>NC_092344.1:110563526-110914684 GCF_963676685.1 Mytilus edulis | reverse complement strand
AGCTTTGTTAGCTGTACATGTCTGCTTGGCATGGTTCATCTGACCTTGACCTCATTTTCATGGTTCATTGGTCTTTGATTAGTTATCTTGGTTAATGCTAAGTTTATGTGACAGTTTATAATAAAGCTTTATACTTAGGACTATCAACATAATATCAATGATTAGTAAAGAAGGCGAGAAATTTCAGTGTGCACTCTTGTTTTCAAAATGTGTCAAAACAAGGGGTATTACAATTTAATAGGATGTATGATGTAAAAAAACAATAATATACAATGATTGTTACAGGTAAATATTAACTTTAATAGTATCATGGATGTGATTCCGATAAGATGGCGTATACATTATGGTTTCAAAAATATCTTCACAAGGTTTGTTAGACAACAAGAGTTAGACAAGTCTGATAGAAAAATATTGAAACTTGAAAAGCCTATATCGTCTATTAGTTGGACAAGAGGGAGGATGTTTACATAATGTTGTTTTAGTTGTGATGCAGTCCTTACTGGACATCAATGTTATTTACGTTTTTGATATTAAGTTTTTTAAACAGTGAAACATTCTGATATAATTTACGGATTTCCTGATATTCTTTTCAAAAAGTTTTGACTTTTATTGCTATTGAAATGTCTTTTGTAGACGAAACGCGCGTCTTGTTTACTAAATGTTAGTCATAGAATCAATGAAGGGTTTATTTACCTTATTGTCAGTTTTGTTTATTCCAGCTAAAAATGCGATATAGGCCAATATCAATGTAACACACATTATCATTAATATCACAGATTTATCAGATGTAAGATTCCTGCAAAATGAAGAAAAAAGAAATAAAAACATTTTTTAATCCGTTGATAAAAATTAAACATGGCATCATTTATAGATTGTTTCGTGGTTTGTTTTTCTAATATTTTTAGATGCTCGCATAGAGTTATGTGAGTTGTTATCGTTTAGTTATATCGTTTGCAATTTCACATCAATTTATGAGATTTGATTATACCCTTGAAATATTTCACCTCTCTTATGAAATAGTCTGTTGTTGAAAATCATTATTTTAAAAGTGAGACAAGATAACATCGAATGTCATAAGTTAATTTTAAAATTAAAATGCCATGGAAAAAAAAGAAAAATGACCAATAAACTATACTTCAGTATTCGAAACACAGTAACCATATACAAAATTCAAAAAATTCTGCTGCAGTGCTTTATAAAAGTCTTCTACACTTCACATGCAATCAGCAATGGTGAAGGACACAATAATAAAAGATTTTCATCAAAAAGTAATCTTAAAAATTTGCAATGGGTTGATTCTTTTAAAAGTACCTTAACTAGTTTGTTTGTAAGTGCAATATTCCCTTTTCTAATGGGAGGGGAATAATTATACGTCTCCCATTGTGTCTCTAAATAAAAGGGACCTGCATTTATAACATTTTCCAAAAATATTTATATCAATTGGTTTTCATTTCCCTTTTGTCAATTTGATATCTATGATCCTACAACAACTATTTAAAAAAGATTTCTACTCACTTCCATTCTAAACTGTATATAATACTATAACAACTATATAAAAAGATTTCTACTCACTTCCATTCTAAACTGTATACCATTACTGTGATGAATAAACATATCAATGATATGATACAGCCAACCAAAGACATTGTCGACATTATTTCGTGATGTTCGTCAGACTGTTAATAATAAAATCAGATTTTTTTTTTTTAAATACAAAAAGTTTACACATAAATACAAACATATCAATGATATTATACAGCCAACCAAAGACATAGTCGACATTATTTCGTGATGTTCGTCAGTTTGTTAATAATAAAACCAGAAAAAAAGTAAAACATGGTATGACAAAACATTTACTCATGAATACAAATTAATAAAATCGAAATTAACAGTATTTGATGATGATGGTCGGACAGGATCTTGTACCCGCTGTCGTTCTAAAACTCAAGTCACTTGCAATCTGAACTAACGTCAGGGATCTCCGAAAAGCGCTTACATGTTTCAAGTCATTCGTATCGAGATGCAGACCAGACATCAAATCAGTCTGTTCAGAAGTGGTGTAATATATTGAAGAATTCAAACTATCGGAAAACAAATTGTTTTTGTTCGATAGATAAAAAAATAAAACAAATTCTCAAACGTTACAGCTCTTAAATTTCCAGCTGCTGACTTAATGTAATGCCATTCTGTTCAGTGGTACATGAAAAAAGTGAGATGACTAACATACGGCAATATAGCTCTACTTTAAAATAAGTCAGAGTATAGAAATATAAATCAAACAAAAGAAAAGACAAAGAAACCTTTAAAATTAATGCAGTACTTAATTCTTATAAGATTTTAAATAATATAATAATAATCTATTTACTATATCTTCCAAGCTTAGTATAACTGCAAAGTTTGTCAAATGATTACATCTGCATTCAGTAACGCTGTCATTCATGTAGGCAGTTTCACATCCATCCGTAGCCCAGTTGCCACCATTCCTGCAATGTATTTATATATAGAGACTCTCTGGAAAGGAATAGGTCCGGTAAGGGCCGATTTGGGCCTCAAATTTCACCTGACGAAAGATTTTGGACACTTTTTAAACACTAAAGTGTCTATTTCATTTGATTCAATTAGTTTATGTGAACGATTTTAACGGATTTAGTCATAAAAACTCTCCGATTCAAGCTCAAATATGAAAAATCTATCAAATATGTCAAAAATGTCACTTTTCAGATGGTTTTTGTCAAAAATGAAAGTGGCCGCATCCGAGATCATCCTCAATCTTTATATATGTTATGTATTATCATCATATACAACTTACATTTCAATATAAAGAATGAACACAAATGCGGCCACATTCATTTTAGACGGAAACCGTCTAAAATTTAACTAAAATGTTAAAATTGTAAAGATTTCAGTAATTTAGCATGACTTAATGATGCTAGTACCAGATATATGTGCATTGTATTGTCAAAAACAGCCCATATTTATGTAGCAGAAGCATTCTACTTTCCAATAAATAACTAAAAGTTTACATCTTAACAATTTTGTAAAACTGCTATATTTTGGGGCCAAAAATGGGTCTTACTGGACCTACTCCTTTGTTGACGACATCTTCAAATAAATGTGACATAAAAAAACTTTAATCAAATATACAAGGACCACCACTACACTTAAATTGGTGGTCCTACAACAATGTATGATCTTATTTTTGGTGGTCAGGACTGACATGTGACTGCCAGTTTGTGAGAAGAGTGAAGAAATGTGGGCTCAAAACTGTTGTATGTCATTCTTTTGATGTGTTTGAGCCTTTGATTTCGCCATTTGTGAAAGGACTTTCCGTCGGTGTTTTTGTTATTATTTTTTATAAACAATACATAGTCGAAAATATATATATATCCATCAAAAAGCATATGTTATGTTAACTTATAATGTAAGATAAGATAAATTGATAATTATTTTGTGTACAAAAATATGTGTGGAAAATGAAACATTGTTTATTTTTAGTTGATTTTCGAAATAAGCATAGCTTTCCTGGGCCCAATGTTTTTTTATAAATGTATAAAACATTATTTGAAAAAGAATAGAAATGCTGACATTAATTATCAATCATCGTTTTGGGTTTAACACATATGTAGTACATATTCATAAGTTAATTCCACTCCAGTTATAATTTGGAACATTGTGTCATCTTTTATCTAATTAGATCAACACTTGATATTACCGGGTGAACTCCGATGTTGTTCAAAACATTGATTTCCCTTTACTTACTTTAATCAAGTGTAGAAATGCAAGTTTCTTTAAGTACCATTTGAAAAAGAGTTATAACGGATTTACTCTAAAAATACCCCCCAAAAAACACAACCAAACACATTTATTTCATGAAATTTATTATACTTACGGTAGATCAAAATTCCAAAAAGAACAAATCTTCTTTGTGAGGTTTGACTACAAGACAAATTAAATTAATTTTAAATTAATACTTAAAATTAACAAGAGTAGTAAAGTCACATCTAACAATTTATGATATCCCACCAGGAACACATTCTATAATGATATAATGGTATAACGAGAAAAGCACTAACGGCATAACAAAGGAGAACGTTCAACAAGGCATACAATGCTCCCTATTCCTAGCAATAATTTCAAAGTGCATGTTAATGTTGATATCACTAATAAACATAGTTAAACAGTGACTTGAAAAAAAAAGTCTATTTTTGCTTTCATATCTGTAGTTTTAAAAAATCCATAACAACACGTTTAATAATCTCTTGCGTCCGAAGCGCCCCTCTGGATCAACCTTCACCAGGAACGCCTTAAGCCAAACACTAGAAATCCGAAGATGTATAAGTACCGAAACTGTTGAAGAGCTATATGTCAAAAATATCTAAAATAAATTGCCAAATTCATCTAAAGCCAAATTTGCCTGAGGGAATTGAAGCCTTAGTTTCTAAATAATTTCAAAATTTATAAACGGATATATGACGTTATAAATATTAAGGATTTCAACGTCCCACACAATAATTGAAAACAGGTAAATTTTCATTATTTTTCAGGACCAAAAACGTTTATTGAATATGTTGACAAACCAATCTGAATTAAGCACTATTTTCTTCAAAGGAATAAATGCATTTGCCATCCAGAGGATTCTGCCAATAGGAAGTTAAAGATACCAAATGGACATTCAAACTCATAAGTCGAAAAGAAACTAACAACGCCATGGCTAAAAAATAAAGAAAAAGAAAAAGACCAACAGACCAACAACAGTACACACAGCACAATATATAAAACTAAATACTGAGCAACCCAAACCGGACCAAAAAACTGGGGTTAGGAAATTGACGCTTTATCTAACACTAAAACATCACCAAATGCATAAATCATCAATCATGTTAATAAACTTACTCTAAAATATAAACGAACAATACATTTTGCAATTAAAACAACTTTTTCATGACGGAGGAAAGACAAGACTATTACCAGTATAAACACCACATGCATTTAGAAAATACAAAATCACAAAGAACAAAACTATTGCAAGACAAATTTAAGCATCTCTGGTACTCCGGAAGGGAAAGCAAATTCTGCTTAACATCTGGAATCTTTTTTGATGCTCATTTAAGTACAAACCTAGTGATCAGTCTACTTCGGTAAGTCACATTAGGGGAAAGGGAGACGTGATCAAAAGTCATCAAAAACTCTACGCTTGACCTGTGTTGCTTGTAAAATGTCAAGAAGTTCAAACATTCTAATCCACTGTCTCTTATATTTTTTATTCACTTAAAACACTTTTTAATTCAAAATTATATTGGAGGCCCAAAATAAGCACTTACAACACATTTAATTTCTAAATAATTTGAAAAACTGATAACTGTGGTTATCAACAAATTCCCCAATTCATGATTACATAATTGAAAGGTTTGCAAATATTTGGATTTATTGTTGCTTATGTTATTTGGACAAAAACAAATACACTAACCTCAATTGTTTCAAAATGTAGCTGGAGAGGTGGGCTAAGCTTTTTCAAAATTTGACCTTGCGGAATTGAAAACGCCATAACTTGTGATCCAACTATGTTCTGTGACGCGCTGTAAAAGAAAATAGAAACAACGTCATCAGTATAATTATGCTTGAACAACTTCTTGATAAGAAGAACATAGACACAACAAAAGTCGGTTCTTTCTTAAACATGCTCAATTGAAAAAGATGTTATTTTGATTGAAAATTGGTATTATTGACATAGAATGAAATTGAAACTTAAATCTTAAAAACAATTTCAAATATTTGACTTAGCATGGATTCATATGATAACTGTTGCATGCTGTGAAGTGGCCGCTTTCATGTTTAATGCATCCGGTATTGTTCCGTTTGGAGTTTGACTCAGTCATTTCCAGGACTATTAGAGCTTTATGTGCGGTATGGGTTTACTTATTTTTGATGGCATGTAATTGGTATTTTCTACATCTTTTGGTCACTGATGGAGAGTTGTCTCATTGGCAAATATATTTTATTTACTTATTTTTATATTATATACATTACTTGTTACTGGTAGGTAGCAGTTGTGACATTGTTTTATATAACACCGCTGAGTACTGTATTGTACCATTTGCTGTAAACATATACGTATAAATATGTATTCTATAATATATGGTCGATGTTCTAAAATGTATCAACATTTTGCATGAGGCTTAGAAACTGGGAAAGTACGAAGTTCGGCGAAGTTCACCGAACCCTTCTACTATTTCGTGTCAATTACAAAAACGTTGATATGTTAATGAAATCAACCATGTTTTGTTTTTAATACTGAAGCCAAGAATTATAACACACAGTTATGCATATATTAACATAAACAGTTAAATGTACATTCCATCCTTAAACTTAAGTAAAAACTGTGCAAAAAGTGACGTGATACTAAATCGACTTTGCATGAAACATCCCTTTTATTTGTTACAATGTTTGGTACAACTTGGAGTATTCAAGTTGCAGTATATATTCCTATATAGGATGTATAACAGCAACTTAATATTAATCACTTTGTGAAAGAAACGTATCAAAGATAACAGGCTTATAATTTGTAATGCCAGAAATCATATTTTTGCCAGTATTGTTGTGATTAGGAAACAAAAAATATAGTTACGAAAAAGTTTTGTTATGAACTCTATATCAATCAAAATGTTGTCCGACCAACCAATTTCGGTTCTGAGAGGAATATACCCCCCCCCCCCAAAAAAAAAAAGAGAAAATGTATGATACGATTTTTCTGTTATGCAAGACTGACTTATGGAAGAAATATTCGAATATCAAACTGTATAACTTCAGATTTAATTTTATCGTTATTTATTGTCATTTACTAAAAGTATAAGCATATCTATATATATTATGATATTTACTCAAAAGGTTATATCATTTAATGTAAATGTCAATATATCAATTATTCTCACTCTTTAAACTATCAGTAATCGTCTTTTCTAATAGAACTACTTTGTTTTGAAAACTCTGTGTTTTATTTCGAATTTCATTCCCTGGAAACCTAACGTCACCAATATCTGCATTTCCGATTTCTAAAACTGAAATAAAGAATAAAGTTGTATTATCCAAAATAATGTAAAGGATCAACACAAATTGTAAGACCAAGAGGTAAATTTATGAAAAGCAAAAAATGTCCTTAAAATAACTTTCACATTTCAATTGTAATACAGTCTTTATTTATTTATATTTTTTTACAACTGCGTTTTATTTTTATATGTTTCTATTACTTATAATAAGATATTTGATACTTCCATTAAATATAAAACTATCAATCCTATAACTTAAGATTTATATTTTACTATGTAATGCCTGAGTGGAAATATAATCCAAATTCAAACGTTAATTACACAGTTTTTATTTTCAAAATCAATCAAATACCTCTTGATGTCTGATAAAAAATGTTTATTTAATGAATAATTCGACGAAACAATGTTTACGCGCGGCAAACTATCATGTTGGTATCTTGTGGACAGTTGTCTCATTGGCAATCATACCACATCTTCTTTTTTGTATCAAGAAATCATAGTTCTTTACAATTAAAATAGCAACTCAGATTCCTAGTTTGACCTACTGTTTTTTTTTTCAAGTTAGAAATTTAATTAATCACAAAAAGATTTACGATTATCTCCTCTTTAACCCTTTCGCCGATGAGTCCCGGTTTACCGGGATTCACGCTTCAGACAGCTGACGATGAGTCCCGTTTTACCGGGATCGGAATACCTCTTTTATGTTTCCCGCTTAAAACAGTGCAAACATGAGTTATCTTTCTTTGATGAATACCCGGATGAAAGTGTAAACATGGCGCTTCCGTTTGTTGAAAACCGTGTCAAAATCAGAGGAAATTTACGGAATTTACGAGAATTTGAAATGAGCGGTCTCACTAATTAGCGACAAGAAAACATATTTTTTCAATTAAAATTAATTATTGCAATAAATATTAAAAGAATATGCAAAAGAAAATAATTTTAGCGACAAGAAAGTTATAATTGATAGAAAAAAATGAAACATTATTTACATAATATTTTATCATCTATTATGTATAACAGCCAGTATTACGTTTAATTATTGTGTTATGAGATTACTTTTCCTTGTGTTTTAAAACATATTATTTATCTTATAATATTTTTTTTTAAACTCTTTTCGTGCAATATATATATTAAGCTCGCAAAATGAATTATTTGTGCATCATTGTCCTGAAAATATTGACACAAATTGTGAAATACAAAGAACTGAAATCAAACAAGAGGAAAAGAAAATTGAAATGTGAATGTTTTCATCTTTTTATTTGCTTATTGTCTCATTAAACGATATTTATCATGTTTATGCATATTGATTGAAGATGAAAGAAAATTAATGACAATCTTGAGTTTTCAACAGGTGTTCACTATTTCTTCCTCACAAATGTTTCCTTTCTTCGTCTATCTATATAATAAAACATTTTAATTAGACTGACATATCTGCTCGTATATTTAAAAAAAAAACATTAAATACAAATTTCTTTATATCTAATAAAAAAAAAATGTTTTCTTGTCGCTAAATAGTCTTCTTGTCGCTTGTTGTCCCTAAAATAATTCTTGTTGTCGCTTTTTGTCGCTTGTTGACGCTTGTTGTCGCTTCTTGACGCTTGTTGTCGCTAATTAGTGAGACCCGAAATGAGGGAACATTTTTTTTGAAAGAATATGGAAGAATTGAAGCCAAACTAGTATACTTTTTTGACATAAAATGTCGTTTAAAGTACAAAACACTTGGAATGGACA
This sequence comes from Mytilus edulis, assembly GCF_963676685.1. Lineage (NCBI taxonomy): Eukaryota > Metazoa > Mollusca > Bivalvia > Mytilida > Mytilidae > Mytilus > Mytilus edulis. The sequence goes on along the minus strand of NC_092344.1, from coordinate 110,905,910 downwards.
TCGTTCAGTGTGAGGAATTTGTACAGCCTCATAAAAATTTTCAAAATTTTGCCGTTTTGGGTTAAAAAATTACGATTTGGGGTCAAAGAGCAGAATTTTGAGAATTTCACCTAGAAAATGCCGAAAATTTGAAAATTTGAATATTTTAAGAAGAAAAAATTATTAAAACATGAATAAAACTGTGAACATGGTGTTAGTGAATGAAATAAATACACAAATAACTACAAACAAGTTTTTATTGACATTTATTATGAAGATCTCCCACTTGAGTAATAGTAGCCAGGGAAGCCATCGTCTCAGAGTAGCTTCTGTCTTGGCAGCAATCGGTGAAAGTGTTAAACAGTTCGACCCAACATTTGTGCAGATACTCGGGTAGTGTTGTACAATATTGCCAATTTTCATCAATATCAATCAAACCATTTTATGTATTACGATAGCAAAGCATATGGACATGCAGAAAGACGGACATACTATTTCCTATATTCCCCCTCACAACGTGTTACATTAACTGGTATAAGAGATTGCTAGTTATCCTTTAATGTTATTAAGCATTACTAACGTATGTTGACAACAATTGTAACTATCAATGTGATAACCGTATTTTAGGACAAAAAATTCTAAAACGAAAGGAACTGCTCATAAAACAACATAGTACTAAACTGCACCAAACACTATATTACACTTTTCTGTTTAAGTGAAATTTTATTTAAAAGGTGCATAATAAGCAGAACTCACTCTGCTACAAGTCTAATAAAGTAATACAATAAGACTTACCAATATTATCGCGTACAATACTTCTAGATTCGTTCTTTTTGAGTGACTTTAAAACTGAATCACTAACATTTGACACAATGCTCATCATTTGACCAGCCTTGTTTTCTCCAGTCTTTGTGAAATGAAATTAAAAAAAAGCGTGAAACGATCAGAGTGCAATTAAATAGCTTACATTTAGTACTTTCATCATTGAAGCAAGAATTTAGACTTATGTATTCAAAAATATAGTCTAAATCCAACAATAAGTCCGTTATTTTTTTTATCCTTTGATATATATGTACACAAGTTTTTTTTCTCTAGAGTTTCAATTATATAGCTATTTTCGTTTGATGTGTTTTGTCATTTGAATTTGCCATTTGAGTGGAGTGACTTTCCGTTTTAAATTTTCCTCGGAGTTGTGATTTTACTTCTTTTTTTATTTCCTTCTACACAATATTTGGCTTGATCTGAGTTTGAACTAATTTTGAATAATTTTGATCTGTTAAGAAAAAAGATAGTAGCCTTCTTAAATTCCTAAATGGTACAATTTGAGATAGAACAAACCTTGGTATAGAATTCTTTCCATGATTTGTCTGTTTCACTTGATAATATGTTATCCGTGGCAGTAAAGAAATCCTTAAATAAAATCAATCTTAAATCATTTAAAGAAAACATGATGATACAGTAGCTACAATTGCAGCTTTTATTTGAAGACGAAAATCAACATTTCAATACCATGTGAGTAACACCAAGTGTAGTGTTGAGCATATCCACACTGGTCATTCAAAGTTTTTGAGTACAGGAAGCAGATGCTTGTCATGTCATAAATAAAGTCAACAATAGTATTTCGCTTTTCAATAGTCATAATTCAATTAAGCAAAACAAATCCACGTAGTAAACTAAAACCGAGGGAAGAATAGAATTACCGAAGTCCAACCAAAAGCAAACGCCAAACGATATTGAAACGAACTGTAGATAATAACTGCCATATTCCATCCAACCAAACAGAAAACAGAACTTTATTCCTGCTCAACTTAATTGACATTCGACAAGAGTTGAAAGATGAAATAGGATTTTCCATATATCTTTTTGCAATCAATGCCACCATGTTTTCAACCAAACGCAAAACATTGTTTTGTGATGGTCTTGCAATGATCATCCAACCTTAGAGACTCCACCATATTTCAATTATCAGCTGCACAATGAGCGCATTACACGCCCGTCGCGTTTTCATGTTTTCAAGATATTCAATATCTCTCAATATCAGAAATTCATGAAAAACTAAAGGGATGTTATCTTAATAAATATAAACCAGTCACCAAAGTTTACTGAAAACTGCTCAAAGCACTCCTTTTTATGATTTAAATCCCATAATTTGGAAATGTAAAATCTAAAATTAATTAAAATTGAAATGGAGCTTACGTATATAGATATAAACACTTCACCAAGTTTCATGAGAACTGCTAAAAACATTTTTGATTTCTTGACCGATAACTAGACAAAATTCCCCTTTATGAATAAAACCGCATAATCATCCCTTCGTAAATTTTATGTCATCACAAGTTGGTTGACCGTTATGGAATAACCGTTTCACAGATGGTATCGGATATGTACCTTATGTCGTAACTAAAATACCCTTCCCTTTTCACAAATGTGTCCTACCGAATTAGACTATTTACTGGATTTGTAATAACATAAGCAACAAGACGGGTGCCACATGTGGAGCAGGATCTGCTTATCCTTCCGGAGCGCCTAAGATTACCCCCAGTTTTTGGAGGGGTTCGTGTTGCGTAGTCTTTAGTTTTCTATGTTGTGTCTTCTGTACTATGATTTGTCTGTTTGTCTTTCTTTTTTTAGCCATGACGTTGTCAGTTTATTTTCTATATATACGATAGACTCTTCTTCTTGTATCTTTTGTACCTCTTTTACACCCAAAAAGACACACACGAGTACAGCTGTTCCGAGTTCTATTTTTTAATGATTGAATTTGCAATATGTATAGATGATATTGAAATAGTTTAATGAAATGTGTGGTTATTTGTTTTGGATGTGAAAACAACATATAAAGAGGATATGACATATTCAACCTGAAAATAGGTGACTTAAAAAAAGAGTGCCAGGTAAAATGAGTAATTCATATCATTCTATTTGATGCAAAGGCTTTTCAACTTCAGATCTATTTCATTTAAATAATACAAAAAAAAGCCTAATTGAAATAAACACAACAATAGTTTGCATATGTTCATATGACATGAATTAACTAAGAAGATTCAAATGAAGACAACAAAAACTAAGGGAATGGCAAGAACTTTTCAATGAACGGGCTGGGTACATCGAAAGAGTAAGCGTCGATATTTCTGCAACCTTCAACCACAATTTGAACTCACATTCAGTCAAATATCTTTACCGAGAATATTATGAAATATAATTCTTACGTCTGTTTCCTCTTCTGTAATGTTTTCTTCTCTATTAGACACAATACTTGATGCTGTTCTTAAAATTTCTACACCGGACCTGATATCACTCGCAGTTGATTTGTTGCTGTTCAAAATGTCTTTACTCTCATTTGAAAACACTTTCAACACATTAGCTAATTTATCCACTTGTAAGCCATCTTGGATATTGTGTAGCTGAAATAATTTAACTAATTATTAATCATAAACTATTGTGATTTTCTAGCTGTATAATGCCTTAAATTTATAAAGCAGAAATCCTCAATATTAACGGTTTTTTTTTCAATCAAAAATTCTTTATCAGGGATCTTCAGATGTCTGATTGTTAATTTGTTCGTTTTAATTGTTCTACATTTTGTTCATGAACAGAACGCCTAAAACACTTTGTATCTGATTTTCGAATGCTCCAATTAAAACATAATGACCATTAGGGCATTTAACAAAGACTACAAAATATTGTCAATTGCTAATCTTTTAAGTCAGATGTAAAATTCATTAAATTAAGTTGGCTTTGAATGAAGGTTTAAAAAGTAATGTTTCAAATAATTCAGGCATTGGCAATCTGATAGCCTTACTTGATCAGAAATCGATGCAAATACTTTTCTAGTGCATGAAACCAGGTTTGGTTCTCTCCACATGCCTCTGAAATCTTTAAGTTGGCAATATCTGGAAGCTAAACCTGTAGTTAAACAAAATGTTCATCAAATTTTATACAATTTCTTTGTTTGTTGCATATCAAATGATTTCCTTGATTACGGTTAATCAACTTTATTTCAAAGGTTATCAATCTAGGTTCTTTTATCAATGCTTCCGCAAAAATTGTCGCCTTAAAACTTTTACATACTAGGTCACATTTTACACCTACCAATTATCATAATAAATCCACTTTTATAAAGTTATATCGTAGATATTTTCAACTATTTTGTCATTGTCTTTGGCTTTAATTATTTGAAAATAGAATATTAAGAAAAGAAAGAGTAATAACTGAAATAACTAAAATACCGAACTCCAAGGTAATTACAACTGGGAAAGTCCCTTATTAAAATGCCAGATCAAAAACCTTTAATAGTCAATGTTTTGTTATACTATAAAACACCATCCACGATAGGCGAATATAGTTATCAAAGGTACCAGGATTATAATTTAATACGCTGGTCGCGCGTTTCGTCTACACAAGACTCCTCAGTGACGCTCAGATCAAAAAGTTATAAAGCCAAACAAGTACAAAGTTGAAGAGCATTAAGGACCCAAAATTCCAAATAGTTGTGCCAAATACGGCTAATGTAATCTATTCCTGGGATAAGAAAATCCTAAGTTTTTCGAAAAATTCAAAGACTTGTATTAAACATGAAATTTATAAAAATAACCACATAATTGAAAACATACCTATATATCCAGACGGGCATGATTGCTCATTGGTGATACCAGGATGAGTTTTCTCCCATGTAATATTGTTTGCGTCATTTTCTTTAAGACATGGCGTTATTTCTGGAAGATTGATTAATTAATTATGACGAGGAATACCGGATAAAATATAGTTGTGCAGCTTATACATTTATGATGCGCTTCTAAAATTATATTTTTGAAATGATAAACACTTAGGACGACATCATCTGGTCACTTAATTGTGACATATTTAACATAGCTGATTTGAAGTTTTCAAAGAAATATACATTAAAATATATATTTAATATTACAGTGAAGAGATATTCAAAAAGTTCCATATGCAGTTTTAAATCATAATATATACATATATATATATATATATATATATTAAAACGTATTCGAACTTTAAAAAAATATGGAGTAATTGTTACAGCAAACAAGCAAATACGAAGGTTGAGTTGTTCTAGTTTTTTTTTATATTTAAAAAAACGTATTTATGATGATTGAATGGTTCACCACATAATTGTAAGACATGAGGACTTATGTAATATTATCAGTTATTTAATCATTCATAAAATATAGAGTCAGAAAATTACATTATTGAAAATAAAAAAAACAAGAAAAGCACTAATTAATCTTTAGGAATACCCTGTATCCACTTACTAGGATTAAATATCCTTATTGTCCTGGTTTCGGAGCAATCTTTGTCAGTTTTCCAACTACATCCAACAGTTGTTTGGGTTTTTAGGGTGGTCAATTTCAACTCTGCAATGTTAGCCTTTAAAATCACCCTGGAATCTATAATGCAAAACAGACTCTGTAAGATTTTGCTAGGCATAATGTCGGTATCAATTTGATAGCTGACTAAGTTAACATACAATTCTAAATTTTCGCAAGACAAATATGGAAATAAGGAGATTTGTAATGATAAACGATTATCTTTCAAACTTCAAGTAAAGTGGAGGTATGCAATTATATGTAAACGTACGGCCTTCAACATTAAAATAAGCTCCTAACTGTATAGTCGGCTGGATCCCAAAATTAAAAATGTGAAACATTTCAACTAAAACTAACGGCCAAATTTATAACAAAATAATTTACGAAAAATAAATATGACTGACATGAACCCACTACAATCATTTAACTAACCATTTCTGACTTCGGACATGCACATAAAGAATGTGACGGGGTTAAACATATTGAGTCGTTAACCGTCCCCGTACCCTATAATAGTGTAACGCCATACCACAAGAACAAACTACACAATACAATATCTAAAATTGTAAAATTATCGCTCAATGCATCAGAAGTTCTGCAAAATTTGAAATTAACTCTTGATTTTTTGTATCAGGTAATGTTGCGTAACATATGTTGACCAACTGTTAACTATCAAGTAGCAAATATAGTGATAAATATTCCGTCACTAGAAATTTATAGTTTCAAAATTTTCCAAACGAAAGTTTTTGTTGAAACAGTCCCACGTTGATTCATGTATAAAAAGGGGTCTGTAATTACTATGTTTTCTTGGTCCAAAATGATAAATAAAGTAATAGCCATAACATTTATATAGTTATGCTATGTAATTTTCATCAACATCAATTATGTCGGCATGATTTCAGTCATAAGTAATTCCGAATATAATAACAGAGCATTTCACTCATTTTTGTTTCAATGATATATGACAGCGAACACAACTTCTAAAATACGACAGAACATAACAACGACAAAATGTTAATTATACTGTCTTTAATCATAGTCATAAATAGCCTGTTTGTCGAAATAAGTGAAGACCTACCACATGTGAGATACCGATAAAAGAAAAAAAATATGTTTAGCCTATTCAATCAAAATGACACCCCCTCAGACAGTTGATCGAGGAAGTCTAAGACGTTTACAGGGCATTTTCAAAATGTATCATGGATTCGAATAATGATGGGTGGACGCATCGAGTTACTCGGTCTAACTTATAATGATGGGTGGACGCCTCGAGTTACTCGGTCTAACTTATAATGATGGGTGGACGCCTCGAGTTACTCGGTCTAACTGATAATGATGGGTGGACGCCTAGAGTTACTCGGTCTAACTTATAATGATGGGTGGACGCATCGAGTTACTCGGTCTAACTTATAATGATGGGTGGACGGCTCGAGTTACTCGGTCTAACTTATAATGATGGGTGGACGCCTTGAGTTACTCGGTCTAACTTATAATGATGGGTGGACGCCTCGAGTTACTCGGTCTAACTTATAATGATGGGTGGACGCATCGAGTTACTCGGTCTAACTTATAATGATGGGTGGACGGCTCGAGTTACTCGGTCTAACTTATAATGATGGGTGGACGCCTCGAGTTACTCGGTCTAACTTCATTTGAAGTTCATGCGATTCCCTCGTTTATGTTTGTTCCCTTGATTTGTATCTTATTAAAAGATTTATTCGATTTTTTCATCGGTAAAACTTCTTCTAGTTTATATTTAATGATAAATACAACATTAGTCCTCTTGTGCAGTCTTCATAACTCACAATTAAAATCACACATTGTCAGAAAATATTATACAAAAAGCTTAATATAAACATACCAGGAATAACCTTTCCATTTAAACACATTTTCAAGTCATTTGCTGATTTAGTAGGTGGTAGAATTGTGCACGTGACGTTGATATCACTCCCATTCCGAATAACAAATGAGTCACTTTCAAGTTTGAATGAATAAAGATATATCTTGGTTGATCTGATTTCAGTGTTGTTACCAAGTCTTGCCTCACATGTCAAATTTCCTACAGATAAAATTATATTAGTACTTGCATTGTCAGTTAAAAGAGAATTTAAGCCCATTCCAAACTATTAGTTAGATAATAAACACACTATTCATCAAATCGTGGCGATCTGATAGTTTCTTCTAAAGTGTGAAGTAGAATGTCTCCTTGTAACAAGTTTTCTTTTCCTAAAACACAATAAAGGAGAAACGAAAGATACAAGAGGGTAATTCAAACTCATAGATTGAAAAAAAAAAAAAAAACTGACAACGCCATGGCTTAACATAGAAAACTAAAAACTAAGCAACACGAACCCCACCGACACAACATAGAAAACTAAAGACTAAGCAACACGAACCCCACCGACACACAATAGAAAACTATAAACTTAGCAACACGAACCACACCAAAAATTAGGGGTGATCTGATGTGCTCCGGAAGGGTAAGCAGAGCCTGCTCCACATGTCGTCCCCGTTGTATTGCTCAAGTTATTACAAACCTGGTAAATAGGTTAATCAAGTAGGTCACATTCGTGAAAAAGACACGGGATATTAGTTACGACATAAGGAACATATCCGATACCATCTGTGAAAGTGATATTTCATAACGGCCAACCAAATCGTAATGGCGTCTGTAAAATTTACGAAGGGATGATTTCAACTTCACCATTTTGGAACTCTTGGTTTAATAGCTTCCGGAAATATCGTATCAATTTGGGGATAAAAAAACCTGACAAAATCAAACGCTATCAATCAACAAAAGAAGTGAAAAGTAACTGCCATATTCCTGACTTGTTAAAGGCATATCCGAAGAAAATGGAGGGTTAAAAAAATGAAGGGTTCAAGCTAGTTTTATAGCTAGCTTAACATCCCATTTCTCATATGTTTATTTGAAAGTGTGCTCATCTCTTTTTGAAAATGATTCTTCCAAATTGATACACTAGAGAAAATATAAAAAATCAATATAACAGATCTAGGAAATTAATAAACGCAAGACAATAATGTGTCCCCAGTACACGGATGCCCCACTCGCACTATCATTTTCCATGTTCAGTGGACCGTGAAATTGGGGGTCAAAACTCTTATTTGGCATTAAAATTAGAAAGATCATATCATAAGGAACATGTGTTCTAAGTTTCAAGTTGATTGGACTTCAACTTCATCAAAAACTACCTTGACCAAAAACTTTAACCTGAAGCAGGACGAACAGACGAACGGACAGACGGACGAACGGACGTACAGACCAGAAAACATAATGCCCCTCTACTATCGTAGGTGGGGCATAAAAATAATTCTCTTGTCTCCATATGTTGTATAAATAAACATTCTTAAAATATGTGAATCCATGATACCAACCTTTATCCTGTCTCTTTAAATTTTCTATCACTAGAGTAGAGTTGTATTTTGTACTTGTTATCTTACTGTACAACACTTGTAATCTAGATATCTTTGTTGGGTTTATTTTTACATCATTTAACTTCCAAAGATATTCAATATTCCCAGTAATTGATACTGCATCTACTATACATTCTGCTGTAGCTATTGCTCCTTCAGTACCCGTAACGTTTTCATTAATAGTGATATCAGTTATATATCCCACTGGAATAAAGGAAAACAGAAAGTTTGTGACAAGAATATGTGTCCATTGAATAATAACTAAATCTGTTTCTCTCTTATACAAATAAAAGGCAACTACAAACAGAATAGATATTTAAAAGAAGTTAACGTATGACCTTCAAATAACAAGTGACAATAAACATTTTTTCAGGATCACACTTCAAAATCATCCAGATTCAACATGAAATCTCAATGAACAAAATGAGGAAATGACAAGATAAAAATGGTTAAGACGAGCAAAATATATTACAATGTATACAGTCATCAAACTTAACGAAAACTGATTCACATTACATCTTCCAAATTACTCATTACGTACTTTGTCAGTTTAGAATGTGTATGTGAAAAATAACTGTATTTGATGCTTTTAAAAAAGCGTCTTTTATAGAATACTATTTCTACCAAACAGCTTAGAAAGCAAAATAAAATACCAAGAGACCAATCAAAACCAATAAAACGAAATCTTTATGTACAGTTACGATCACTTACGATCCTAATTTTATTAAGGAATTGAATGTTTTGTGTCAGACTGTTAACGACGTCTTTAAAGTAAATTCGTTAGATATTTACCGTTTGATATTTTTGTCCATGACACATGATTTATTTTTAAGTTGTTAACGCTTTTGAATATCCTTCCAGTAACCAAAAGTACTCTGATATCGGTAATTTGTGTCTTTAATCTTTTTAAACGTTTTTCGTGGTTGATTTTGATCCAATGAAATAAACCTTTTTACAACTGATTACAGCTTATCCCATCCCTGTCCCAAATTAGGGGATGTAGAGATATAGCAAACATATTAAACCTGAAACATACTTTTAAATACTACACGACATGGGTTTTGCACGTAAGTGAAGTCCATATGGTGACCAATTATTGCTTACTATGTCATTCGTTTCTCTTGTGGATTGTTGTCTCGTTTGTTTTTCTCGTTCTAAATAGTCCTTTTACGTGCTCTGGAGATTTATATCATATTTAAAAACATATTTGAACTATTGTATTCTTAATATTTGCCTTCTTTTACTTACAGCCCTGGACGCTCCGAACAGTTTCATTCGTGACTGTGAAGTTTCCAAATGTTTGCATTGTAACGTTCCTTTGTATACTTTGAAGAAGCATTGATAAATTTGATGACTTGTCCATTATGATACCTTGATCTACATCTATACTTCCAGGTCTGAAATGTTAAATGTTATCTATTTTATTCATTTTCTTTCCTTAATTATAGTAAGAGACCATCAAACAGTGTTTGAAAAAAACTATCGCTACATGTGTATGACTCTTATAAATGTTGGTTATATAAGAAAAAAATAAATAAAATAGAAAAGAATGATAAAAAAAAATCAGTTTTCGCCCAAAATTTTACTTCTCTCATGTCTCGCATAAAAACTTCAAGAACCACGCATCAATCATCACATAAAATATATAACAGTATATTTTCGTAATATTTATAACCCCTTATGGTTTTGAAACTGTTAAATATATTAATTCTAAGTAGAATGTTCTAACTTTTGTTTCTTAGTATTCATGAGAAAGAGTAAACATGAGATATGAATCGTAGATAACAAAAATATCAGGTTAGAAATCCACAATCTAGAGGTTGCTGATTCAGTGATAACTTTATCATATCAACCCAATCTAGAGGTTGCTGATTCAGTGTTAACTTTAACATATCAACCCAATCTAGAGGTTGCTGATTCACTGTTAACTTTAACATATCAACCCATTCTAGAGGTTGCTGGTTCAGTGTTAACTTTAACATATCAACCCAATCTTGAGGTTGCTGATTCGCTGTTAACTTTAACATATCAACCCAATCTAAAGGTTGCTGATTCAGTGTTAACTTTAACATATCAATTGGATTATAATAAGAAATGAAATGGAAGTACTTTTAAAATAAAGTTCTAAATGGGAAAGATATTCCGCAATACTATTTCCACTAGAACTTTACAGTATTTGTCTCTAATGAAAATAAACGGAATAGTAAATGTGTTCCAATAAAAACAGATATTTTACCGGTTGATAACAAATTTTCTTGGGGATTTCTGATAGGCGGAAGAAATATACGTTGACACACAAGTGGTAAATTTTGAAATAGTTGCAGTAACTCGGTTCGAACCTACCGCAGACATAATTCATTTCAGTTGGATACGTTTACTTACTTTAAGTAAATAAAATTTATATTTTGGACATATTGTTATATTGTAGTTCGTTTCTGTGTGTGTTACATTTAATATTGTGTTTCTGTTGTGTCGTAGTTCTCTTATATTTAATGCGTTTTCCTCAGTTTTAGTTTGTAACTCGGATTTGTTTTTTTCTCTACAGATTTATGAATTTCGAACAACGGTATACTATTGTTGCCTTTATATATCATCTTTACTGAATAAAAATCTCGTTTTGATAATTCAGGTATCCTGGTAGGTACATGTTCATGTCATGTTTATATCTTTTGACGTGATTTTGTCATAACTTGTGAACTCTCAATTTATTCATTCATCTTGTGGGACCTTCGACAACGTCTAAACTGATCGATGAATGTGTATCTAGATATGCTCCACCGAAGGCATAAAACCTACCTTAAACTTATAATCTTTGTTTCTCTGTATCCAGGATGTGTTTGGCCAATTTCATTTGCCTGTAAAAGAAAGACGAAAGATAATCAATGAGTCATTCAAACTTATACGTTGAAGATGAACTGACAACTAAATGTTTCATATTAATTCGGATTAACTAGGGATTATTTTGAAAAAAATGTGGACAAAAAATGTCGATATCGATATAGGTGTTATACCACCAAATAATGGTACATTATATCCGGTTGTATACGAAATTAGGTCATAACAAAAATATTCCCTTGAATTTGACAGTTGTAGGTAATTATTCCTACATTTTATTGCATTAAAACATTTCTGTTTTATAAACATTATGTCTTGGGTATTTTAAAGCACCATTATTTTTTTATTTGGGGTTTCTATAGAAGATTTTGTAAACTTGAGGTTACAGGGTAACTCAAGCATGTACACATGTTTAATAAAGGGAGAAATTTGATTGCCTAACTTCCAGTGATGGTTATTTTCTTATATGCAATGAAATGTTATGTGAAGTTTTTCTATAGTACTGGATAGGATAGGTATAATAGTAAATTATTGCCATAATTAAGCAACAGGATGGAACACAAGTTTTTCTTATGTTCTTATATTTAACAATTCACATATAATGATGTGCATTATTAATGTTAAAAATTAACAGAAAATTAACAGTATTAATAAATGACAAATGGAGTAGTTAAAGATTAATACAATCACATAAAAAAAAAGAATAGAAAGAAAAAAAATAATAATGAAAACAGAGAAATAGAACCAGGTAGAAATAAGATGGCTGACTTGTAGAATATATATTTTGACCGTTAAATGAAATTTATCGAACATTTTTTAATAGTTTTAGAATTCTATAAATCGTTTCCAAACAACTGGGCGTCAATGTCATATCATTTGTATAAAGTAGTCCTGCTTTATTCTGAATGCAAAATTGCTTATCGGTTTAATATATGGCACGATCATTTCAATGAGTGAAAATTGCTACCCATGTTTTGCATGATTCATAGTTATGTATTCGTCTTTTAAATATTGTATTGTTATAGTAGGTTGGTTTTGTAGAAAAGCGACCCCTGGTAGATTTTGTGCGAACCGATATTTACAAATTTGATACGGTCATAAAATTTAAGAAAAGAGACATGCATTGATATCTGTAACTTTTTCTGCCTTGCAATAATTATATTTTGTCATGTCTTTAGTAGGTTAATAACTAATAACTCTTCAAGAACACCTAGTTTCACCCATATTCTTTGAGTTCTAATATGATCAAAATGATAATCAGTTGCTATATATTCTTCTCCAGTCTTTTGTTTGTTCTCTTAATTCGATTCTTTTTTCATGTAAATGTCTTTTCATGTAAATGCATAAGAAAACAGAACAAGTCATTTCACCTAAAGCCTTGTATTGATCAACATACCGTTTTAACAAATTGTGATGTGAAGTATTTATAATAGTTGGAATTAACGTCATACAAGCTTGCATTCCATTGATATGGACCTTCAACAGTTATGGAAATCACTGCAGTTCTTAAATATTTTGCTGTTGATAAAAACATGGTAGCTAAATAAATTTTATAAATTAACCATATCAACATAGCTCTAATATATATATATGTGATCTGTAACAATAACATCTTCATGCCTTATATATCATGTACTGTAGTACGCCGCTAGATTAAAACTGACGTGGAAAGGTAACACATGCCCACCGAAAGCTCTTTTTTTGAGAGCCCAGGTGGTCGTGTGGTCTAGCGGGACGGCTGCAGTGCAGGCGATTTGGTGTCACGATATCACAGTAGCATGGGTTCGAATCCCGGCGAGGGAAGAACCTAAAATTTGCGAAAGCAAATTTACAGATCTAACATTGTTGGGTTGATGTTTAGACGAGTTGTATATACATTATGTACACAGCCATGTATCACCATCATTGATGGCGATCCGATAGATACATCTGTTGTAGGGTTGTCACTGACTCAGACGTACTTATGCATATAATTATTTTCTGTGACTGTATCTTACATTAATTTGTAGGATCCTTTACTATAGATAATTTAGCTGATCTGTAACAATAACATCTTCATGCCTTATATATCATGTACTGTAGTACGCCGCTAGATTAAAACTGACGTGGAAAGGTAACACATGCCCACCGAAAGCTCTTTTTTTGAGAGCCCAGGTGGTCGTGTGGTCTAGCGGGACGGCTGCAGTGCAGGCGATTTGGTGTCACGATATCACAGTAGCATGGGTTCGAATCCCGGCGAGGGAAGAACCAAAAATTTGCGAAAGCAAATTTACAGATCTAACATTGTTGGGTTGATGTTTAGACGAGTTATATATATATATATGTGGTCTAGCGGGACGGCTACAGTGCAGGCGTTTTGGTGTCACGATATCTCAGAAGCATGGGTTCGAATCCCGGCGAGGCAGGGTTGGCAAAGTATTACCCGCCCGGGAAAACCCAGGTGGGAAAACCCGGGTTTTCCCGGGCTGGGCAATACTCCCTGAAAAGGGTATTAGTGGGCAATACTGAGCAATATGATTATTTAAGCTTATTTCAACACAACAGACTAAAGACTTGTGGTAGTTTCATAGTGTTATAGCTAAATATATACATTTTATACAGATAACCATTGAGAGTCATTGCTAGAAGATTGAAAATTCAATTCATTCTCCTCTCCACTAATTCTATACATGTAGGCAGAATACATGATTTGCACATTTTAGGATAGCTTATTAATTTCCTAGCATTGTTTCAATAATTCAATCTTTGCAAAAAAATACATTTTATTGCAGTGTGGTAAATTCAAATTGTCATACAATCATATTGCTAAATAAACACCCTACAGGGTCATGTCATTAACACTTATAGAAATGAAAAGGCTGATTATTGTTATATAAACATATCTGTGTTCTATTCTGAATAATTACTAACTAATTAGTGATGTACATAGATATTATTCAAAAGAATTTTTCTTACATGCAATTGTTAATTCTTAATATTAGTTATATATATTTGAAATAAATGAATTATTTGGCTTTAAATGAATGTTAAGAGTGTGACCAATCTAGACAGATGGGTGATTTACTAGAGTTTTAGGATAATTATTGAGAAAGGCTTTCTGCTATTTATATTTGTCTAATGTGTCTTCATGTACACTTGTCTCAGAGTTGCTAGAATAATACATTTGTATTATAAGTCTCTTAAACGATAATGAGACTTATTTATTAATCAAACTGTGTTTACATATAATTATATCTTTAATGTATTGCATTTGTGTTTAATCACTGAATCCTCTTCAAAAATTTAGGCCAGTATTTCATATTACCCAGTATTGCCCAGTATTACCCGGTAAAACACAGTAAAACCCGGGTTTTCCCAGTATTTCCCACTGGGCTGGGCAATACTCATAAAACCCGGGGTTTTGCCAACCCTGCGGCGAGGGGAGGAAAAAAATTTGCGAAAGCAAATTAACAGATCTAACATTGTTGGGTTGATATTTAGACGAGTTGTATATACATAATGTACACAGCCATGTATCACCATCATTGCTGGTGATCCGATGGATAAATCTGTTGTAGAGTTTTCACTGACTCAGACGTACTTATAATATACTATATAATACGATTGAAGTTTGCCTTGTTTATACCACAGCTTGATTTGAAATGTGTTCATGAACTTGAAAAGAACCATCTAGACATTACATGATATTAATGAAAGCTTTACTCAAAACCAAATACAAAGCAATCTACGTAATTGTAATATATCAAAGATGTAGGTTAAAGTAATCATTTGGATTATCAAACTGACTTAGAGTATATAGAAAAATTGAAACAAACATTAATTTTAAAGTACTTCAAGTAATTAAAGCAGGAAGAATAAGTAAAACGAACAATATTTTTGATTGATGCTGACCTTTTTAAAATATTGCAGTACAAGAGAATTTTACATATTGAAATTGTTGTTGATAAATCTGTGGTATTCTGTGATATTTTCTATTCAAACAAGATATTTATCAAACATTTTTTAAATATTTTCATAATAATATGAATCATTTCCAAACAAAAGGGCTTCAATATGATTATTTTTCAAATTAAATAATTTTATAAAACGTAAAGGACTTATTCAACAGAAAAACCACATGAACATTGATGATTGTTCACGATATGTATTTGTGTAGGTTATCATGTACTAATCATAACGTGCTTGTGTATACTTGAAGTTATTTCTTTTGCAGAATGCAAAGGTAGAAAAAAAGGTTATTTGGTAGTTCTGATGAAAATGTGTAGTTCGGTTTATCAAATGAATAAAGTTGTTTTCTAAGAAGAAATTCTACAGTAGCAAATCATTAAAGGATTCAATAAGAATATAAAAAACTTTAGTTTAAATTTTTGTTTTTGCCATTAAAATGTTTGTTCTCTAATCAAGTTATACAACCTGGAATAGTCAAAATATTGTAAATATTGTTTTTACCTATTTGAGCGTTGTCTACTTTACAATTCCTGTTCCCATCACCAGTGTAGCCTCTCCAACAACGACAAACAAATGAACCAAATGTGTTTTCACAATCCTGTATACAATTGTTTAAGGTATGGTTTTGACATTCGTCAATATCTGAAATTAGATATCATATTTAAATCATTAACATTAATAATAGATTGCATCCTATTAAGGATCCAATGAATAAAAAGGTTAAAAAAATGTAGTATTTAAGATTTTTCGGGTTTTTCACCATTTTGACTGATAATTGCAAAGTTAACCTACGCTGGTCTCGGATATTCGTTTAATCTCCCCTTTTTTTATATAGCGTATGTACTGTATGTACATCCTTTGCTTTTGAGTGTCCCTGTAGGTTAAACCAGAATAGCGTTTCGGATGCATCAACTGTATAAAACATTAATTATACTAAATATCAATCTCCTTCTTTGCATTCTATATTTGTCCAACTGATGATGAATCTACCAATTTAATCAATCAGACAATAAGTTAGTCGGACTCTTATCTCCGTTAAAGTACATACATCACATTTTATGATACCAGACATTTATAACCAGATAATGTTATAATGTTAACCTGAACCTTCTATTGAATTCCTCGGCGTCTGTCTACAAGGACAATGAATTCAAAAGTAGATCATACTTCCCGTATATGGACTAAAATAAATACTCAACCATATTAAAGCAACATTAGAGTCTGAGTCCTTCTCAATTTTGTTTTAATGCCAAACTATTCCATGTTCTCACATATTTAATATGGTCGTAATTGTAAAACAAGAATAACCAATCCAAATCATTAACCAACGAAAATGAACATGTCAAATAGATTAAAAGATTAATTCTGTTTTAATGATGAACATACTATAAATGAAATAAACTTATGTTTTGTTTCTGAGATATGATTTTTTATGCAAACGCCCCTGAAACCACTTAGATTTTGAAATAATTCCATAGCTATATGGCATTGTATCAGTTTTAGCTCAAAACTATACACGTTTTCTGTTATATATGGTTAATGGGGTATAAGTCCGAATATATGTAAAAACATTGACCTGCAAACTGACTGACAAAGTCCTTCCAATCATCGTTAAAGAGCACTTAGAGTCAAATTGAGATTTGGACCATTTATTAAAATGATAATGCCATGTTAAAATACATTCACAATAGCATGGATGTGTTAAAGTTTTCATTTCCTGAAAATCAGAGAAATATTCAAAGTAAATTAACATAAATCATATTGCAGATATAAGTATAAAAAATTATAAACCGATTGGCATACCAATAACAACGATCCGAATAGTATCAGCGCTTCCATTTCCTACACTATTACTGGCAGTACAGGTATAATTTCCGCTATCGTTCCCATCAACATTGAGGATAGTAAGTGAAGGATTTGTAACGTTTCCACCCTGATATTTTCCCTCATTTCTGTGTATCTGTAATTTCTCCACTGTAGAACCAACTTCTTTTTCCCACGTGACCGATTGTATTGGCGAATTTGAAGAGACTATACAAGAGAGCTTTGCTGAGTGTCCATATATAACGTTAACTAACGTTTTATCTGTTGACACCACTGGAGGCTTTGCTGGAACAAAATTTTTAATATTAATCTATTATTTTATATTCACTTTATTCGTCAGGCGTTGTCATCGATAAAATATAAAGATAAACATTCAAAAAGCCTATATCTCTAACTTAATGATGAATTCAAAATTCAAACCGTCAAATATTTTATTTATTATTATTACATGTCACATATGTAAAGCTGATTTTAAGTCATGTCGAATGACAAATAAAATTCGACAAGCGTTTTCTGTCTTAAAAAAACTGCCTCAATTAAGTGAAATTGACGTCAATCTTAATTACCTAGTAGTATGCATTTATTTTATTATTTTATTATATTTAAACGATTGAAGATTTTGTAGGCTTATTCATATTTTTTTTTTACTCATAAAATACGCCAGCACATCATTTGCAAATTTAATTGTTACAAAACCGAGCCCAGAATTAGTCAATCTAGTGAATTGTTATTACTAGCATAATACGCAAACACAAACGCATACTTATAAAAGATAAATAATATAAGTAATGTATATACATATGAATATTATATTTCTAAATACGACAATGTCACACAAACATGTAGCATTGCAATAGACTTAAGATAAATGCAATGAGATACAAACAAGATCAATAATACATGTAAGTTTTATGAATCTGCATTGCATGAGTTGTGAAGCTATGAAAAACCATCATTTACCCGTCTATAAATCGTAAATGCAATAATATATTCAAAATGCGATTGAACCAATATAAAATCTCTGTTTTTCTGTTTCTATTAATGTGCTATTTCCTTACACATTCGGTTATATTGGAATTTAAAAGGTTAACAAATCGTTTTCGAGTTCATATTTTTCTGCAAAACATGCCCATAAAGCATTTTTTTTTAATTCTTGATGTTATATTTGGGTAAAATACGTGCTAACATATAGAAATAATGAAAGATATGGATAAATTTTAACGAAAAAGTGTGTTTTGTGTTCTGTTCAAAATTTGATTTATTTGTTTTCAATAGAATAAAATTTTATCTTTCTGTCATAAGATTGAGAGGTTTTGCTAGCTATAAAACCTGGTTTAATCCACTTTTTTCTACATTAGGAAATGCCTGTACCAAGTCAGGAATATGAAAATTGTTTTTAATTCATTTGATATGTTTGAGCTTTTAATTTTGCCATTAAATAATGGACTTTCCAATTTGAATCCCTTTGAGTCGGTATTTTATATTTCCTTTTTTATTTTAATTTTCCTTACTGACAGAACCCTTGCTATTTTTGCCATATATGTACATGTACAAATAACATTTAATCTCAAATGTTTTAAAAGAAACTCGAGAAATCTTAAACGCATACATTTCATGCATCCAAATCGCTTTTCTTTATGCATTTTGTTCAGAAACGCTCAAAGCCAAATATTTGAAAGCCAAGATGGACGAGTACCGAAGCATATGCAGATCTTTCTAAAATAATAGCAGAATCCATCCAAAGTTATCCTTGTATGAGGAAATTTAAGCTTTCAAAGACAAAATCAGTGCAATCGAGAAATAACCACCAGCTAAACTTTATAGTGTTGTTTGTTTGTTTTGTTATGATAAGACGCATTGTGGACTACGACTAATTCTACATATTTATATAATGGTCAATTGTATTTAATATGAAACACAATATTCTACTAATTGACTACTAGACAGATGATGATTCAGTAATTATAACTATCACTAAGTATGACTATTTTCTAATATCTTTATTATTTTTAAAAACGAGAATACAGGATTGGTCACAGATGTAACTCAAATAATGTATAAATATACATATTGCTCTACTATGATAAATTAGATAATAATGTTTAAGGAGATAAGAAAAAGATATAAAAAAATCCCATAACAATTCTAACAAATTCTAAATTTCTAATCGCAAAACTAGACGGAAAGGCCACGCAATAATGCTTTTTCTTTTTCTTTTTTTTTTAATAATGCAATGAAAAGTGTGAAAAAAAATTGTACAATAAATCTCTAGCAAAAATTCGTAAAACATAGAAATATCACATTTCAGTTACAGGTCATTGCAGAGTAGACATCGATAAATATAAGATGCATATATCTTGTTGTGTCCGTAAACATTAGAGACATTCATTAATTTAAACTTCGAAGCATCTTTTGAGGTCTTTAAAATGTAAAACTATGGTACGGAAAAAAGAAGGGTGTAACTTTGCAAGATTTCACTCTATTAACACTAACCCAAGTGTTTTATACTGTCTTTGATAATGTTTTTTGTAGAAAAGTCCTTATAGACAAGACAATGAAGAACTGTTCATTTGATTTACCAGTATTACAATTAAAAATATCTAAACAACGTTTTTTTTTCTGCTTCTTATTCAGTTCGAACACATAATTAATATTGATTGGTATCCTATTTCTCGTCAGTTCGTCCTTAAGATTTGTACCTGCTGTATCATAAGATAATTTCTCTGCTCGTGCTGTAGTCTATAAATAGAATTTAATAGTAGGTTGCTGCATTATCTTTGTCTTCAATATGAGAGTCTTTCTTGATTTCGAATATTTAGGAATACCTAATCAATATTTCCTTTACCTGGTTTACAAATCATTACCATTAGCTCTGCCTCATCTCAGCAGTATTTCCTTACTAAATCAAAATCTTCCAAAATTGTTTCGTCTCTCTCAAAGGCGTATACTCTTCGCTGAATCATGATCTTTTGTCGTTATCTTAAATCTACATATTCTTTACTGGATTTCAACAAATTTTATTTAATTTCTCTTCTTTTTCCAAATAAATATAGCTGTCAATATGATATTCTGAACGTAGTCATCAATACTATTTTCCCCCTGTATCACCGGGTTGTCATAGTCAGTTCGTCTCACATGCATAGATGCTCGTGCATTCTGTTCCCAGCCGGGTCAAACCTCTTTGAAATTGTTTTTGCAGTTCTGCCCCGAGGACGCAGCATTGCAATGCAAGAGCAAATACATGTTGGCTCGGTATTACCTCCTGAAGTAGCAAATTAAAACAGGCTCTGGGTTTTTCTCTAGTACAAAGCAGGTTCAAATCATATCGTAGTGACAAGGTTCATCTTAAATGTGCATTTGATTTGCCACTTGACGTTTTATAGCCGTTCATCTTGCCATTTTCAATTCATGTTATAATTTATAATGACATAACTCGCAACAAGTAAATTCTCAGTTTGTATTTAGCTATTCACATTTCTATGGTTTACCTGTGTAGTGGAAACTTATTCTTCATCGAGTAATTTCAAAATGTCATGCAGTTTCATACTAGATCACCATTAATTGTGCCTGATATGCACTTTCTGTGCACAGAGGTTATCAGCTATATTCTATAATCATTTCCGAATATGTACTTTGTTGAAAAAAGAGGGATGAAAGATACCAGAGGGACAGTCAAACTCATAAATCGAATAATAAACTGACAAAGCCATGGCTAAAAATAAAAAGACAAACAGACAACTAATAATACAGAGAAACAACATAAACAAACTTAAGACTAAGCAACACGAGCCCCAACAAAAACGGGGGGTGTTCTCGGGTGCTCTGAAAGGTTAAGCAGATCCCACATGTAGAGCAGGATTAGCATACCCTTTCGGAGCACCTTAGCGCACCTTCGGTTTGTTTTATGAGAATCGCTTTGCTCTGTCTTTAGTTTTATATGATGTGTTTTGAAGATTGTTATTCGTCTACTTCGGTTTTTATGCCATGACATTGTCAGTTTGTTTTCGACGAATAGGTCTGAATATCTCTAAATCATTATCCGACTTTTTTTTTTGTCTTTTCACTAAAGTATTTTCTCTCAAGATGTTGTTTTGATCATTTTCATAATCACATTTCTATTACACATCGTCTTAATTTATTCTCTATGGGTTCTTGCAAGTATTGTCTGTTTTCTATTTTTCTTTAAGCATAATATTTGAGTTTTCCAAAACCCTCTCTTTTTGCATATTTCCTCTCCTAATTCAGTCGTCGCTTTTCTCTATAGAGACCTTGCAATTTTGTGTCAAAATGATTTGGTCTTTTTTTAATCATTTGTTTTAATTCCCTTCATATTCCTTATTATTTTGACCTTTTTCAAATATTTTTGTTCCATATGAATCCTGGAGTCTGCTTGTGCCGATTTCCCCCTGACGTTGTGTCCTGTAAGAGATATTACTTTGGCTGTCTACTTTTACATTTTCTTGCTACACATTTCCGATAGCTTTCTATTTCTATTGATCTTCTGATTGTTTTCATTATGCATTCATTTCTGCATCATTTCTTAGCGTTCAAATATAAGAATGGCAGGTGCATAACTTTATGTCCTGCAAAATAATATAACAAGTTTGATTCAGGTCTATTGATCATTTTTCAAGGAACTGAAAAAGGAGAAAGGATGGTGAAAGAAGTAGTCTCTGTGCATTTCTATTGCACTTGACGCTGTTAATAAATAAACTCATCATAGATACCAGGACTAAATTTTATATATACGCCAGTCGCGCGTTTCGTCTACAAAAGACTCATCAGTGACGCTCGAATCCAAAAAAGTTTAAAAAAAAAGCCAAATAAAGTACGAAGTTGAAGAGCATTGAGATCCAAAATTCCTAAAAGTGTTGCCAAATAAAGCTAAGGTAATCTATGCCTGAGGTAGAAAAGCCTTAGTATTTCAAAAAAATCAAAATTTTGTAATCAGTTAATTTATAAATATAAAAATATCAATGATAATTCATGTCAGCACAAAAAGTTCTGACTACTGGGCTTGTGATACCCTCGGGGAAATAAATCTCCACCAGCAGTGGCATCGACCCAGTGGTTGTAAATAAATTCATCATAGATAACAGGACTACATTTTTTATATACGCCAGACGCGCGTTTCGTCTACAAAAGACTTATCAGTGACGCTCGAATCCAAAAAAGTAAAAAAAAAAAAAAAGACTTTTTCTGACTACTGGGCTTGTGATACCCTTAAAAGAACACAAAACTAAAACTGACAGTGATTAAACACCATTGTGACAACATTTTACATATGTTCTCCCATCTTTTTAGAAAAATGTAAATTTGCGGAAACTATTATAGGGGAAAGTATTAGTATATTATCCCGGCTTAATGTTGGTCTGTCATGCGACAAAGGCAGGTGAAGGGAGAGTGCTGAAATTGAATGCGAGGGTATGATATATTATGTTTTTTATTCATGAATTAATGCAAAGTGTACAATATTAATTTTGAAACACATTGAAATATTTTTTTGAGAATTATTCGAAATGGCTTCTAATTTTTCATAAAATAGTAAAATGACGTGGGGCATGTCAGGTTTTTTTTATTTTAAAACGTGATAAAATTAGAAAATGTTAGTATTGTCACCTATGGAGAAATAAATACAACCGTTTTCCCTTTTAGCTCCCTTTTTTCAAGAAGCAAACATTAGGAAAAAATAGGGGTTTGTGGGTAAATACTAAAATGTATGTGTGTAAATACTTAAATGAATACTTTTTGGTAAATACGAAAATATCTGATTTTGGGTAAATACTAAATTGTATGTTTGCATTCTATAAAGAATTATTGATGCAGTTAATAACAAAATCCTGAAAACCCGGGACCAATGCAGTGTTTACACATATATCTAAAAAATATATATCTTGCATATATCGATTAAAGTAAATTATTTCTATAAGTGGTAGTAATATATATATCAGTAGCAGCATTAGCAGTAGAAGTAGTATCAGCAGTTGTACTAAAGGTATAAATAGCAGTTGAAGAAGTAGTATCGTTATCAAATATCATTTACCTGTTAAAGTTGTCGTTTCTGTAGTTACTATGAGATCCACAGGTAATCTGGTTGACACTGTATTGTCTGTGGGAATCACAGATAAACTAGTTGTTACTGTATTGTCTGTGGGACTCACAAGTAAACTAGTTGTTACTGTATTGTCTGTGGGAATCACAGGTAAACTAGTTGTTACTGTATTGTCTGTGGAAACCACAGGTAAACTAGGTGTCACTGTGTTCACTGTCAGATTTACAGATAAACTAATTGTACTAGTAGTCGCATTTATGGCCCGACACCTGTATATTCCAGTATCGCTAAGATCTAAATTTTTTATAGTGAGAGACGGAGTGTAGATGGAAGCCCCTTGGTATTTCATTAAGGAAAAGGAAAATTTAATTGGGTCAATGCTATATCCTGTGTTGTTTACAAATGTCCACTGTATTTTCTGTACTCTGAATCCGACTAATTGTAGTGGGCAGGCTAAAGCTACATGTTCTCCGACATATTTTGAATATGATGCTGTTCGCTTTTCTCGATTTAAGGACGAGGCTGAATGAAACAAAAATGAGAATATACATTTTTTCTAATTACTATACTTGCAAGAAAAGTGATATTTTTCTTATGTAACATTTATCAAAATAAATAAATCTATAATGATTCTTTTCGTTAAAAGTAGGCCAAATCAGAAATAAACACTTACTTGGTCGGTTTACTTATGAACACAAATTATGCTCTGAACATTAAGATATTACCAAAATAGAAAAAAATGAAGGGTCGAAATTTCGCCAAAAAACCAGTCAACCTGAACAAACTAGAATCCAATCTGTAAGATAATATTGTACAAATAATGGTTTGTCAGGCACAAATTAACGCAACCAAAAAATAGTATATGAAATCAAGAAGGCAAACGAGGATTACCATCTTCAGATACCAGATTTCAAAAGTGTATGTGATTAATCAAATAACATTGCGTGAAATGTTTCCCTGTAAGCAACAACCATATATCTATAAAAAAAAACAGAAAACAATTGTGACCATATGCTGATGAAAAATTCTTTTCTAAAGACACCCGTGTGGAGTCTGCATCATAGGAATGAAAGAACAATTTGAATAGAAAAGTAACATAGAGGTTGTCATCAAAATGCCAAATATCGACAATAGCTGGAGTGTAACAAATTTATTGTTCTAAAATAATTAGTCATCATGATGATGTCAATTCTAAAGAACTGTTGTTGGATTCCATAAACTCCGGCTTCAAATTACAAAATACTGGCAAAACACAATAAAGGTATCTACAAATCAAAATCTGTTTACAATCAGTTGATGGGTTTCTTTTACCATTTTTTTTTAAACATTTTATACATTATATATTTTTATGTTTAGTAAGTATGTCTTTCACCTGGTTACCATGATTTGACTCATAACCTTATAGAAATACTATGTCTCATTATATAGACAATAGTTGTATACCGCTGTTCAATAGTTATAAATCAATTAAGCGAAACAAATCCGGGTTACAAACTAAAACAAAGAGAAACACACCAACTAAACGAGAAAAATAACGGAACAACAGAAACACTGAACTGCAACAAAAGTAAACACCAACATACATAGATCTCATTTTATGATACCTTACATCTCATGACAGGTTTTCTTTAACGTCCTTTAGATTTTCTGAAGGCATGCATGAGGCAAGATATATTTTATTTATAATACCAGATGTTGTGACGATGAAAGAGCCTTGGCATTTCATTAACGGAAAGGAATAAATAACAGTTGATGTCCTATGTAGATTGAGCTTGAACCATAACTGTGATGGCTTTAATTTTAGCAAGCTGTACAACTCCATTAACTTCAAGGCGACTTTTTTCATCTGTTACATAGGGAAAGTTTCTCCGTCAAATATCTTCAATCTTCATTGCATTCCAACAAAGCATTTTCCATGTCTGGTGCTATACTGTGCTTTTTTTGTTGTTTTTTTTTGGAGGAGGAGGGGCTATTTCTATCTGTATTCTATTTCAAAACATTTTCTTCTGCTATTTTTCTAAGAGCGTTCTTCGGCAACATTTTAAAAAAGAATTGGTATGAACGGAATTTCCCGTAATATCGGTACTATTCACGTGTTTTTAATTCGGATCCCTTCTTCCAAAACAGAATCTTATTGGGAACTTCGTGCGTCATATACAGGAATAATTGCAGAAAAAAAAACAAAACAAATAAGGTACAATGACCTATAGTTGTAAATTTAATTCTTGGTAAAAATTCCAATTCTTTCCAAGTATGGCTGGTACTATCATGTTTTGCAACATATTCAAATTTGAAGATCCACGGTCATATATATCTAAAATAATAATCGATTAAAGATACTACTATATATTGGAATTCAATTATAAAAAAAAATATAGAATTGTTATATATAAGATTTTGATACCTTTAATAATGCCTTGGTATGACGCCTCTATACTGTCTGATCCACCGCCATATCGAGAATATTCAATAAACACGTTGTTACTTGATGAGTTATAATAAGAAGGGCTACTCAAGAATATTATAGTGGCTA
This sequence comes from Mytilus edulis, assembly GCF_963676685.1. Lineage (NCBI taxonomy): Eukaryota > Metazoa > Mollusca > Bivalvia > Mytilida > Mytilidae > Mytilus > Mytilus edulis. The sequence goes on along the minus strand of NC_092344.1, from coordinate 110,879,977 downwards.
TTGAAGAACCGTTGCTACTAGAACCATCATAAATCTACAAACATATACATGTAATCATTTTACAAAAAGCATCAGAGATGTTAAAGAATTCAAATTTAAAATGTAATTTTTATAAAAAACTGACAGATATTTAAGAAATATAACAGCCGATCATGTTATGTCTTTTTGAAGATTTTGATAAAACATCTACCATATACTAAACAGTTACCAAAATAAAATAAAAAAGTTTCCAACAAACTAATCAACTTGTCCCACCAAACCATCAATCCTTCCGTCCGCAAATATCATGATATGATAGCGAACAGGGAAGGATTAATTACCAATCATTCTATCATGCAAATTTGTAGACGAAGTGCTCGTCTGGTGTACAACATTATAATTCTGGTATCTTAGTTGAGTTTATTTACAACCACTGAATCAATGTTTGAACGATAACAGAGTTGAGTGGGTTTTTTTTCTTTTTTTAATATTTCTTCTTATTAAATCCGATTTAATATACTTTTAATTTTAGTTTCTTGTGTACAATTTGGAAATTAGTATGGCGTTCATTATCACTGAACTAGTATATATTTGTTTAGGGGCCAGTTGAAGGACGCCTCCGGGTGCGGGAATTTCTCGCTACATTGAAGACCTGTTGGTGACCTTCTGCTGTTGTTTTTTTCTATGGTCGGGTTGTTGTCTCTTTGGCACATTCTCCATTTCCATTTTCAATTTTATTACACATTAGATTAGTTGGTTTTTTTTCATGTTTACCTCTGCATGTCATTTTGTGTGTTTCGTGTTGGTCTATTGACGTTTGCTATTTGACACGCAGCATTACATTATAAAAGTCATCATAATGTAACACCGCAGTTATATCTTTGAATATCGCTTTTGTCCGTGCTTTCATTTATTTCGTTTTTGAAAAATTAAAACAACAGCACGATTTACTTACTAATTGGAATTAGCTTTGAACTGCAAGTAATCTTAACTTAGTAATTAATGTCTTTTGTTTTAATGAATGTTTGGAATTTTGGGTTCGATACCAATTGAGTTCAGCCCAGATTTTTACATCTCATTCTGAAGTTGTGTTGTTAAAACTGGTTAACTCTTTATGTGTCAGTTAAAAATTATGTCAAAAGTCCTGCTATTCCAAGGTTTCCGTTGTTTCATGTCTGCCATATATGTTTTTTGGGGTTTTTTTTGGGTCATTGTTTAGCCATAATCAGGTCGTTGTTTTTTTTATTTCCATTGTTTTACATTTTGTCATGTCGGTGCCTTTTATAGCTGTTAAAGCTAACAATTTGGAAAGGATTTTTCTCATTGTTGACGGCCATACGGTTTTCTAGAGTTACTTTTGTTCACATCATTTGAACAAGTTTTTGCATTAACATTCATACCACATCCTCTTTTATAATACAGTTGAGCAATGACAAAGGTTTTAGAACTGGGCTGCATACGAAAATATTTGACCAAGTCAGGAATAAGACAGTTATTATCCATTCGTTTGATGTGTTTGAGCTATTGTTTTTGTCATTTGCTATTAAGGGACTTTCCGTTTGAAATTTTGCTTGGTGACAAGAATTACTGTTATTTTACGATTCACATTTATAATAAAACGACCTTACCCGTCTATACTACATGGCTGGCAGAACCTAAGTCATGTGATTTTTATTTAACTTAACATTACTTTACTACCAGAATAATTTGTAGATTGTTGTAAAAACAAAGTCATGTTTTTAACTGACTGTTTATGACGTCTTTACACGAAATCCATTGGATGTTGGATGTGTACGGACTCAAAATTTAGTCTTAGATTTTTTTTTATTAGTTGTTAGAGGCTTTCAACTAGCTGTTAGTCAACTGCGAGTACTCTCATATCTGTACTTAGTGTCTTTTTGTTGTTGGGATGTACAAGTACCCGTCCACGTCCACTTGTATTTTTATCCATCTGATGAGTTAAGCCTTATTCAACTGATTTTTATAATTCGTTCTTATGTTGTACTGTATACAACTGACCCAGGTTAGGGGGAGGGTTGCGATCCCGCTAACATGTTTAAACCCGCCACATTTTGAATGTATGTGCCTGTCCGAAGTCAGGAGCCTGTTATACAGTGGTTGTCGTTTGTATATGTGTTACATATTTGTTTTTCGTTCATTTTTTATACATAAATTAGGGCGTTATTTTTCTCGTTTGAATTGTTTTACATTGTCATTTCGGGGCCTATTATAGCTGACTATGCGGTATGGGCTTTGCATTATTGAAGGCCGTACGGTAACCTATAGTTGTTAATTTCTGTGTCATGTTGGTCTCATGTGGAGAGGTGTCTCATTGGCAATCATACCCTATCTTCGTTTTTTATATTTTATTCTTATAAAGATTAACATACTTTTATTGTGTATCCAGTATTTGTCCAACCTCTGCTATTGATAAAGCTAATTGATACTATATAATTCGTCTGTAAAGAAATCTGATAAAAGCAGACTTTTCTGTTATCTATGGCGGGAAAAATAACTGTTCCTGCCTTTGCTGTAAAGTTTCCTCCACACAATTCTATAAGAACAGCACATAGTTATTGCCTTATTATACAGTTAAATCTGTATTTAGCAGACACTCTTATGAAATATAAAAAGCAACCCTCAAGAGACGAAGTTAATATTCCATCATCAACCGTGACTTGGATCGGGGCAAATTGTATAAGTGTGTCCAAATGGTAGAACCATCGTTATTGTGAGCAGTGAAATAAAAACAAGGTCAAATATGGTCACCTGCAGCCTACAAAATTATCATCAACCCTCTATTAGACCATTTACTTTAATCAGATGGGATGTTACATTGGATCAATCTACTGTAGGACTCTAATAATCGCTGATGCCCGCATTAACCACCAGAGAACTTTGCATTTTTGCGACCGTCCCAAGACAGGAGCCTCTGGCCTTTGTTAGTCTTGTATTATTTTTAATTCTAGTTCATTTATATATTTCGGAGTTTTGTCCATTATCACTGAACTAGTACATATTTGTATTCAGGGGCCAGCTAAAGCACGCCTCTGGTTGCGTTTTTCCCCCGCTGTATTGAATACTCATTAGTGGTCTTCGGCTGTTTTCTGCTGTTTGGCCGGGTTGTTCACTCTTCGACACAGTACCCATTTTCATTCTAAATTTTATGGCCAGAGAACTACACTTTTATAGAAACAAAATCAAAATGTTGGTTACTGGAAATCAGGACACTTACAAATGTTTTGATTGAGTATTTGAAACACAGTTATTACCATCCCACTTTTAGTGTATATGTTTACTTTTTTTAGATTTGAAGTAAATCGTGACAGTAAATAGTATGTTAATGAAGTGCCATTTATCTATACACCTCACTACAGGTCTCCAAACAGTGGACGAACCATACATACCAACAACAACAATGGCGTATTATTTCAGCGCTGTAAATGTGAAAATAAAATCAAAATATGTAAATATTCGTTGAGAAATAAGTGATACAGTTTTCAATGAAAACTGAAAGGTTGGAACACGGGGAGGTGACGAGTACACTTTGTATTACGCGTTCTTAGTTGCAAACAGATTTTCTGTCCTAATTTTAACTTCAACAATGACAACAAACATCTTTCATCCTGAAGTTTTTTCGTAATTAAAATATTGAAATGTTGTTGATCAAAGTTATTCAAAGTTGAAATTACGATTTCGTTCGAAAATTAGGTGAACGCTGACCTCTTTAGATTGTTGATCCCTGAAACGAGTTCATTTACAGAGAGAAAAACATTTGAGATGGTATAAAAAAGTAAAATAACAAACATAACGACCTCCAAGGAAATTTCAAGAAAGAAAATAATCAAACCAATGGAAAACGACTGTCATATTCCTGACTTTGTACAAGCATTTCCTTATGTAGAAAATGGTGGCTGAAACCAGCTTTTAAGCTGCTAAACCTTGTCACTTGTATGGCAGTAGCACATAATTCAATTTATTCGACAACAGATATAATGAGCAAAATTGTTAGGTACAGCAGTCATCATTGTGTTATATTCTTACTCACTATAAAAAGTGTTATTATTTCTATTCTATATTAAATGCATTGAATTAAATTTAATACCTGTGACATGAAGCGTGATGTTACTAGTACTATGTCCTGTTCCATCGCTGTTAACAGCAGAACATCTGTATTGTCCTGCATCACCAAGTACAGCACTAACTATAGTCAAAGATGGTGTGTCTGGAGTACTTCCTCTGTACCTGTTTGTATCTGTACTGGAGGTAATTCTAGTATCGGTATTTGTATACTTGGTCCAGAAGACTGATGTTATTATACTTTGACTTGATACCGTGCATTCTAGGGTCACTGAACTACCAGCTGGTATCGTGTAGGATGTGGTATTAAGTGAAACGTTTGGTAAGTCTATTAAAATAAAATGCAATGAGTCTGTAATCCCCTCAGCACATTTGAAACAAATAAAAGCTACACTTGAGTATGCCACAATATACTAAATGAATACATGAATTGAAAACATTTCAGATATTGTTATACAATATCTTTCCTAAAGACATATAAAATGACCCTGTATGTGATATCAATTATTCCTACAAACCATGTTCACTTATACAAAGTTCACCAGATTATTCTATGGAAAATTTGGGAGGATGAATGAAATTGTACTTCAATATTTTACAACCATTCTTTTAAGTTTAGGGAAAATGTATATTATTTTCACTTTAAAATTTCCGGTGAATGTACGATTGCTCTTTAAAATTGAGAGGCGTAGTCTTGTAAAGAACTGACAAAACTTCTTGAGACCGCCATTGTTTTCGAATCTTTGTATAAGCTTCAATTATTTAACTTACGACCTTGTAAATTTCGTGTTATAAACGCAATTAGTAAATGTTGAACTACTCGTTATCAAAACGTGTGTCAGAACAAAATTAGTTTGAGTTATGTATTGAAAAGGTAATTACTAAACTGTTGATATAACTGTTCATCGGGCCCTAAACAAAAATGTGTACTAAATTAACGAAAATGAACGTCACCCTAACCTCCAAAACGAATAAATGAACTAGAAATATTTTAAAAAAAAAACACAAAAAAAACAAAAAAATAAAGGAAGATAAGAGCAACTAAGGTCGGAAGCTCCTGATTTTGAATTGGCACAAAAATGCTGGTGGTGTGGTGGGGGTTGCTTTTATCTTGTCTTGTGCGAACTAAATCTCCCTAATAAATAATAAACAAACACGGCAATTCTCAAAGTAAAACTCAGTTTAAAAGACGTCCGAGTCCAATGTTAGAACAGGTAACAGAAGAAACTGGCAAAATGACAATGATCAACATAACTTAACAAAGGACTACTAGCACAATTCCTCTCGTTAGGGGTTTAGTATCATACAATCATTAAATATACGATATGAACATTACTCGTATCATGTCAACAGCTTGTTCTTTCTAATAAATGTGTTTATAAATATATATAGTTCTGATGCAAAGACCTGTAAATACCATATGAGTAAATAAACATCAATTTCATGTGAAAAATGCAATCTTTAATGACCTGGCAACAGTATCGTTACTATGTCTCTTATAAAGAAGTTTGTTTAAAGGTTTTATTTAATTGGATATTGAGTAGAATGACGACAATTGTGTGCTTTGTATAGAATATTTCCGTAAAAGATAGGATGTGAGACACATTAACGTATAAGATTCTGCATGTTAATTAATGTCCTTAAAGTTTTTTTTTACCTTTGTTTATTAGCTAGTATTATTGAAGTAAAAAATATTTTTTGGTCTGTGAAATGGGTAAATACTCCAAAACGCTAGCCTCAATCAGCAACAAAAGGTGTTCAAGAAATTAATCCCTAGTTATATATTTGTGTCTTTATTAAACAGGATGTTGCTACCATCTCTTTAAATTGATTCACCGTAAAATTTGTTTTATCGTAGACGGAGTGCAATTTACATTTTGAAATATTGTACAAAAATTCTCTTATTGTGGGATTATAGTGAGTTTTTGTTTTGCTGTTTCTTTAGCATTTGACCAACATCTTCATATAATTTAATAAATATCTGAATAAAATCAAGTTGATATCTTTTATACAAACTGTTAAGCAAGGATAAACACAGTTATATACCATAATTTACAAGTATCATGCATAACTTACTACAACCGCTGACTATACTTGCAAATCCTGAACCTGCACATTGTCTTTTATTTCTCTGCAGTGGTCTATCTGTAGCATAAATACATTCATAATATTTTGAAACAAAAAAGTGTTTCATTTGAATTTCATATTACATGTTTATGAATAAATGACATATTGATATACAAGTGAAACAGTAGCCAAACAAAACAATTTAAAATTACCACCAGCATTGCAATAATATAAATATTAAAAAAAATGTGTAGCTAACCAGTGAAGTGTGACTAATAAAATAGTCCCTCAATTGTATATGCATCAGATAAGTGTCAATAATCATACATGTTGCATTTCAAAGTTTAACTTAGGTATACAAAGTTCTCTGTAGTACTTGACAATTTAGTTCACCGGGAAGTTATGTTAATTTGAAGAAAAAAATATAACACTTTGAGTATTCTAGCTGAGGATAATTTTCAATCCAGTAAGGTTTTGATATAGGAGATTCGTTTACAAGGTTTATCAAGAGATCTTAAAATGTTCGAGTATCTTGTGGTATAGCAAGAACGGATAAAAAAGTGTGTGTGTGTGTGTGTGTAAGGGGAGAAAGGGGGTATAATCTAGACAAAGTTTGGAATGGAACAGGTAAAAAGTCAGAAATAAAATGTGGCTCCATAAGGGGTCTGACTGCATATCTTCAACCAAAAATGCAAGACAATTTTCAGTTATTTCAAAAAAGAGGCGAAAGATACCAAAGGGACACTTAAAACTCAAAATCCTTTTCAACTGGATTTAATAAAAAAAAAAATGCTTTCACCGAGGACCTAAAACCAAAAATTTTAAGAATTGTATCTGGAAAATGTAAACCAACTTTTTATTTCATTTATCTGTAATATTTGTTTCATAAGCCATATAGTTTTGAAATCCTTTAAAAATCAACAGTTATTTTCGTAATTTGTAAAAGAACTTAGAAGGAATTGTCTGAACTGTTAGTGAATACCATAATTTTACAACAGAGATGAATATTTTTTTAAGCCTTGAATTGTAATGCTCTTCGTATTTATTTCCTTTTGTTTTCTTTTCTAAATGAACTTATACTTACACAGATGATAAAACAAGTATCGATGAAGTTAAATATATCGCTGTATTCATTAGTTAAAAACAGTAGTTATGGAGTATTTTCTCCTATTTTAAAATATTGAATTTTTTTTGAGAATTGCAGAATTTCATTTTGATACAAATTATCATTTCCTAAAATTAAGATATTAGATTTTTCTTAATTGATGTTTGCACGCGAAGCACCACTATTTTTTTTTTAATATCTTATAATACTTGACTTCACGAATATTTATTTTGGTGATTGTGGAACTGGTTAACCGTATGATATAACTCTAAATTTAATATTCCAAATGAAAAGTAATCATAAATACATTAGCCTTCATTGTTTTATTGAACTACTGCATTTTGTTCACATGATATTCTTGTGATATCACGGTTTGCTTTCAACCGACACTCGTTTTCAATTTCTAGATATAAGTCAAAATATAAGACAGACTTAATTGTTTCTGTTGTATACTTTATTTCAAGTTCGATCGTTTACACAGTCACCAAACTTTAAATTATCTAATGAGAGGACATCATCTATATTGAGGATAGTGAAGTTAAACGATAATGCTAGCTTCAATCTTTCCATTGTTCCCAAGAAAAGTCGACAAAAAGAAGAGCACGAGTGGTTCTCTTTGGTATGCCCATTGTTTGTTAAAAACAAGTTTTCCACATTTAACAAATATGTTGCCAATCAAGTAATTCAGTAACTTGATAATGTCAGTTTTAGGGATTTTTTGTTTGAATAGGAGTTGTATTTTTTTCTTTACAAAGGACGCTTTATCTTGTATCTACGTTGGCCATTCCCTTGTATGACACAAAGCAGGACCTATTATTTTAATTTGTCTTTTGGTTTGGAATGAAAAATTCCTGTAATAAGAGTAGACAAGTTGAATATTAAATACTTTTGCAGGATAATTTAGATTGTACGTACTCAATCATATCTTTCAGATTTTATAGTATCCACATCTAATTCAGGTCGACCCTAGAATATGTAGTTTAGCAAAAGCTTTGAAGCCCAGCTTTGATTGCCAAGAAAAGTGAAGTTAATAATTAAGAAGTAGAGATCGTGGGAAACTTGGAAGTCCAAGCAATATGTAGTTGTTTTAATATGTGTAAGGAAACCTAAAATGTGGGAATGAATTCATAAACTTTTGTTTTTCGGTTTGAAAAACGATTGATAGACTTACCGACGGTCGTTGATTGAGACATGTTTACAGAAATATATACCCCATATTCTTGATATTCTCGATATTTGTGCAGTTTATCACCACTGCTAAGTCATAAGCATATATTCTGAACGTGTCAGTAATATTAGCTCGTATAGTGTATTTCTGCCCAAAAATAAAGGCGCAGTGGAATGATGAAGTTACAATGCATAACCAAAACACTTAATACAAATAAATGAAGAATATGTTCATGCTTGATACCAGTGACACCCAACTATTAAGTATTGTAAAGCTTTATGGGAACCACTTATGTACCTACTTCTATAACACTTACCCTCGGATTCTTTATCTTTGTCTTTTCCGATAGAGCTCTGTTAATAGAAAATACATAAACTTCAATAAACCTTTTCTTGTTAATAGTACAAAAAATGGATACTAGCATAATTATGAATGTATTAGTAAATGCTTTTCTGGTTTGTGTTTGAAATCATTTGTTTCTTTTTTTTCGCCAAATAATAACAAGTATTTTTAATTCGACAAAAAAAGGCTTCAAATATACTAGGTTCATAATTCTGTAAGCCATAGTTATTAGTATATGTATTGGCCAAAGGTGTATTACAGAACTGGGTGTATTTTGAATATATTTCTATGAGGGCTACTTAGGTAAAACTAATAATACCAAAACTTACATAATTTGGAAAGTTTTTACTTTTCGTGTAAGATCTCAATATAATAAATGACAATTGTTTAAACTAATTTTAAATTTCCACAATACACAGAAGAATTCATAAAGGATGTTTTTCTTCGTATAGACTCCGTAAAATTCAAATTCATAACATAATATGGTGTTATGTAAACGATTTGATTTGCTTGACAATTAAAATAAAGCGAAACCTTACGTCCACGGCTTCCCTCCTCATCTTCACACAATTACTATCATTGTTTTCATAGAACAAGGTTTCGTTTTATTTTAAATGTGCAGAACTGCTAATCATAATACTGATATTAACTGTACTCGTTTTAAAATAATAATTTATCAACGGTATCATGAATAACGTTGTCCAAACCAAATGACATTTAAGAACTTTCAATCCTGTATGTTTTACTTACTAAATTAAATATGCGGGAGGGATCAAGGCTTCTTTTCAAACGTTGCAGACAAAATTTGAGATGTTCGTTCAAAATATATTTAACTGTTAAAGTAAAGTAATAAAATACCAAACTTAAAGGGAGATTCAAATCGAAAAGTCCCTTATTAAATGGCAAAAATAAACTGACTTGACACATGCCTTATCTAACGTAAAATAATGTTGGATTAAACCTGGTTTATAGCTATCTAAACTGCTAAGATGTTAACGGAAACAATTTTACAACTTACAAAGTAGAATATGATAACAAAACTACCGAACTCAAAGGAAAGTCCCGTGTATAATGTCAAATCTAAATTTCAAACACATGAAACGAGTGGATAAGAACTGTCTTATTCCTGACTTGGTACGGGCATGTTCTTGTATAGGAATTGGTGGATTAAACCTGGATTTATAGCTAGCTAACCTCTCACTAGTATGACAGTCCCATAAAATTCAATTATATTGTACAAAACAAACAGACATAAAATGTAAAATTTTAAAAATAGGGGGAACAGCTGTCAACATTGTGTTACAAAAAAATGCAATCTTAATCACTATAAAATACCAAATATGTTTACAAAGAAAAACATAATGATATATAGATAAAGCACATGATCAAAACGGAAGTCAAATAATACTAAATGACCATGGCAGAATAACACTTTGACAGAATGTACCAAGCCATGTCAAAAACCTATACATAAATATTTGACTTGTTTACCTGTACGTAAGCATTTGGCAGTCTAAAATACTTGTAAATGACATTCTTTATTATAACAGTGTGAACACAATTGTTTTTGTATAAACAGTTGACTTTTTGATCATCCAGCAATGATAAAAATACGGAATCGTTCCGTATTTAAAAATTGCAGAATTTCGAATTGAATGATTATACAGAAACTTTTAAAGTGTTTATATGAAATTTTATACACATTTCAATCATCTATTGCCAACTTTAAACAAGTTACAAAATGTATTTGCCTTAAAACAAAGAAAGGGAGGCCGAGCTGCTAATTAATAAATATATTGCTTGCGTGCATATCCGTTATAAATCAAAAAGATTTAAAATTTCACTGTATTAATGTGAAAAGGTAATACATAAAATTTAAGAAGTTGATAAGAATTACGAAAGTATTTCATTTTCTGTTTAAAGAGGGACTTGAAAAAATTAAGTAGAAGCTTTGTTTTGATATTAAAGTTGATTCCTATAATATAAACAAAGAATATGGGGTATCCATCCATGACACAAAATCAGTACATGCACAGCTAAACAATATCCAACAAAAAGCAAATCAACAGCCCTTTCATTGCTGTTCTTCATCTCAAAGTCACAGTGAGACCATTAACACGGAGACAGATAATATCATTCAAATTCATTCCTGTGGCATAAAAGAGTACTGACTGATACAATAACAGGATGAATACCAATTGTTTTGATTTACAGATAATTACTATCAAATGTATAAGCATTAAATGGAATCTCCTTCAAAAAGTGAAATAACAAAAGAGCCGAACTCCGTGGAAAATTCAAAACGGGTAGTCCCTGATCAATTAGCCAATTCAAAAGCTGAAACACATCAAACAAATGAATTATTACTGTCATATTTCTGACTTGGAACAGACATTTTCTTATGTAGATATATTTCAAATCATAATTGACCACAGTTAATATGTCATGTATTACATAATTGAACAGTTATTGTGTAAACTCCTGAGGGTTTACGCAGTACATATTGGACGATGTCCGTAGTCTTTCGGAACAGCGGGTGTTATTCGAAATACATCTGTTCTTTCTATGGCCACCTTTCATATACATGTGCAATAGCTAATTAATTGACCTGTTGCATAAGCATTAGCATCTTAAAGTTGCTATAGAGATATGTTACATATGATGCGAAATTTGTAATGTAGCAAGCTACTTTAATGAGCATTTGAATACTTCCTTGCTCGCAATTACAAGCTGCTAATATTTACCTTACATATATGCGTAGTTATTTTAATTAGTGTCAAACGTTGAAACCAGCTGTTTTTAGATATGAGATAAGATTTCATGTAAATAATGCGATTTATATTCGGAAACAAGATTTGTCAAAACTAAAATCTATAACAGAAGTATTACTAGCATTTAATTTAAGATTACGAGTTTAGGAAGATGTACATGATGTACAAAGCAGGCTCATTTTTTTTTCTCATACTGAAATTAAAAGGAAGTCTTTCTTTCTACCTCAGGAATAGATTATCTTAGCTGTATTTGGCAAAACTTTTAGGAATTGTTGGTCCTCAATGCTCTTCAACTTCGTAATCTATTTGGCCTTTTTAACAATTCTTAATTCGAGCTTCACTGATGAGTCTTTTATAGACGAAACGTGCGTCTGGCGTAAATATAAAATAACAATCCTGGTATCTATGATGAGTTTATTTGCACTTTATTAATATTTCACGTCTAGGACGTATATAATCTAAGGACTTGAATACTAGTAGATGTAAAACTAGAGGCTCTCTGTGTGTTTGTACATCTTACTTTACTGAACATTCTTGCTGCTTACAATTATCTCTATTTATAATTAACTTCGCCCAGTAGTTTCAGTTGAAAACTGTTAGTAAAAATTTACAAATTTTATGAAAATTGTTAAAAATTGACTATAAAGGACAATAACTCCTTAGGGGGTCAATTGACCATTTCGGTCATGTTGACTTATTTGTAAATCTTACTTTGCTGCACATTATTGCTGTCTATAATAATATTCAAGATAATAACCAAAAACAGCAAAATCTCCTTAAAATTACCAATTCAGGTGCAGCAACCCAACAATGGGTTGTCTGATTCATCTGAATATTTCAAGGCAGATAGATCTTGACCTGATAAACAATTTTATCCCATGTCAGATTTCCTCTTAATGCTTTGGTTTTTGAGTTATAAGCCAAAAACTGCATGTTACCCCTATGTTCTATTTTTAGCCATGGCGGCCGACTAATTTGTTGCTGAGGTAGCAGCAGCCATTCCCGACGAAGGGTATTGTTTATTTCATGACGTGTTTGAACTGGGGTGTCTTTTCTAGTACTTTACGCCCAATAGTGTGCCATATATGCTCGATATGGATCAAATTCGGGCCACGATTGGACCAAGGAAGATAAACCTAATTCAATTGGAACAATGGATCTTCCTCCACGATGTTAATTTCCGACTTTGGCGAGCTCTGCACTATATTGGATACGGGCAACTTTGTGTCTGTTCGTAGGTAAAGGTCTTCGAAATGGTCTTATCGCACGATTACCAGAAACGATGAGCCGATCTCGAACAGATCTTGTTTGGTCATCCCTCTCTTTTTAGGATTATATTGTTTGCAATGGGTTTCCTTCAGACCAACCTTCATGATGCTTGATTTTTCCCTAGCAGCTCTTATAGGGGGTCTTCTTGATCTCGGAGGGTCTTTAACATCGTTTGTTACCTGATTTTTTATTCTCAAAACGACTTATAGTGGAATGGTGATGACCAACAATACGTGCAATTGTCACAGCGACATACCTGCTTCTCTCATGTTGATTATCTGCCATCTTGCTGCAGTTATGAGTTGTGGATGACCAATTACAAGGTGTAAATCACATAACTTTATAAACTTGGTTATTTCAAGTGTTGAAAACAATGAGGATAAAAATATCTGTTTGTATTCTATAAATCATATAGGATAAGTTTTTCAAGGACCAAAATATAAATTGTGAAAGGAAATGCAACCAGGAACTATCATATGTGTAAAATCAGTGGCATTTTAATCTGATATTATTCAATGATGTAGGTTAATTTAAGTTGACATTATATGTTATTTGCTTAAAACAATAAATAGAATTTCATTATTGAAAACTCTAACCTGAACATTTTCTGCAGTTATATTTATTTGTTTCATTTAGATTATTATCTAAGAGTTTAAGGTGTGTATACTAGTATCTTTGAATATTGGAAATGTATTTCCCAATCAAGAATGAAAAACAATTAAATAAGAATTAATACACAATATTGAGTTGTTGTTGATAACGGGTGCATTTCCAATGCCTCTATTTGGGAATGATTAAGTCACGCGTCAATAAAAATCATTATACTTCAGTCACCATTCCTTGAATATACCTCTTTTCTTCCATTTCAAATTCGGATAAATTTGAAATAAATTTATAGAACAGATTTAAATTTCAGTGCACAAATTCTGAAATTGATATAGTCAATAAAAGAGTTGTGCATCACTTTTGAAAAGTTCTTGGTCAGTTGGTCAAAATCACTTATCACTCAGAATAGTATATCAAGGAGGTTATACTATGTCTCAACTCATTCTTTATTGAAATATTTTACAGGAGTATAATAAAAATAAAATCTTTAAAATAAAATCATATAAAATGTCTGACTAGTTGAAAATTGGCTGGATCACAGCACTGACAATGCTTGGGTTATAACTGACAACTTTTGATTTGATCGTATACGTGTTAAGGGGTTATAATTAATTTGGAAAAAATAATGAGCACAGATGCCAAATCGACATACAGTTTTCGCTATTTGTCCGCCATTACTGGATATCACACAGGTTCCCGTAAAATTTTGACGTCATAAAACAAAATATCTGACACCACAATGGAAAAGTGATTGTTGTCTGCGTCAAAAGTTTAAGCGGCCAGGTCAGCCAGGATTAGCGAAAAGGTGTATTATTGTAGTTGTAAAAGTTTAAACTGGTATTAATATATGAAATTACATCAAAAATGCATTTAATTCACTTAATAAAGCCGGATACTGACGACCTCGAGCTGACGACAGTAACTATATAAAGGTTCAAATGATAAATACATATATACAGAAATTGTCCACACTATAAAATGATGTTGTATTCACATAAACATTATTAGTTTTTGTTGCATGAAAATTAAAAAAAAACTTTTTTATCCATTTTAATGCTAAACTCAATGTTTCCTGGATCAAAAACAGTTGGAATATTTATTTAATACAGCTTTAATGAATGACTATTCAAATATAATTCATACAGATTATATCATATTTGCTTATATTTATAAACGTCTATATCACTCGTTATAGTGTGAAAAATAGAAAGGCAACAACCTTTTTTTAGAGTGAAATTATTATACTACAGAAATTATACTTTTTGCTTTAATTCGTTACGATGAGGTTAACACATACGATATGAGTGAGGGAAAGGAATAATATTTTAATATTTGTAATTTTACTCCTTCTTCCAGGAGGATTCATTTGAACAACTATACTAGGGTCATGTGCTGGGAGAAAAACAGAATTATGCCTCATATCTTGAATAACATCTATAAATTGACAATGAGAGTCGGTTGAGAACAAAACTTTGACAATTTCATTTCAGCTTTCCAATTGATTCATTTGTAGCAAAATTTCAGCTGCACCTGCATATATATAGAGTATATGTCCTAGTTAATACGATATTGCAAAGTTAACATTAAAGGAAATAGTTAGTTACAAGGAAACTACAAACATGACGGGTTCCAAGTGATGAAGTTATGTCATCTCTGCGGGAAAAAATGAATTATTGACTCAAATACGAGTTGGGGGACCGCTATGTTATGTCTGTTTCAAAGATTACGACATACATGTTTCAATCGTCGTAACAACAATTATGTCATCTTTCCCTCAAATTTGACATCATTAACTCAGACTCATGACCGAATTTGTACAAAAATGATAAACGTGGGATCTTATAGTTCTGTTTCGAAAGGTTATAGTAGTTCTTTCCTTAGTTTAAGTATTTTTATTAGTGCTTTTTATGTTTATATGTCTGTGTTAAAGTAATAATCTAGTCCACAATTTTCCATGAGAATAAGTTTCAAGTTCAAAATGTCATACTCGGTCAAATATTAAGGGTAGACAATTTACATCACAAAAGGTTGATGTCTCCGGGTAAGATTTAGGTGATGGTAGTATACCGATGGTCAAATCTCGCAAATCTTGGAAGTGACAAATCAAGGTAAAAAATAAAACCAGAACAATGCCGGGACGACAAGGTAATAATCTCCTACTATGAATACATTTTCAAGACATGGAACTTAACTATTGGAAGGCTAATATCACAACGTTTGACATATATTTTATCTTGAAGTTGTTGACAATTGATTCCGTTCGTTTGATGTGTTTGAGCTTTAGATTTTGCCATTTGATGAGGGACTTTCCGTTTTGAATTTTCCTTGGATTGCGATATTTTTGTTATTTTACATCCATCTGTTTCAATATCGAGGACAGGATCAAGGTAGTTAGCAGTCTATCTACTTTCTATATAATACTTGATCGCAAGTTAACTAGGATATGCGAGCACTCATTGAAAAGAGGATTAGATAAGATTTAGATTGGATCACTAATCCGTTATTGCATTTATAAACATTTACACATATGTTGCTGTCACATGTCGGGTGTCACTCATAAAACAGGGTCTTGTAACTAGTCTAGAGCTCACCCCCGGTATTTTGTGAAGTTCTTTTCATTTTAAATTATTTGAAAATTATATATATATTAATCAATTGAAGATTCTAATATGTTATTCACTTTTGTACCAGACTTCACCATCAAATCTAAAATGTGTAATGCCCTTACCACTCAGAAATAATATAGGTCCTGTGGATTTAATAAATGTTCTTAGGCACTGATTTCCGTGCTTTAAGGAAAGATTGCATATTCGTAGATATTTTATTTTAAGGTTTTTGCAAAGTCTGCAAACACTCCTTTAGAAAATTTGTAATTCGTTGAATATTTAAATTCGTGGTCCCCCTGTACTCCCGAAATCAACTGAAAATGGTATCCAACAAATATTTGTTAATCCACAGTATTTCATATATATATATTATTTTAAAACAAAAATATTTTTTCTAAATTCAGAATGAAACTCAGTTGACAATTACAATAAGTTTTTGTTGTGTAACAGAGCCAGTAATATTTATTGGATAATTCTTGAATAGCAAATGAAGACATATTAAAATAGTACAAGTCGCCCCTTTCTGAATAACAAATGTTTATTTATGTTGTGAAAGACGTATTTTATTTAGAATAAAGGTAAAATATTGTTGACACTTAATTTGTTGAATTAAACTATGTGTATTATTAGTCTGCAGCAAATTTGACAGAGTGAGTGTTTTCTATAATCCTGATGATCCTGATATGTATCAATAATAAGAAATTAGAGAAACTTTAATGCAAAAAACTCGTACGAAATAAAAATGTTTATAGATTCTTGAATATTTCACAAAACACCGATTAGAAATTTAGAGAAAATTATAAAGAAGTACATATGAGTACAGAAATTGACATTATTTATAGATTATAACATATTTTTCCATATCCGCCCTGATCCTAACACGATATAACATAACATACATGTCTTATGAAACCTGGTGCAAAGCCCAATTATGTGATAACTAACTACATAAATACTAGTATAATAACTTATCGGATATTTAACAGACTGAGGTAAAAATTAAACTCTTGTTAACGTGAATGTGTACATCATTTTGTCGTCGCCTTATCAAAAGTTGTAACATGTAACACAATGTATATATGATGACATGTAAAAAGAATATTTTGCAAATCAGCTGGGTTTGTTTTAGTTGAAAGAATACCAATACACGCCATGCATTATCATCTACAATTTTTTTATTTTCCTAATTATGTTACAGATCGACAAGACTTAGTATTCAAGTAGATATGTGGCCTGTCATAGCTTACTACTATTGTTTGATATTTGAAAATTGCTGAATGTTAACATGTTTGCTTTAAATGTTACGCACAATTTTTAGTAACTGTTTAACTGTTTATTCATTTAACATTAATTTAAAGCAAACATAATGTTGTTAAGAGCTTTTATAGTATTAAAGCTGATTGTAATAGCTTGAATTAATAATATTGTATGAATAACACCTCCACGCAATGTAAATATAAAATATGTATCTCTTATCATCATCATTGAGAAAATATGTTTGGTTGTTTTTGTTTGTTTGTTTGTTTGTTTGTTTATTTTTGTATTTGTATTTTGTAAATGTCGGCTGGTATCATTTCTGGATAGGAATTTATACCAATAAAATTATTTGATTTGATTTGATTTGTAGTTGTGTACGTTCTTGTCCCCTTGTATATATAAGATAGTCTTCCCATTGTTAATTTGTATAAGAAACTTACCACAACAGATGTCAAACAATACAGAAATAATCCTAGACACAAAAATCTGTTCAACTTCTCCATGATTTAGATGTAGTATTCAGATGTACAAATTGGTGAATATGTTTTGTTTCCCAATCATAAGTGGAGATTTCCTGTCGGGAAGTGATGATCGAGAGTCAACCAATCTTCATTTATATACGTCTTGAAAGTATCTTCCTCGTCTGCACATGAGGATCCACAGAATATGTTTTCACGAGGGCGAACGACAATCCTTTTTCGTTATAACTTGTTTTATATTTACAAATTACTAAGAAATACATTTAACACTCAAAAGAAAAGAAACCGCATTTTTTTCAACATGTCGCCTAGGGATGTTTGAAATGACTAATGACAATTTAAAATTATTAGCGAGCAATCTAGTGTATCTGTTACAGTGAATTTGTATAATCAGGGTTTATGTAGAATCCCTGATTTTTCAGGGATTATGTAGAATCACTAAAATCATTAGTGATTATATAGATTCCCTGAAAATGACCAGTTATTTTATATAATCACTGATAATTTTAACTATTATTCTACAAATTCCCTAATATGATTTCAGGGATTATCAATAATTAAAAGCTTCAAAGATGATATCTCAAACCAATTACACTAGTGGTTCCAGCAAGGATTGTATAGTCTTACTAAACAAATCCTTGGTTCCAGGAAAGGGAGATCCCCAAAAACTAATGGTCAATAGTCACGTAAAGACTGAAGAAGGATATCGCCTTGCTATATAGCATGGAATCCTGCTTGGATCTTAAATACACGAAATCAGTTTGAAGTTGTTGATTTTCCTTCATTGGTACAACTTGTACCTTCAGATGTTTGTGCTGTAAACTCTATTTCTTTGAGACGTGCCGTAAAATCTGATTTGATGTGGAGGACTAGGTTTTTTTTTAAATGTTGATATTGTGGTAAAAACAGATGTGAATTTGATAGATATGCCTGTAGAAAATCAGGGCAAATTTGTAAAAGTCGATGCCATCCAAATTTAGTTTGTAAATAAAATGTTTAATATTAAAATATTATACATAACATTAACATTTATCAAAACGACTGTACGCATAAAAATAGTTTTAATGACAATTTCATTTTATTCAAATTCTCAACCTAAAAAGAATTGCTAAACAATACGATAAAAAGAATAATCATTATGCAATTTAATATTTTCATATTTACTTCATGAACCCGCCCGTGTGGGCTCGCTTGATATTATTAAAGGGAAAATTCACGATTTTTTACTTATGGTTTAAATATGTTCATTATGACATAATATATATATTCACAAAGTTTTATCGCTATATGTGCAGTAATAAAGGAGAAATTCAATAATTAATGAAAAAATATCAACTACTTCCTGTAGGTCGTGACGTTTTCTCCTGATTTTTGCATGCCGGGATTTAAAATACAATCATTAAAAGTCTTGGTTTTTAATCATATTTTAACGTAATCGTAAGCGCGCCGATGACTTATGCTTTATCTAATAACCATCCGATAATAAGAAGATAAAACGCACAGACGTTCAATTGTACTCATTCGTGAGATAAATTATCTATGTTAAACGTATATATTCGAATTATTTTTGTAGACAACACAAAAAGTTATAAATTTATTTTTAATAAATGCATTTTCGGACTGATAAGGTGAACAAATTAAAGTACAATAATCTGTAAAGA
Organism: Mytilus edulis; assembly: GCF_963676685.1. NCBI lineage: Eukaryota > Metazoa > Mollusca > Bivalvia > Mytilida > Mytilidae > Mytilus > Mytilus edulis. Next base: position 110,860,587 of record NC_092344.1, on the reverse strand, counting down.
CAATATGTTGGTGTACTATTATTGACCTTTTACTATCTCTGCTATGACTAGGGTTATACGATGTGTGTATTCACGGTTCTGTGGCAATACTCGTAGATGGCTTGTTGAAAGGTAAATTGTTATTTGCACTTCGGTATTTAACCACGCCTCTAGGGCACACCTTGCCAGGTGTGACTGTCTATTCGGATCAGTGGGAGCATTTAATACACACATTAAAAATACATATTCAAGTTGGTGACAAATAAAAATTGGTCGCCGTGGAATTATTTAATTATATTTGGTGCTATTATTTATTTGAATTCAAATAAGTTAATTTACTAAGAAATACACAATTTTCGGTTAAAGACGGGAAACTTAATGCATATGTCAGAATGAAATGATATACGAGTCTTGTCCTTGATTTATGTCTCATAAAAAAGTGGGACTTAGAAATTAGAAATAGCTTTACTAAATCATTTTTATTTGTCTTTATTAGGCGAAAAAATGTACGAGAACACTTACATTTAGACTTTTGAAAGCCATGTATTGATTAATATATGAAACTATATGAAGATAACTTTACCGAAGCGGAATATAATATGTACGAATAAAGAAAAAATACTTTTGTATTGGAATGGAATCGAAAAATTACGAATAGATATTCTTTTCAAGTGTGAAAAACGTCAACCAAATTTATTCATAATCGGGAACGTCCTTATTAAAATCTGAGACTACTATAATAATCGTCGTCTCCCAACGTATATATATACTTAAATAACTATTTGACCAACGATGTTTAAAATTAAAAGACAACGAATTTAATGTTATCTTTCCCTATTTTTGAATGTTATTATAAGTCTGTTCAACTTGCAAGAATACCCCTAAAGCGGACAAATATCCGACAAGCAGTTTATTCTTTAAATTGCTGTCATTGAATATCAAGAAAGAAAATAAATCCCGAAATTGATACTCAATAGTTTTCCTAGAAAATATTCACATCCCTTGGGGATTATTAGTGTACGTCCAGTTGCATATATTTTACATGAATGTTGGAACAATTGTGATGAAGACGAATTTCGTCCTTTATTCGAGAACAATCTAATTGATATATAAATCTGTGAGTTTACTATGTTCTTAACTTCGATGAACCAAAGCAAGTTATAAATTGACCTGTATTTAAATCAAATTGTTTCTTTTTTTTCTTCTTCTTCTTTTGGTATACAATAGTCTATCGAATTCGTTGATTACATACTGTTGGCATACGTGGACTAGTCTATTTACAAAACTTTTACCACAATTTACACAAAATGTATGTTTCTTTCTTATGTTCAATGTATACATGTATACATATTTTAAATTGCGCTACTGACTATAGTTCCGTAACTTTCTACCCAGGCGTATGTATACACGAATCGTCGACAAGTGCGCACATTTTTTTTAAATCAATAATTCTGGTATGTTCCAATCTGTCCTAAACTATTGACAACGAGTATATATTACATTTTCCCAAATTAACCCTTGGAAAAATATGTAAATAGATTTGTATTTCTTCAATTTTTTTTTTTGTATTATTTTTTTTTTATAAATAATATTCTTTACACCAGAAATGTTATTTATAAACAAGCGTATGAGTTCAGTAATGACTAGTATATTATATCACTTTCGGACACGCAAGACAAAAATGTATATTATACATGCACCTGATAGTTCAAAATGGAAAGTTATAAGTAACGGTCGTGTACACTGATCAATACCTACAGAAGTGAAACGATGCATGAACTTGCAAGCCCGCCGGACAGGAAATCGATTGAATACCTGGACGTGTCACCTTACACCCCTTCCAATACCTTTGGGAGTAATACCTTTAGCCATGCTGGTGATCAGATGAGGGAAGATCCGAATTTATTTAAATAAAGTTTATTACTTGAAAGAATTATGAACGAATTAGATTTTCGAAAACAATTTCCACGGAACACTTATTTATGATTTGAACTTTGACTTTTTAACTAATTACAATATTATCAGTTTAAAAATAACAGACTATATGGTTATTTAAAAATATAAGACCATTTTCCGTATCAAGTTAGTCAGTCAGATAAAACAACCGTACGATTGACAAGATATCGACACGCAATTACGACTACATCGTTTACTGTAGTTTTGTTCCTTTGCGGTTTATAGACATATCGGGATTTTTCATCGGAGAAGGTGACAAGATGGCGGAGAGCAAAGAACTGATACACAAAATTTAAAATTGATGGTGATCTCTTATTTAGCGGAATAAAACTTTAATATCTATAAATTTGATCATTTTTATACAGAATGGACATAATATCAATTTTTGATTTTTTTGCGAAGTTTCCCTTTAATACTAATACAGTCAATATCAAAAAGGGCTTATATTTTGCTTATCATTTAATTATATTGTGCTTATCATTTAATTATTTTGTGTATAACATTTCAATATTTTTGTGTCTTTCATATTAATAAATTATGCCTAACATTTTACAACATTAAGGTTATTATATTGATATATTAAGGTTAACTTTCAAGATATTTCAATATGTTATATATTTTAGTATCATTTCAGTTATTCTGTATAATCCCTGACGTTTTTTCTAGTGATTATACATAATCCCTGAAAGTTTTAGTGATTATATATAATCCCTAAATTAACCAGTGATTATACATAATCCCTGAAAATTTTAGGGATTCTACATAATCCCTGATTATACAAATTCACTGTAACATATACACATGTGTATATATGTGTAACACTCAGAAACGTGTCCTTCCCCCAAAACGTGTCCGATTCCCCAAACGTGTCCACATCGACGTCACTGAACTGCAAAAACATGTCTAGTTGTCAAAGGGCGCCAAAGCGTGTCATTTGTATAAACGCTCAAACGTGTCCATTTTTTAATAACCCCCAATCGTGTCCAATTCCCCAAACGTGTCCATACCAAGCTTTTTTTTTTTATTTTACTGGAACTATCATTCGTATTCATATTACAAAAACGTAGGTTATTTGTGTGTTTTTTTTATTATTGTCATTGTATACTCATTTTACGATCTTTTACTATTTCCTTAAAAGATCAAAATAAATTTCTTAAATTCTTTTTCTATGCTCATTAAAATGTTTATAGCATTTCACTCTTTATAATGTGCCATACGTTGTATTTTGGAAGGCAACATTTTTGTTAATTTCTGCAACTTTTATTTGAAACGGCCTCTATATTACATAACAGACATTGAAGTAGTTTCTTACTTCAAAGTCATAAACAAATCGTTCTTTACTCGCATTTATTTTTCTTTTGATTAAAATCCAAACTAGTGGTCATCCCAGATAACCGTAAAAATTAATGGCCAATTTTAAATTCCGGTTTGATAATATAACCTATCTACAGTATATGTCGTTAATATAATATCGTTCAAATAACGAATGAAATATTTGGCACTGGACGTTATTTCTCTTGTTCTGTGTCTTTAGTGACGCTCGTAACCTAAAATTTATTAAAAATTAGAACTGTTAAAAGAAGATGGGAGGTCAATTCGACTGAAAGCCCGCCGTGCAATATTCTATTAATATAAAAGGCATCATCGGAGTTTATTAGTATAAAATAATTTACATAGTAAACGATTACTATCAACTGTATTAGAATTATCTGTATGTTTGCATCAACTGTGTCCCCCATCATAGAACTGCCGTGAACGTTATTGATGTCGCGTTTAGGACATGTATTAGCGCTAAAAGACGCGAGACTTCTTGCGTTTAAAAGTGGACATGTTTGGGCGAATAACAATAGTATCGGGCTCGTTTGGGGGTTCTGAAATCGGACACGTTTGGGGAATATTGAATATTATGGACACGTTTGGGGAGAATAGACACGTTTGGGGGAATCGGACACGTTTTGGGGGAAGGACACGTTTGGGAGTGTTACATATGTCTCTGACTAAAGTAGATAAATAAAACGCTGAATTTCTGTCTGTATTCTTTTTTTTTTATATAAGATGTACCTATTAAATCATTTTTATCAGTGCAGGGTCATATTATTTAAGCATCAATTAAGATAAAAAAAAATGAAAAAAAATTGAAAAAAAATGAAAAACATTTGCCATGTCATGTTTATTTATGTTTATTTGTTACTAACTTTTGATCATTGACCACAAACAGATGACCTCAAAAGTACAAAATGTATATTTATATGTATATTGCCATTTCCCTGTTTATATGTTGTTTAATATAATGCATTTGTCATAATTATATAACATGAATTCCAAGACTTGCTTCAATAGGTGTATACGTAACAAGTGCAGTTAGTCAACTTGTCTTTTGTACTAAAAATTTAGTGAAGTATGCGTGCGATAGTTCGTCGTTGGAATATGATTGAATTTAAATTATTTTTCAACAGAAATGTAATTAATTAAATAACTACATTACATGCGCACAATTTTTAGTAACTGTTTAACTGTTAATCCCCCCCCCCCCCGAGGTTTATTCAAAATACACTCAGCCGGACGGAGATTTCCTGTGTAACAGGAGCGACAAATACACATACATTTACAAATAACATAGAAGTGAAATGAATAGAATACATAAAATGAAACATTTTTACAAAGCTAAATGTATACTAAATCTATTGACCATACCACAAAAAAATCCGTGCAATCTGTAAGTTTAAATAATCACGTGATCACATGAACACAATCAAATAATAATGGATAGTAACAAAAAGTGTAACATATATAAATATATTCATATGTGCTGATTTACAGAGAAAGCAGTAGTTTTTCAACCTTTTGTATGAAAAAAGAAAGGTTAGTTAATACATGTACATTGCAATATTTCAGCATTCCATAAAGTTTATTGAAATTTTGGTTGATTCTGTAGTAATTAGGAATATATGCATTTCTTATTTCAATAACATCAGCATTGTTACAAAGTGCTATGTTATGATACTCATCTCCAAGTCCAGTCGATATATTATAATATTTGATATTTTCAAACTGAAACAATTTCAAAGTTCTTTTTTATAAATTGAAGAATATTGTCTTTTAATAATTGGTTCTTAAAAACAATTTCACGTTAATAAAAAAAGAAATTGGAATATGTATGTAAAATATCAAATAAATAGTTTACATAACTCTACCAAATTTAATTATTATTTTTACGTGCTCCATGATTCTGTGTTGACTGATTATCATTTTTATCCTGTAAATTTCGGAAGTAAACTCAATTAACAATCACTGAATGAAATATTATTTTGCGGTTATACATTTTTTTTCTCCAAAAGTCCAAAAACGTGCAAAGAGGGCTTAGTTTAGTAAATATAATTCATTGGTTCAATAATTTCCTCCACATTGTAATAGCAAGACACTCGTTTCATGTTAATTTCAGTTCAGAAAATTCATTCCGAAAAGGCAAATGTTCATATAAGTAATCTGTTGATAAGACTCATTTGTGTCAATACATTTTATGCCTTATATAAAAACGAGGAACGTTGGTTTGATGGTCCATTAAATAATGTATATAAAAACAAGGAACGTTGTTTTGATGGTGCATTAGATAATGTATATAAAAACGAGGAACGTTGGTTTGATGGTCCATTAGATAATGTATATAAAAACAAGGAACGTTGGTTTGAGGGTCCATTAGATAATGTATATAAAAACGAGGAACGTTGGTTTGAGGGTCCATTAGATAATGTATATAAAAACGAGGAACGTTGGTTTGAGGGTCCATTAGATAATGTATATAAAAAAGAGGAACGTTGGTTTTAGGGTCCTTTAGATAATGTATATAAAAACGAGGAACGTTGGTTTGAGGGTCCATTAGATAATGTATATAAAAACGAGGAACGTTGGTTTGATGGTCCATTAGATAATGTATGTAAAAACGAAAAACGTTGGTTTGATGGTTCATTAGATAATGTATATAAAAACGAGGAACGTTGGTTTGAGGGTCCATTAGATAATGTATATAAAAACGAGGAACGTTGGTTTGAGGGTCCATTAGATAATGTATATAAAAACGAGGAACGTTGGTTTGAGGGTCCATTAGATAATGTATATAAAAACGAGGAACGTTGGTTTTAGGGTCCATTAGATAATGTATATAAAAACGAGGGACGTTGTTTTGATGGTGCATTAGATAATGTATATAAAAACGAGGGACGTTGGTTTGAGGGTCCATTAGATAATGTATATAAAAACGAGGAACGTTGGTTTGAGGGTCCATTAGATAATGTATATAAAAACGAGGAACGTTGGTTTGATGGTCCATTATATAATGTATATAAAAACGAGGGACGTTGTTTTGATGGTGCATTAGATAATGTATATAAAAACGAGGGACGTTGGTTTGATGGTCCATTACATATTAGATAATGTATATAAAAACGAGGAACGTTGGTTTGATGGGCCATTAGATAATGTATATAAAAACGAGGAACGTTGGTTTGACGGTCCATTAGAAAATGTATATAAAAACGAGAAACGTTGGTTTGATGGTCCATTAGATAATGTATATAAAAACGAGGGACGTTGTTTTGATGGTGCATTAGATAATGTATATAAAAACGAGGGACGTTGGTTTGATGGTCCATTACATATTAGATAATGTATATAAAAACGAGGAACGTTGGTTTGATGGTCCATTAGATAATGTATATAAAAACGAGGAACGTTGGTTTGATGGTCCATTATATAATGTATATAAAAACGAGGGACGTTGTTTTGATGGTGCATTAGATAATGTATATAAAAACGAGGAACGTTGGTTTGATGGTGCATTAGATAATGTATATAAAAACGAGGAACGTTGGTTTGAGGGTCCATTATATAATGTATATAAAAACGAGGGACGTTGTTTTGATGGTCCATTATATATTAGATAATGTATATAAAAACGAGGAACGTTGGTTTGATGGTCCATTAGATAATGTATATAAAAACGAGGAACGTTGGTTTGAGGGTCCATTATATAATGTATATAAAAACGAGGGACGTTGTTTTGATGGTCCATTATATAATGTATATAAAAACGAGGGACGTTGTTTTGATGGTGCATTAGATAATGTATATAAAAACGAGGAACGTTGGTTTGATGGTCCATTAGATAATGTATATAAAAACGAGGAACGTTGGTTTGAGGGTCCATTAGATAATGTATATAAAAACGAGGAACGTTGGTTTGATGGTCCATTAGATAATGTATATAAAAGATGAAAATGAAGTGAGCTTGATAATAATATCTATTTTTGTTAAAAAGTCTCTATAAGACAAAAGGCAAAAACTTGTCAATAATGGTATTAGTCAGACATTAATGATATAAGAAGTTAATTAATGGTTTTATTTTAAAAAAAAATTCCACATCTAGGTTTTTACTTCTGGTTGCTTCTGAATTATGCTTAAGGTTTCAAAGATAAGATGAAATTTCGCTAATAAAACTTATAGTCGACCTTCTGCTAGGAATTTGGCATTATCACGTAATTTTAATATAAATGATATATAGATTTATGAGTTTGACTGTCCCTTTGGTATCTTTCGTCCCTCTTTTTTTCTTCTTCTTTATGTCATAACGTAAGTCCCATCTCCTTTTCACAAATGTGACACACCGAATAAGACTTATAACCGGATTTGCACTAAAATGGACAAAACGACGGAAGCCTCATGTGAAGCAGGATCTGCTTACTCTTCTGGAACACTTTGGGATTAATTTTTGATGTTGCGTTTTGTGTACTATTGTTTGTCTGTTTGTCTATTTCTTTTTTGGCCACGGCGATGTCAGTTTATTTTCGACTAATGAGTTTGAACTTCCGTTTTGTATCTTCCACCTCTCTTTCACTTTAATTTCTGATGGATATGTAGATATTAGAAGGACCTATACAGCAAACATATTTTTCTTATTTATATGTTCGCATGACAAAAAACATTTTTCCTAGCAGTCTTTATATCGAAAATGAGGTGGATAGTGGACATATATATATATATATATATATATATAAATAAAGGCAACAGTAGTATACCGCTGTTCAAAACTCATAAATCCAGGGACAAAAAACAAAATCGGGGTAACAAACTAAAACCGAGGGAAACGCATTAAATATAAGAGGAGAACAACGACATAACACCGAAACGTAACACACACAGAAACGGACCAAGCATCAGACAAAACACCACGAGAATAACAAATATAACATGAAAACCAAATACATAATATATACACGGAAACTTCATAACATAAGGCATCCGTAAATCTAGATACGACTGCAGATATCGAACTGAACAGTTGGGGATAGAACAGACATTAAATTCAAACTTATTACAGCTCTGAATTTAGATTGCCATTAAATATTTGACACACCCTTGGTTTCTAGAACAAAATGAATGTGGTAAAATTACTGAAAAATATGAAAGTGGAATTTTACCCATTATAGACCATTATTTTAATTTAAATATATACGGTAAGTTTCGGTATATCCAAGTTAACCAAGCATTTCATTTATTTGTTTTACTTATCATGCTTATAAACAATATTACACAAGTTGTTTTAAAGGGGTTCGCTTCATAAAAAAGTATATAGGATTCTGAAAAAAATATCATACATAATTACAAACAAACCTAGCTACCTATGTTTTTCAATAATTTACAAAATAAAAATTAAAAACAAATAGTTTTCCAAAATTTAATATCTCAATGAAAGAAAGTCTTAAAAAAATTTAATAAACCTACCATAATTATATCAAAAATTATCTAATATAAAAAATTCAAAACCATATTTGTACATAATTTCTACTATAAGATTAGATTAGAAGCTGTATCTATTTTGAACTATAACTCTACTTATAGTTGTATTAATTGTGCAATATAACTTTGAATTTTGATTGTGATTACAGTTTTCAAATTACAGTGGCCAAATACCTAAAATAAATACATGGTAAGAATCAGCATGGTCTTGAAGTTTAGATTCTATGTACTGACGTTATTTATCATCTTAATTACGTGTTATAGCGTTCTTTTATTGTTTAGTCCATTTTGATTAACATCCTTTTGACGTGGTTCGTTACTAAATACTATACATCCCGTTATTGTGTTAAGTATAGTAAAACATGCTTCAAAAAGGAACCAGTGATCAATATATTGGAGTTTCTAATCGACAAAATAATATTGAATTCGGAAGTAGACTTTTTCAACAAATTTTCGGCATTCCTGATAAAGAACTTTCAGTTTTTATTTTTTTAGGTGGAGTTCGGTATTTTTTATATTTTCTGGTTGATATTAACTTTGAATTAAGCCCCGATTTGATAGCTGATAAAATTTATGTTTATAATTTAGAATGAGTCAAATCTCTTAAAAATACCCAACAATAAAACCTGGTATGGAAGAACACTTTTGTGGTTTAGGTTCCCTATATAGTGAATAAAGATCCAGTTCTTCATCTTTGGTTGAAAAATCAAAGGAACATAGATAAAGGCAACAGTAGTATACCGTTGTTCGAAAGTCATTAATCGATTGAGAAAAATTAAATCCGGATTACAAACTAACACTGCGGGAAACACATCAAATATATGAGAAGAACAATGACACAACAGAAACAATAAAATGCAACACACACAGAAACGAACTATGATATAACAGTGGCCACTTTCCTGACTTATTACAGGACATTTTTAGTAAATATCGTGGGTGGGACCGGGCTTTGTGGCTAGCCAAACCTCCCGATTTTATGTTAATATTAGATATAACACTAAAATGACAACAGTACATAACAGACTACAATACAAACAAATGGAAGAACATACAGGACAGAAAAATTATACACAAATAAACAATACAATAGAACATTTCGACATGCTTATAGTTTTTATTACACCCCAGCTCTTTTTTTATACTTCTTAGTTTCTATATTTCCTAAAACACGTGTTTGAATAGATCTATTGCTACAAATAACAATGGATTTTAGCCACAGGGTGCTTCTACATCCCGAAAAGACAGTCTATTGTTATTCATAACAATTGAAATTGATCATTTTTCAAATAACATGAGCAAAAGAAAGTACTAATAGTGTCACCTACAAATGGTTTAAAGACATTTAAAAAAAAACCCACATTTTAGGAAATTACAATAGCAGGAAAATAAAAAATATTAAGTATCTGGTTTTTTTTGTTGATAAAAACAAAATCTTTTAAATTCTCATTTGCTTCAAGATTTTTTCCCCAGTCATATTTCTCTATTCTAAAGCATTGATCTTTAAAAAAAAAAAGGGGGGGTAACTCCCGCCCACCCAGATTGCCCCCCCCCCAAAAAAAAAGAAGGTTCCTTCATATTCAATCTGTACATTTGTATGTTGAGCGTGTCCAGCCATTTTTAAAAGGGGGTTCCTAACCCAGGAGAAAAGGGGATTGGTTCCAACTTTATGTCCCCATTCAAATGCACTGACCGTCCAAATAAAGGGGGTTCCAACCCCGGAACCTTCCCCTGGATTCGCCACTGCCGGTCGTCGGGTTTCTCATCTAGACACATTTCAATCAGTGTGTCCGAATATGAATGCTTGTTTATTCTTGAGAAGAGGGGGAGGGGGCTTTTTTTATAAAGCCGTAAGATATATAAAATACATTTATGATTACCTTAGTTAAACAGGTAAGTACTTTGGATTATAATAATACCTTTATCTTTAGTTGCTTCTAGCAAATCCAACGCTTGACTCATGTTGTCGTTCGTCTTATACCCAGCCGTATTAACAACTGCATACAAAAATCAAGATGTGTTTTTTTTTGTGACAAGTATACACGAAACAGGGTGTTTGTTAGTTATACACCTCGGGATACGGCTTGTCTAGATAAGAAACCCCTCCGGCGGGGTTTCTTTTTCAGACACACATATCCCTCGGTGTATAACTATTACAGAAACACTAAAGTGCATCAAAAAACAAAACGACAATGCAATACACATAGAAACGAACTATAAGATAACAATTGTCATTTTCCTGACATGGTAGAAAACGTTTTAAGAACAAATTGTGGGTCGAACTTAGTTTTGTGGCTAGCCAAACCTTCCACTTTTATGGCAATGTTAAATATAACATTAAAATGGCAGCATTACATGACAGGACTACAATACACATAAATTGAAGAACATACAGGACATAGAAACACACAAATAAACAATACAATAGAACAATACGACAGGCTAATAGTTATTAAAGATACCAGGTTTATAATTCAATACGCCATTTGGTTATGGTTATTCAGGATTTCTTTCTTAGTGTCATGAGGGTATATGTGGAGTTTTCAAGAGAATTGTCAATATCTAATGCAATAATCAAGCACTTTATGAAAGTGATTTTCACACAAAAACGATGTTGTTTTGGACTTTATCGGGGACAATAACACATTTGTTATGGAGTTAAGACGGGTGCTTTGTACCATTTGGGTTTCAAAGATTGACGAAGCACATGTTTTAAAAGGGTGTTCCATTACTTTTTTAACTTTTAATTTGTGTCAACGACTTCAAAAAAAAAAGTAGTTAAATAAACTTATCATAAATACCAGGAATAAAATGTTGTATATGCGTCAGAAGGGTCTACAAAAGCCGCGATCATCAGTGGCACTCGAATCAATAAAAAGTTAAACAGGTCAAATAAAGTACGAAGTTGAGGAGTATTGAGGACCAAAAATTCCTAAAGGTTTTGTCAAATAAAGCTACGGTAATCTATTCCTGAGGTAGAAAAGCATTAGTATTTAAACTAGTATCTCAATTGTTTGTAAAACAATTGAAAGGTCTTTCCTGTAAAAGTGATGTTTTCGTAATGTACTTTGTATGACCTTTCGTTTGATATACGACAAGCATAACTTCTGAAACTTTTCGCTTTTTACACTTAATGACCTCATCCGCCTACATTTTTTGAGATCGGAAGTATGATATATGTATCACAGGGTAGATGAGCTTTCATTTGATATGCGACAACGTCATGTTCTAGAAAGTTTGATTTTTGCACTTAATAACCCCATCAAACTACTATTTGGAGGTCGGGAATTTGATATTTCAAATGTACACATCATGACCTTTCAAATGATTGTACATTATCATTTGATATACAACAACCCTATCATTTGATATACAACAACCCTATCGTAAAAAAAAAATATTTTTTGCACTCAATGACCCCTTCCAACCAATTTTTGGGGGACGTCAATTTGAAATTTGAAATGTACGCTTTATGTTCTTTCATTTGATATGCGACAACCTTACCATCTGAGAAATTTGAATGTTTGCACTAAATGACTCCACCCGTCCCCCTGGGATGAAAAGGGGGTTTAAAATTTTCATTTTTAAGTAGAGTTTATTAAGACCTTCAATTTGATATATCAGATGACCCCATTTGACAAAGTGCAAATAATGATGCAATATCAACTATATAAATAGAAGTTATGAAACTTACAAAGTCAATGCAAAACTTGAAAATTTTAAATTGAATTTTTGGTGTTTTTTTCCATGGAATGTTTTTGGTATTTGGTCAAACATATAACTATGTTAACCTCTTCACTTTTTAAAAAATTTTAAGTGGTAAGCTCTTGTTGATTCAGAAATACATGCCTCCGCTCGCAAAACTGCAAACTGCATTCTCTCTAAAACGACAATAGATATCTCAAAACTGTTAAATGATAAATGATCTACAGTTGAAGGACAATATTATAGAAAAAGAATTGGGACAATTTCAAAGTTCACCAAGGTCACAATTAATCATCAAATATATGATGCAATACCAAACTTGAGAACCGGAAATCGTAGAGACATGGGACTATCACCATTCAACTCAGGACCACTTGACCTTTTTAAATATCACAAGGTCAAGGTCATAGTATAATGTGAAGGTCAAGGTGAAATTTCATCATGACCTGATATTGACCTCAAATTGAAGGTCTTGAATTACTGATCATCTTTGCCGTTTATAGTAGGTTGATATCTGTTACCTTTAAAAAGATATACACACAATACTATATTTTTAAGAATCATCCCGTTGTAACTTTTGAACAGACGGTCAGACATTTTTGGGCTTATTGTATAAAATGTAGAGCTCGTCGAGAAGAACATTTTATGCGCTGTATGTATGCAGCAAAGTCTTATCGTTTTCCTAATATGTAAGCTTGAAATTGCAGCGTAATTTTTTTTTTGCACTCGGTGACCTTTGACCTTGGGTGCATATTGAAGGTCACATGAATTAAAGATTATTGGTCAAGGTTCAAGGTCTCTATGACTTCCGGTTCTCGAAAATAGAATTTTTCAAAAATTATTTATAATTTTTAAAGGGAAATAACTCCTTATAAGGATAAGTAACAAATTAATTGTTTATGTTCATAAACATTGCCATCTGTTCTTGTACATGCTGTCATTTTCAATTACATTCTATCTCAAATACTTTTTGAGAAAAATGCAAATATTAAAAATTGCTATAAGGGGATATAACTCTCAAAGGGGATGATGAAATCCTATGCAGCCTCATGTGGTAATACATCATGATGATATCTACCTATTGTCCATATAAGGTCATGATATCTTTTAAAACATTAAAGGGGGGCCATGTTGAAAAAAATCAATAAAAGTGAGATAACTTCTAAAGGGGATGATGAAATCCTACAAAAGTTCATCTGGTAAAAGTTCACGATGAGGTCTATCGATGGTCCATATTTGGTCTTGATAACTTCAACAGAAAGGGGAGAAGGCCCTGTCAAAAAAATGTTGGAAGAAAAAAAAGAAAAAGAAAAAAAAGAAAAAAAAGAAAAAAAAGAAAAAGAAAAAACATTAGAAAAACAATAAGGTCTTTCCCATGTAGGGGAAAGACCTTAAAAAACATTAGAAAAACAATAAGGTCTTTCCTCGCGGAGAGGAAAGACCTTAAAAATTCAAAGTGTTGTCAACAGTTAATTTATGATTACGACCATATCAAGGATTCAATTCATGTCAACACAAAAGTGCCGAGTACTGGGCCGGTGTGCAAGTATGCATTCTCGCGTTTAGACAATTACCTGAATCAATAATTATTTTGAGGCTTGTTTTATAATTGATAAATTTCGGCTGATAATATTTTGGGGCTTGGGCAAAAGACATTTCACATAGAAGTGTCATTGATAATGCTTAGTTATAAGAAATTACGTTTAAAAAAACTTTCATATCTTCGCATGGGTTGGACGAAGTTCAGATACAGTTTGTTGTATGTTGATGTCTGGCGAGCGGGGAAAGAAGAAACAAATCAGGTTAACAACTAAAAACTAACCAAGTCGTGTGTACTTGAAGCGAGTTCAGGTTATTTGGTAGGATCAGCTTCTCTTAATATGCATGTAGACCAGATTCAATTAAAATGTAAAATCATTTTTAATTATATCAGTCTTTAATAAATATTAGCCTGTAAAAAAACTTGGAGCATGAAGTTATGTGGTTCGGCTGTTACATTTTCATAGGAATAAGATTTGATTGACTTCTATATCACTGTATTAAATTGTGAGTTGGTAAAAAAGTACATATAAAACACACTCATATAGCTACTTAAGAATTTATTAGCTCAAGGTTATCGAGATATATTTAGTATTCTTAATATAACATAGCGGAACCAATCACATTCAATTTAGAATCCGGCTCCTTATCTGGAAGAACAATGCTCCATGACCAAATCACAAAATACAACTTGAAAAACTTTAAATAATAAACAAATGCAGTACAATTTTGGATCAAACTTGAAAATTGTTTTCAAGAATTGTTTTTCAATTTATAACGGAATTCTGGCCGACCAAAGCTGAATGACCAGATATTCAAGTTGGTGCCATTTGGGCATGGTATAAAGCTAACACTAAAAATCAAATAATTATTTTTTTGGTTAATCTCATTCAAGATACGTTTTTCCAATTTATATTTTAAAGTGATATAATGTACAAGTAGAATCGGAAGTAGCAGATTATTTGTCAGTGTATGAAATCAGAGACATATATACGTCTCTGATGAAATGTAACTTGTGTTAAAAGCCTGACCTAAATATGTATGTTCCTTCTTAAAATTATGTTAAGTGTTCAAGGAAAATAATACGTCGTAAAACCACAAAGTATGTACTCTACATATTTAGGTTCTTTTTTGTATACCAAATATAATGCACTCAGATTAATCATACAAGATGAATTTCACAACAAATAAATAATTTTCCCGTCATTTCACCATCATTTGTAAGAGGTAGGAATATACTCTTCAAATGAGTAGTCTTACTTACATGCTGTAAATATATATACAGTTCCTAGTTTTTAGGTCATAAAAAAACTTACTTTGTTGAGAACTACACTATTAAATTCCCATAACAAATACATCGAGGATGAAACATCGAAATACTAGATCGTTTGATCGACATTGATATAGATGGACGACTTCAAACTGAATCTTTTGGTAATAGCAATAATTTCAACTTTTCTAATGTCAACTTCCCGTTTCTCAGCAGTAGCACACCCTTTGCTCCATCTTATTGCGTTGCCATGTCTCACTTAAAACGTGACTCTTGTAAAATCACAATTAATAGGTTTGCCCTTATACAAAATCATCTCAAAGAGTATGAGGATAAATAACTGAAATCGACACTACACAATTTTAATGGTCACAATAACGAATTGGTTGACAGGTACGATGTTTCAGTGTCTCTGCATACGTTTTCTCAGTTTAATATCTTCTGAAGATCTGTAATTTCATTAATTGTTTCCTATTCCTGATTGTAAAATTTTGTCCAAGTGTTAATTCGTATGATATGTTATGCATGCACAGCAGGTGATGATAACTCTGTGGACACACATGATTTTGCTCCTTTTGGAATTCATGCGATTCCCTAAGTGTTTGTACATTGTAAATCCCTTGATATATCTCCTTTTAATCGATTTACTAGATTAAACAATGTTAACTACTGTTGCCTTACTGCATTTGTCATCATTTCAGCATATAATCCAATAAGATCATTAAAGAAAAACAACAAACAATCGTATTCCGTACGTACCATTTATTAACAAACATGTATAAAACAAGAGTGCACACACTGAAATGTCTCGCCTTCTTTACTAATCATTGATATTATGTTGATAGTCCTAAGTATAAAGCTTTATTACAACTGTCACATGAACGTTTCATTAACCAAGATAACTAAACAAAGACCAATGAACCATGAAAATGAGGTCAAGGTCATTTGAACCATGCCAGGCTGAAATGTACAGCTAACAATGCTTCCATAAAACAAATATAGTTAACCTAATACTTATAGTTTAAGAAAAATAGACCAAAACAAAAAAACTTAACACTGAGCAATGAACCATGAAAATGAGGTCAAGGTCAAATAAAACCTGCGCGACTAATATATAAATCATAAAATATTTCCATACACTAAATATAGTTGACCTATGGCGTATAGTATCAGATAAAAACACAAAAACTTAACTATAACCACTGAACCATGGAAATGAGGTCAAGGTCAGATGACACCTGCCAGTTGGACATGTACACCTTACAGTCCTTCCATACACCCAATATACTAGCCCTATTGCTTATAGTATCTGAGATATGGACTTGACCACCAAAACTTAACCTTGTTCACTGAGCCATGAAATGAGGTCGAGGTCAAGTGAAAACTGTCTGACGGGCATGAGGACCTTGCAAGGTACGCACATACCAAATATAGTTATCCTATTACTTATAATAAGAGAGAATTCAACATTACAAAAAATCTGAACTTTTTTTTCAAGTGGTCACTGAACCATGAAAATGAGGTCAAGGACATTGGACATGTGACTGTTGGAAAATTCGTAACATGAGGCATCTATATACAAAGTATGAAGCATCCAGGTCTTCCACCTTCTAAAATATAAAGCTTTTAAGAAGTGAGCTAACACCGCCGCCGCCGCCGCCGGATCACTATCCCTATGTCGAGCTTTCTGCAACAAAAGTTGCAGGCTCGACAAAAAATGGCATATTTCCCTTCACATATTTGCATATCTTTCTGATTCTAATACTGACACACACTTTTTAATAAAATATGATAAATACAGAAAACAGTATGGGAATAGGTACTGGAAAGAAAGTTATATCTAAAGAAATATTTTCAAAAACTGTTCTAAATGATTTCTTTATTTACGACTTTAAGGCTCCTGTTGTTGGCTGTTGTTACATAAAATGTATTTTTATATCTCTGGAAACCCTTAATACAATGTACTTTATAAAGGATTTTGATTGTACGTTGTCTCTGTCAGCATCAAGCATTTTCTCCTAAATATATAAGAAAATTATTTTATGATTGCAGATAGATCCATAAGATTGCAAACTTTTTTAAAGAATATCTAAAATATACTTTCATAGTGCATTTCTAATAAAAAAAAAAGCATGCAAAAAATGGAACACTTGGTTTATCATGGAAAATTTCTGAGCTGCAGTTCATTAATCCAGAACAAATGTATTCCCATCTGCAAAATATCGACAACAGTCACAATCATTATTTTTATTTCTACTACTCTTTTCATTGATTTTAAATAACTTTAATATATACACATAAATGTGTAACAATGTCATTAGGTTTCAATAATGTCAATTCTATTGTTCCAAACATAATTTGCAAAAAGTTTAATTGGAAATCTGATCTAGATGTTACCCCCATTTTCTAATCAACTAACTGGCCTAATGGTCTATGATTGTCTTTAATGTGATAAAATAGCTAACTAGATATCAATATATACAAAAAGTATAAAGATTACACAATGATTTTTGTTTCCCAATATTGGGCATTTACTGACTGCATGACTAACTTCCTATCATAATTTCCCAAATGAAATAAGGCTATTCACAAAACTCACTGGAATTCACCTAACATTTTTAATTTATACATATCATTAAAAATGAATGAAATCTATTCATTACTGACAAAAATACCCTGCTTCATTTCAAGAATTATAGCTCAATAATGTTACTTAGACAAATGTAAATATATCTTGTCAGAAGAAACAAGTAATAATTGAATAAATAGGAAAATAAGGTTATCTTGAAAAAAATGTATAAGATTGTTTACATTTATAACTATTCCTAAGTGGAAAAGATGAGGTGTGGCTGATGCCAATGAAAATGTCACCCTAAACCCTTGTTAATAAAAAATGATTATTAAAATATATGACCCTTTCAAGCAGTATTATCAATAAATATGAGTATAACTTAAAAATTACAAATTTGTAAATCAGTAAATCAGTAAATCAACAGTTATCTAGTAAGCATGACAACTAACATAACAGAGTAGGTTTCTAATAAATAAATAAAATAAAAATTAGTAACAGTAGTTAACATAAATAGACAATAAATAAACAATTAAACCATACAATAATTTCTTTTGTAATTTGTGACCCTGACCATACATAGTTATACTACTATCGTTCTGTTCCTTTCCCCTCACCCTTAATATACCTTGTATGTATACATGCCCCTCACCTAAAAGAAAGAAACTAAACCCTGGGCTCATTTGAGTTCCTTCTAAAACAGAAAACAGTGGATAGTCAATGATTACAAAATATCTTATCACTGATTTATATTAACCTAAAACCCTGATATTACCTAGTATACATATGTCACACCCTCAGTTACTTTTATGACATGGAAGACAATAATATATACGAGGTTGTAAAGCTGGAGCTTTAAGAAAAAACTATCTGAGGTCAGAATATTTTTCTAAATGCAATCAAACATACAAATTCAAATGTTTCATATTATCACAAACTTAAGCACTAAAATAAAATAATTACGATTACATAAAACGTAATCACCGGTCACAACAGTTCAAACACTAACAAAACTGCACATACTTAAACAATTGATATGTCTTCATAAGAAAATAAATTAAAATCTGTTTCATCAATCAACATTACAATTATTGTATCCTAACTAACATTTCATTCCAACTTAAAATACATGTCATCTGTTTATACCTTGCATAATATAGTGAAAACTATTAGATGAATAAAATACACATGTTCACTCTTACCAGGTTACATATATTACATTATTGTTTACCTTTTTAAAATATTCAAATATACATGTAAATATACATGTATCTATAGATTTATTCTAAAACAACAAATAGGCATGAGAATTAATGATGAGTTTTCAATCTAACTTTTTGATAACTAGCCATTACAAACAGTTTTACTGGGCAATATCTGGTTGTTTCAGTTCTATAAAACTTTACTATTTTATGTTGAATTTCTGTTTTTTTAAGTCTATATTTAGGCCCTCTTTTTCAGTCTGATATCTTTGATGAATTTTAATTGAAAATCAGAGAGCACATAGTATTTAAAAATGTATACACTTCTCAATAATGTCTTTTAAGTTAATATAATCAGTAGTGATGTAAGAACACTTATTTCAAGAAAAGCAAGGATACATAGTACAGCATACACCAAAATATCTCATTTTACCTACATAGTTAAAGGTTTACCTGTACTTGAGAAATAAACTTCATATGTAAATTTGACAAAGTAAATAAACTATGAGAAATACTTTTTTTTTTATTTGTACTTCATTTGCAGACACAGTTTTGGTCAACTGATTAATTTTTGAATGTCCTCTTGCAGTAAAGTAAAATCAATTAATATAATTGGTTTTTCTTTCAAACAATGACAAGCTTTTTTTTTATTTTAAAAAAATAATAGTTTAAACTGGTCAATGATTTGATACAAATTAAACTTTAAAACCAAATTGATAGATTGATTAATTGTTGGTGTTCCATTCCATTTTCTGCCTGTTTGGCTAAAGATTGCCTATCAGTTTTTACTTGTGAAGAAAGATGGGTATGCAGAGAGCATCAAAAACCCTTGGCATGAGTTCTGGCATCCCTAGTCAATAAAGAAAGGCGTTTAACACACATACTACAAGCAGGCATCAATATCATATCCTCAATATTGACAGGGGATATATTACTGTAAATGAAACACTTATATCACTCTGCCAAATAAGGTCCTAAAACATATTTGAAGCGTTGTTATGACAGCCAGAAAAATAATTTCCAATGGAAACCACAGTGTCTACATACATAACCCATTAAATATACACATTCACAACATTCTTCCTAACTGCAATTGAAATAAGTGGTGTAAAATAACCACTTTATTTGTCTCAAGTTCAACAAATATAAAAAAACACCTGTGAGAATCATCTTCCTTCTTCATTATTTACAGTAACTTTATCTTGTACATGATTTACAGTAACTTTATCTTGTACATCAGTATCAGCAGCTGTAGTCATTTTATCTGTATTCCTCTCAATTAAACTGAAATAGAAAATTATTGTTATTTAATTATGCTTTGATTCTGATCACAAGGAGTCATGAAAAAAACTAGAACATTTATTATGATTTTCAGTCTGATACAGGGCTGCATTTATAAGCAATATTCCCCCCCCCCCCCCATTTGCTTTCAAAGAACAGTGGGTTCATTTCATTAATGGAAACTCAAAAGAGAAGATGCAATGCTCACCTTTGATATTGTTTAAAATATATTTTTTGGTAAAGCTGTTGCTCGATCAGTTCTATTATAACTAAAACTAAGTTGAAATGACCATTATAGGTGAAAAAGCAAAATTAAACATGTACTAGAACACACCCGCGAAATCGTGGGCATTCAGAGCGTGGTTGAAAGTATGTAAAGTGTTGTAGGAAGAATTTTTGTAAAAGATGTAAGTAATTACAGTGTACTGGAGAATTTCAGGAAAAGCATCAAAAGTCATAGGTATTTGGGGACAGGAAAATGTTTTTTTATCCCTCCTCCTTTATTTTCAAAATTCCCAATTTTTTGTTTTCTTTCAATTTCAATATGAACATACATTCAGTATGTTATGAACATTCAAGTCAGGAGCCTGTAATTCAGTGGTTGTCGTTTGTTTATGTGTTACATATTTGTTTTTCTGCCATTTTTTGTACACAAATAAGGCAGCTATAGTTTTCTCGTTTATG
The DNA here is from genome assembly GCF_963676685.1 of Mytilus edulis. Classification (NCBI taxonomy): domain Eukaryota; kingdom Metazoa; phylum Mollusca; class Bivalvia; order Mytilida; family Mytilidae; genus Mytilus; species Mytilus edulis. Next base: position 110,839,610 of record NC_092344.1, on the reverse strand, counting down.
TTGTCAGTTTTACATGTCATTTCGAGGCCTTTTATGGCCAGTTATGTGGTATGGGCTTTGCTCGTTTTTGAAGGCCATACGGTGACCTATAGTTGTTAATTTCTGTGTCTTTTTGATCTCTTGTGGAGAGTTGTGTCAATGGCAATCATACCACATCTTTTTTTGTAATCAATGAATTTTTGTAAAAGATTTGACTGGAGAATTTCAGAAAAGGTATCAAAAGTCATAGGTACTTTGGGACAGGACAATTGTTTTTCTAGCCTGGCTTCTCCTTTTTTTTCCATCCAAATTCCCATTTTTTTCCCTCCAAATTCCCATTTTTTTCTTCTTATTTTAATAACACATGAATAATTTTAGCGCTTATCTGTATATTCTAAACATTCATTACTATAAATAAAGAAATAAAGTGTATTTGCTTTTTACTTTCAATTCTCAGTTAACTGATCTATCCACGGCGGTCATTGATATATTATACAGACCCTCTTTATTTAATAAACTCAGTGCCCACCGTGGATAGTAAACTTGAAAATGATAGCAGATATAAAATACACTTTATTCGTAGTATATGCATGTTCAAAGTATACAGAAAAATGCAAACCGGAAGTATAATATGACTTAAAATTTCGTTCAATGACAGAAACAATATCCAGATGCCTTTTTTCTTGTTTTTTTCCCCAAAATAACTCAATTTGAATAATATGCACTTTACCTTTAGGCCACAGAGGCATGATGATAAATTAATTGTGGAAAGAAGAGAAGCGACACACAAAATGAGGTCTTCTCCTTTAATAGTATAGATACAATGATTAAGTGAAATTAAAAGTGAACTTTCTGTGCTAGAGTGTCTAGAAACTAAAATTATAAATCATACAAGACTAACAGAGGTTCCTGACTCTAATTAATTATATTATTACTGTGTAGGAAAACCTTCATATAACTGACAAATCTAAACAAAATAACATGGCCTTTTCAATTCTGAATATTCTCAAGAGAAGAGAAAGCATAATGAAATTATAAGTTTCAATATATTGCCATTTAACAGATTTACTTATTATTGTATAATAAAAATGTCACTTAAATATTTAACATCAAATCCTTGATCATAATGGAATATACAAATAGTATACAAACAAAATTAGGTATAATTCAGTATTCTGGCATTATTAGTATTTATAAATGTAAATACGAAATTATGATGTTCAATTTTCTAATGAAAATAACAAGAAAAAAGAGTATTACTAAAATAGCATGCTTTTAAAATAAATGTTAAAAAGAAAAATATGCAGTGACTAGACTTTGTACAATTGAATACTATTTATTCACATGTTTTTGATATACACTTTTAATTAATTTTATATATATTTAATGCTTAAAGCATGCATACTGTAAATTTGTCATAGAAATAAACATGTATGTCCTCCTACAAAATTTTACATTACGCTGAAAGTAAATAACGTGTTTTTTTCCAGACTGACCTTGTGCCTCCATAAGCCTATGCCATGACGGGTCACATATAGTTTTTGGGTTAATCGCCAAAATCAAGAGAATTAAACAAAAATTATCAATCAAAGGCAATAACTCCTTTAGGAGTCATCTGCTAATTTAGGTGCACCCTCAAGGAGTTAAATCTCCACATTCTGGACATTTTTGTCCTGTCAGATTTTCTCAATCTATTATATATGTATTGTTTTACATTTTGTCATGTTGAAGACATTACAAAATGTGTTCTTCTCAATGTTGAAGGCATGACTTTAAAGATCTATTGTTGATTATATTCACTATATTTTGGAATCTACTGGACAATTGTCTTGCTGGCATAGAAGTTAACAAGTAAAGGTCACCTTGCAGTCATCAAAAAGAGTACACCCATACTGCTTGGCTATAAAAGGCCACAAAATGAGAAAGTAAAACATTAAGGATATGGAAACTATCAACCTAATTTATGTATCAATAAATGAAAAACAAATATGATAACCAGCAACAAATAAACCGGAATTTAACAAAAATAAAACACCATTGTAAAATACATTTTGTATCAAAATACCTATTTGGATAAAGATGTTGCTAATATCTAATTTTCAATGACAAGATCTAAAAATAGGCTGTCACAACGACAGCAAACCGGATTTATTAACATTTATTTGTGTCCTGGCAATATCACAAAAACCACAAATGATGAATGGTGAAAGTGAAAATCATTAATATCATATTTGACCTCCATTTTGCCATCAGTACCAACATATTACAAATTGAAAAGCTTAGGTTGAATGGTACATGAGTAAATGCAACAACATGAATGGAAACACCATTTTTCGATCTTTCAAGAACCATAACTCCTGAACGGTAAAAGTCAAAATCAACATTATTGATCTTGACCTCCATTTTGTCATCAGTAACAACAAATCAAAATTTGAAAAGCTTTGGTTGAACAGTTCATGAGTAAATGCACAGACACAACTGGAAACACCATTTTTCAATCTTTCGAGAACCATAACTCCTGAACGGTAAAAGTCAAAATCGTCATTATTGAACTTGACCTCCTTTTTGTCATCAGTAACAACATATTAAAATTTGAAAAGCTTTGGTTGAACAGTTCATGCGTAAATACAGGGACACAACTGGAAACACCATTTTTCAATCTTTCAAGAATCATAACTCCTGAACGGTAAAAGTCAAAATCATCATTATTGAACCTGACCTTCATTTTGTTGTCAGTAACAACACATTAAAATTTTAAAAGCTTTGGTTGAATGGTTCATGAGTAAATGCACGGACAACTTTTAGAAGTTTGAAGCCATTAAGCTGTTGTACAGACACATGTTTTATGAACATCTGAAGGACGTTATTTGTACTTTATTCAAGAGTCATAGGTGTATCCTTATCATACTTTTTTTCTTCCCGCTGACCTGTTTTATGGAAATTTCATGATAAAAACCTTTTGTTTTAAGCTCAAAAGATTAATTTCAGGTCAAGAGAAATTATGTCGGTTTCTATTTTTTTCTCCAGTTTCCTGTTTCAGGAAATATTATGATAAAAAGCTTTGTTTTAGCTCATATCAGTAAGTATGTCAGTTCCTTATAAAATCATGAATTGAATGTTTCAAAGCAAGTAACATTTTACAATTTTCCTTCCTGTTTTCAGAGATTTTATCATCTAACCTTAGTTTTTACCTCAAAGAACTCATTTCTGGTCATGAAGTTTTGTCATTTTCCTTATACAGTCTGCATCAAAATCTTTTTTTGGTCAAAAAAAATTTTGATGCAGACTGTATAAGAAATAACCATAAATCGTTTTTTAGATACAGCGCGACATGTAAAAACCCCATCCCCCTTTTTTACAAAATACTCAAAAATAAAATTTTGAATCATCACCAAAAATTATACAGATCTTTAGATTAATTTAACTAAGAATTGTGTAAAGTTTTAAGCAATTACCATAAATCATTTTGAGATACAACATGTGAAAACCGAATGCTCCGCAGGGTGCAGCTTTATATGACCGCAGATGTCAAACACTGAACAGTTGGGGCAAGTATGGACACAACATTTAAGCTTGATACAGCTCTGAATTTGTATTGTGATTAAATAGATGACACAGCTTAAGTTTCTGACACAGAATGGATGTGGTCCAATGAACCAGCTATTGAATATTAATCCCCTCAAAAAGAGTTTGCAAAAATACCTATTCATTTTAATACATCATAAAATATCAAAATATAAAATGACATACAGTCATGGTTAAAATTAATATTAATTAATAGTAACTTCTAACATGTCTAAATATAAATTTACAGCTAATCATCTCAAGACAATCATCATTTCTTAATACATTATTTTCAAGCAGTTTGTAAGGGAGTTAATCAAACACATATATATATATATATATATATATTATGTACACAGCCATGTATCACCATCATTGATGGCAATCCGATGGATACATCTGTTGTAGTGTTGTCACTGACTCAGACGTACTTATAAATATAATTATTTTCTGTGACTGTATATTACATTAATTTGTAGGATCCTTTACTATAGATAATTTAGCTGATCTGTAACAATTACATCTTCATGCCTTATATATCATGTACTGTAGTACGCCGCTAGATTAAAACTGACGAGGAAAGGTAACACACGGCCAGCGAAAGCTCTTTTTTTGAGAGCCCAGGTGGTCGTGTGATCTAGCGGGACGGCTGCAGTGCAGGCGATTTGGTGTCATGATATCACAGTAGCATGGGTTCGAATCCCGGCGAGGGAAGAACCAAAAATTTGCGAAAGCAAATTTACAGATCTAACATTGTTGGGTTGATGTTTAGACGAGTTATATATATAACACAATCTTTCAGACTCATATAATTTTTCCTGTTTGTGTAGTATTGTCAATTTTGATGATCCAATACCTATATAATACCTCCCTTACACTGCTTTTAAATTGTTTAAATTGTCCTTTAACCAGAAACCCCCTTGTTTTCCCCCTTTTTTGACCCTAATTGCTAACTGATTAAAGCCATAACCCCCAATAACCATCCCTTCGTGGTATGGAAACTTGTAGTATAATTTCAGAGGGTTTATACACTTAAATACAATCTATTGACTGGAAACTACAAAAATGTTTATTTGGGCCCCTTTTTTGGCCCCAAATTCCTACAACGTTGGGACCCTAACCCCCAAAATCAATCCTAACCTTCTACCTGTGGTATAAAACATTGTGGTACAATTTCAGAGCAATTGAAATACTTAACCAAAAGTTGATATCCTGAAAGTAGAAAAATGCTTGTTTTGGGCCCCTAATTCCAACACTTTAGACCATGATCCCCAAAATTAATTCCAACCTTCCTTTTGTGGTATTGAACCTTCTTGATGAACTTCATAGATATCCATTCACTTAAACAAAGTAATTGTCCAGACAAGTTATTGACAGGAAACTACAAAAATGCTTATTTGGGCCCCTTTTTTGCCCCAAATTCCTAAACTGTTGGGACCCTAACCCCCAAAATGAATCCAAACCGTCTACCTGTGTTATAAAACTTTGTGGTACAATTTCAGAGAAATTGATATACTTATACACAAGATGATATCCTGAAAGTAGAAAAATGCTTGTTTTGGGCCCTTTTTCGGCCCCTAATTCCAGTACGCTTGGGACCATCATCCCCAAAATCAATCCCAACCTTCTTTTTGTGGTATTGAACCTTCTTAAAAAAATTGATTGATTTACTATGTCAAGCAAAATCTTACAAATCTGTTGCGCAATATTGTGCAATTAAAGATGTCTTCTTTTTACTTTTCAAAAATTTGGAATTTGAGAAATTTAGAAAAAAAAAATTGAAAACAAATATCACCCCCCTCTTTTTTGGGTAAATAGTCCAAAACCTGACATTTCTTTATACATAATACATAATATACAAGTAGTGTAAGGGAGGTTAATCAGAAACAAACCCAACATTGTATGTTAAATGTTTTAGAATTACCTCCCTTAGACTGCTTTTAAATTGTCTTAATTGTCCATTGACCAGAAATACCTAGTTTTTCCCCTTTTTTTGCCCCTAATTCCAAAACATTTTGAGAAATAACCCCCTAAAGTCAATACTAACCATCCCTTCATAGTATGGAAACTTGTGGTTTAATTTCAGAGAGATTCATACACTTAAACATAAGTTATTGTTTGAAAACTACAAAAATTATCATTTTGGACCCCCATTTGGGCCCCTAATTCCTAAACTATTGGGACCATCACCATAACCCCAAAAATCGATCCCAACCTTACTTAAGTGGTATTGAACCTTCTTGTAAAAATGTATAGAGATCCATACACTTAAAGTTATTGTCTGTAAACTAGAAAAATGCTCCTTTTTGGCCCTTTTTTGGCCCCTTTTTCCTACATATTTGGGGAAATTAACCCAAAACTGAATCCAAGTCTTTCTTGTGTTAAATGGAAACTTGCGGTACAATGTCAGAGAGATCCATACAGTTACACACAAGTTATTGTCTTGAAACTAGAAAAATGCTTGTTTTTGGCCCCCTTTTGGCTCTTAATTTCTAGACTGTTTGCCCAATAACCCCTTAAAATAAATCCCAACCTTCTACTTATGGTATTAAACATTGTGGTACAATTTCAGAACAATTGTAATACTAATACACAACTTTTTGTCCTGAAACTAGATAATGCTGTTTTTGGCCCCTTTGGGACCATAGCCACCAAAATCAATCCCAAGCTTCCTTTTGTGGTTATAAACATTGTTGTTAAAAAAATTTTGATCTCTTTTTACTTATTCAAAAGTTATTATTGGAAACAATCCGTCTTGGGACGATGCTGAAGACGACGATGTGATACCAATATACTACCAATTTTTTTTTAATTTTGCGGTCGTATAAAAAGGAGAGAGGGTCTATGGACTGTAATGTGAACTGAGGGCACATTGGAAAGGGGCAGATATTTTTACAGACCCAACATAAGAGTTATTGCAATGCTGACATTCTCTCTTATTGAGGCATCTGATTTAAAGTCCCAATCATGACCAGACATGGCTGTCTATTAAAACATCCTGCTCAACCATTTGAGATACTAGGATCAAGAAAATTACCATGTTATAAACACTTGCATAATACATCCTTCATTTTATGCAATTATTTCATTATGAAAACATTCAATAAAGACAAATAAAAAATCAAATGAATAATGATGAATTTGAAGACTAAAAAAATTAAATGGAATTTTATTTTGGTTGAATGATCAAAAGAATTTGTTGATGCATTATACTAGTCTCTCATCATGCTCATGGTTAAGAATGCTAAACAATGCAGAAGTGTCATTATATTGGATCATTGGTCAATGGCGGTATACCAGCCTCTAATGGTTTCCAATGCTTAACACCACAAAAGTGACATTATATTGGATCAAAACCATTTTCATTTGGAAACCATTTCAATTAATCTTACCTTTCACTTTCTGGTAAAAATCCTGCATTTTTATCCACACCATTTGTTCTTTTTGATTTCACTATTGGACTAGAAGTTATTGCACATGCTCTACCATCTGTAACTTCTGAACTGTTACCAGATTCTGATTGGGCAGACCTCAATGGACTATTCTCTGAACTGGTGTCCTGTCTGATACAGCCAGAATCAGCATCCCTGTCAGTAAATAACTAATGTTATCAACCTCAACACCACATGTTAAAGAATTGTCCATTTTAAGAAACAAAGATGATAATACCTTGCTTTAAAATTAAATTATTACTCTCCTCAAAAAGGATTATTCAGGCTAAATTTTTAAAGTTTGTATTTGTGAAATGCTGGCATATAAAAAGGTCTTATTTATTCTTATAAACTTTAAAACCTCTATTTAATTTTATTCATAAATACTTGTTAATAAAAGCGACTTATGCATTCTTATAAAATAAAAAAATAAAAAAATCAACAGTTAATGAAAATTCTTTTATTCTTTTTTTGGTATGAGGAAATACATTGTAATAGCTATAATTCAAATGTATATTAATCTCTACTTACATCTCATAGTCTTCCTAAAAATAAGAAAAAAACAAGATTAAAGTATACTAAATATAATATGTAGTAGCACATTTCATCTTAGGCATACCTGTCTATCAAAATATTGAAAAACTAGAAGTAGGTGTAGACAGATACAAAATTTGCTTGAACACTACTAATGTTCATTTGTCAACTTACTGAATTACTTATTGGACAAATTATAGAAATATCATAGTAAAGTTAACCAGCTCTAACTCAAATACTTTATGGGAAATATAATGTAATTCAGTTTGACAGCTTGAGACATAATAATATCTGTTTTCGACCAACTTACCTTAAAATTACTACATTACCCAAAAGAGAAGATTCATTTTTTTAGCAAAGTATGGCCTAGAATTTCAACTTCATCATTAACTATCAAAAAGACCACAATATATTTCTTAAATGGGTATATTTCAAAAACCTTAATTATATGGTGCTAGGAAAAGAAAATTTCTTCATTAAAGTGTATTATAGGCTCCAAAGTCCATTTATTTTGAAGATGTTGCATTTATTTTGGAGATATTGACAATTGATGATAATTTTGTGCATTTTTCACCCCTGAAAATTAAGAAAAATGTAGGCTGAAACCAACAATCCAAAATGGTCTGTAATCCACAGGTGATAAGATTAATATCAAATATTTTATTTCATCATCCCTGTACTAACTTTTGTATGCATCAATATAAATAAATAAATTTGGAAAGTGTATGAAAAAATTTGCAAGCTATACACTGTCAATTATAGAGTCTTATTTAGAAAGGAAAATCAAAGGATGATAACTGTAGACTGCAAACCAGTAAATAACAAAAGCAGAAAGTAATATATTTACATAATTATGCAATATGCATAAAGAAAAATTTAAATTTATTGAGTATTTGTTCTTAAGCTATGGCTACAACTTTCTCTGTCAAAGTTGTCTTTATACCTTACAGGTTGTTTTGTTTAGGCTTATTCTAATTTGTAAAAGTTTTTTTGTTAATATACTTATTTGTTATGTACTCAAAAAAGGAAAATCCTTATTATGATTTCCTTCAATGCAATTAAAAACTAACTTCTAATCCCATGTACTTCAATTTCAGATCATATTGGTTTTGTATTTCCTTTTACAGGGGGTTTCCCCTTTATAGTCCATTCAAGATACAAGATAATTTGAGTACATTGTAACTTAATCTAAGTTTTGAAATAGCATGATTTAAATTACATTAGTGTAAATTTTAATAATAGTCAATAAAATATTCTTACAGATTGTAATGGCAGCAGGAAATAAAAGGCTATGACTATTTCAATATAGCTACATACTCTGTTGTAAGAAATGAAAAGTGAGGAAAAGAACTTTGACTTACCTTTTCATCAGCACTAATTCCATTTGAACGACCATTATGTAAATATTTCTGATTATCTTCTTCGCTGTGGTAGGGCTCTGGTCCTATCCAACTTAATATAACCGGTAAATATGCTAAACCATGGAATAATCCAAAAACAACAACAGTAAAAAATACCTAAAATTGAAAACAGTTGGGTTCAAAACAAATAAATGGACAGCATCCTATAGATAAGTACCATTTCAATGTTGATAAGAGACCCTGTAATTAGTGGTAGACAGGTGACTATCAAATCTTAAATTTAAGTATTCATTGAATTATAAATCAGAATAACATTCTCCTAGTTGGTTTAGAGGCTACCATTTTATGAACTCTTCTAACCAAAACTGTTGTAACTTAATGAAATCACAAGGTAATTCTTTCATGTTTGGTTCAATTCAAATGAGATTGATTGATTGATTAATTGGTTTGTGTTTAACACCACTTTCAGCACTGTTAGTTATTTTGTGGTAGATAGTTTTATTTATTGGAGGAAATTAAGAAGCCAGGAGACGTTAACTATGGAAAATTTTGTGAAGACATAGTAAAATGCCATAAACCCCTACAAAATCGATCTCACCAAAAGATATCACAAATAGTATTTTAAATATTATATAAATAACACATAGCTGAGAGGGTGATAGAGCGACCATGCCAGGGCTGTATAGCCAGTCAAGGTTGATTAAATCTTCCATCAACAGGGTGATAGTTCAAATTGATACTCAGAGAAAAAATTGTTGACTGAGGTGAAGCCAAGGTTGACACATGTTTTTCCAAGAGGTAACAATCTGCTTTATTACACTTTAAGCCTAAGTGTTACCAAATTTTTTTAAATTGGATGTTTAGTAATCATTCAGTTTTTTATTTTAAGGTATTATAACAACCATCTGCTTTTAATATAGCTCACACATGATCAATCATCTCTGCAAAGGGGATAGAATATCAGCCAGGGGATAAATTAAAATGTCTCCATCTTATTAACCAATCAAAATCTGACATTCTATTGTGAAGTATGATAAATTTTACCATAAAATTTCCTAATGTTATAGTTGTAGGTTTTTTAAAAATTGCTATGCTCATTAAAAACATCTTTTAACAGTTGGTGGTGGGTTGAGTCATGTGTTGAAGGAAGGGGTGTATAACTTTGGATAAAATAGACTGGTTAGTAAGGACATTATCTGGTTCTCAAACTGAATCTGAGGGAATTCTAATGTTGTTCTGAATTTCAAAAAAGAGTTATATTCAATGTGGATGCCACAGCCAGCTTTCTAAAAACTAAATAATAATCAAAGAGCTGACAGCTCTGAGGTGGAAGAAGGTGAATAAAAGGTAACTTGAATTACCATAAAAGCAGCCCCACTAACGCAGCCTGCTTTGTTCCATTATCGTCATGACATATTTTTTTCTTCAAACAAGAATGTGTCATAAGTACATGGATTTCCCATCCGTACAATCATTTTCTATGTTCAGTGGACTGTGAAAATTAGGTAAAATCTTTAATTTGGCAGTAAAATTAGAAAGTTCATGTCATAAGGAACAGATGTGTACTAACTTTCAAGTTGATTGGATTTCAACTTCATCAAAAACTACCTCGACCATAAACTTTAACCTGAAGCAGGACGGACAGACAGACCAGAAAACATAATGCCCATAAATGGGGCATAAAAATAGTAAGACTTGTTACATACCCGCCAACTTTTGAAAGTTCCCATGGGTATTTTTAGTGCGTGACAACAATTTTAAAGGTTACAATTTTAAGCGAAGTATTTTGCACGATCTGGATTGTCTAGAAAAAGTGTCATATTTGTATGATGAACTTATATGCCGTTTTCTTAAGTCTGTTTGCATGATTCTAGTTATTAAATCGGTAGAAAAGATGAACATGTAGCTAGCAGACCAGGGTTTATTTTCTTGTGTAAGAATATTAGATGCTTGTTGAAATTTCCAATTTTGAGTTATGCACAAAGATGGACCTTTAACAGGTTGGGAACAACACTCCAAATGAGGGGTAACCCTCATTGGAAGAACATTACAACCCACTGTAAAAAATGAGCACCTTTATATTCATATTATTTGATGAAACTTTTCCCCAAGAACTATATGCATCTATCAAGTATTAAATGGTCAAAACATGTCAAAAAAATTTTGTGATGTTTCTAAACTTATATCTTCTTTATCAATTTGACCCCTCATTTAGAAAAGTTGTTCCAAATATAATGAATTTTCCCACTTTTGAGTTCAAAATCTTAAAAATTTTCTTTCTTTTTTTTTCAAAAGTAAAATGACCCCTTGTTTTAGGACAGTCCCTCATTTAAGGGACACCACTCATAATGAGGGGGGGTCCAAACCTGTTTGTTGGTCTTTGTGAAAAAAGAATAGTACATAAATTAGTGAAAAAAAATACTATTTATTATCTTTCTGGTAGTACTGCATCATTGAATTTTGTCAATCAGCCATGGTTTTATCCTTAAGCTGTGCAAGAACCTGCTTGCAGATGATAATTCACATGCCATGTTCACGATCCCTTTACAACTAGAAATCAACACAAGTTCAAAATCTAGCAAGTTAGAATAATCTTCAGAGATTTTTGATTGACTTATCAATTGATCATGAGAAACACAGAATTTGATTGGCTGAGCACGATTTTCTTACCTTGGGAACAAAATAAGGCACATATGATTTTCACTAAATCGTGTTTTAGAGTTTTTTAACGATACCCTTAATTATAAATATAATATGTCCTTGATAAGAGTAAAAGAGAATAAACACAGGGCGAACGTACTATACGGGCGAAAGAACTCAGGACGAACAGACCAAGGGCGAACAAGTAAACAGGGCGAGTTGTCCCGATACCAAATTCATGCATGCGTACTACAAATATCTACAGTAAAAACATCCGGTTACAAGTAAACAAATAACGTTCATGTAGATGAGATGAAATCCAATAATTTACATAAGTAAAAGGGTCGGCATTGGCACCATTGGCCTTCAGAAGACTTGAAGTCTTCTTCCACCAAAAAAACTGACCTCATAGGAAAATCCAAAACAGAAAGTCCCTAATCAAATGGCAAAATCAAAAGCTCAAACACATTTAAAGAAAGTATAACAACTGCCATATTGGTGACTTGGTACAGGCATTTTTTTATTTAGAAAGTGGTGGAAAAAAAACTGGTTTTAAAGCTAGCTAGCTATCTAAGGGAGACAACTGTAATTTTATAAGAAGCTGTCATTTTCATTGAGAATGTTTGTTGCAATTTTTGGAAAAGTTTTTAGATTAAATGTGAAGTAAGAGATTTACATATGGAACTGACACTTTGGTCTATTATTTAATACAATATGATTGGACTCTTAGGATTTTATTGTGTTGTTTGTTTGTTTTATTAATGATATACACCACACATCTGCTGTCAGTACTCTATATAATTTTGAATAACAAGATGAAAGCTTATATCTGAAAAATTATGATTCCTGACTACCATATGTACTAGTAAAGTATAACTAAATCAATGCATTTCTAATCTATTTTTACTTACTCTAAAAAATAAAGCAAATCCATAACTATTACTCCTAGATAGCAGTAAAAAAGCTAAAAATGTACTGAATCCACCACTAAACACAGCTGGTCCTATGGCAGCTAAAGCTTTAATTGGACGTTCTACAAATGGATAAATAAATATCTTTACAAATATACATATAAACAACCTACAACAAGGTATTAACTATTTAAAATTCTATTGCCAGAGATTCTTTGAACATGCACATGTCATTTAGAGAACCATTAAGCAAGTAACCAGTGCTAGTCAAACTTCCTGAAACTTTTAAAAGATAAATTTGATATGCAGGTCTATGCTATTCAGTTTTAATCTCCCAAGTCATACACCAAACTGTAGACAAAAGTGCCTATTGACATCTGTCAACATTAAGGTGTACTTTAGTGGGATTAATCAAACATCAATCAATCAATCTCTATTCTGTAACCATAGAGAAAAGGTATCTAATGAGCTAAATAGGATTAAATCTGATAATATCAATATGATTATAAACAGATTGGGGTTTTGTTTCAATCCCCTTACTGTGATCACTATATTGAGAGCAACTGAACTGAGTGACTTGACCAAGTATATGATCATCATATACCTAAATGGTAAATATTCCCATTGTAGTTTTCACAATATTACCAAGAAATTTATGATTGTTATTCATGAAAGTAATTTTTACCATTTTTGTCTCCCAGGATTGTCATGTATGTATGCCCTATGTGTGCAGAATAGTCCACTGCCAATCCCACAGACAAAGTCAATAAGATACTGCTGGCAGTGTCAATAGTAACGTCCCAAAAATATAATGTTCCTGCAACGTCAATCTGAAAAGTAAACAGAGTGTAAGAAAGTGACTCGAAAAAAAAATATTGTTCCAGTAATGTCAATATGACCAAGAAGTTATACATATGGTTCTGCAAAATATACAAACCTTTGTTATATGACATTGACAACAAATTCTGTCAACTGTGTACTTTATAATGTCTTATATTTGTGGAGTTCAAAAAATTAGATCTAGTAAATGTTTATTTTGATTTTCAGAATAGTATTTAAGCATTTTGAATTCTTGTATCATAACTTGTATGTACATTTAACTTACCAATGTAAATATAACACATGTAAACACAATCAAACTTGTCCATAAGTTGGCAATTAACAGTAACGTCACAATAAACACACAAACACCAGCCAAGGCCAAGTTTCTGTATAACTCCACTTGAAGAATCTGCAATTGTATATAACATTTATGTTCACATGAAGCCTTTCAAAATGTTTTAGAAAGCTCTAATTGTAGTTTCCTAGAAAAATGTGATGAAAATTTTATACATGGTCATTTAGTGTACACAATGACATGTATTTATTTTACAGGATTTTATCAGCAATGAACCAGAAACCATGTCTCTCAGGATAGCATGCTGACATAAAGCTGGATAACAAATATCTAAACGTTCTTACTTGTAGTTCTTTAGAAAACTTTGTGAAAAAATTTAAACATGGCCATTATGTTTAGAATATTTGGTAAGCAGGCAGCTGATGAGTGATGATTCTGAAACCACATAGAGTGTATAGCATGCTGGTATGAGGCCTGACAACAAAGTTCTGGAAACCGTTATTTGTAGTTCTTGAGAAAAATTTGACTAAAACTTATTAAAAAAATATGTGCTATTTTGTATTCTAAGGATGTATACATTCAATGAGTTAAAACATACCTTATTTGTTTCATAGGTAAGATACTGAACAGCATATGGAAAACATTTCCCTGAGGTGAACCCCATCATGTCTGTTATATTACGTAAACTTTCCATGGCTTTAATCTCTTTCTTACTATCTCCCTGGTAGGTGTGTATAAATGGAATGTATGTACCCTGAAAAAAAATCTATATTCATAAAGGTATATTGAAATGAGTATGTGTAGCATGCCATTATAGTAATAGAATGAAGATACCAAAAATATACTTGAAAGAAACATATTAGTCCTAAAAAATATTATAATTTTGTGATTGGGAATATACAAAGTTTCTATACAGGTATAAACTGCAAGTTCTTTTACATATCCTAAATATTCACCAAAATTTTAATTTCAAAAGATGACATCATTAATTTTTTTTATCAAAAATGCAGGAGAATAAACAGAATAGTTTTGACAGATACATTGTATTTGGGAAATATCTAACTAATGCATGAACAAAGTAAGCTTTCTGTTTTATTTTCTTTAAAAAATAAAAATTAATCAACAGATATGAAAGGATATTTGAAATACAAATTCAAATTTCAGTGATAGCTAAATAAAGCCTGTTCAGCATTTTTGTTTATTTTATTCTTAAGTATAATGTACATACATACATCACTCCCAATTTGGGAGTATCCTTTATGTATTAAAATTATTATCATAAACCATTCATTTCATACAAATTCATAAACAGGCACAACATATTTACATGTATGTTCCACCAGGCGTGAAGGCATACAAAAATATTGATTTGCATTTATTTTCATCATACATGTAAATATTAATAACATAAACATTTTAATATAAATTTCATTGTAATCAATAAAGAAATGTAAACCCTGCATTTTTAAATCTCTTGCAAGATGTTGCAGATAAAAATTAATCACAGCATGACTTTCTCTAAAATTAATCTCTCAGTATTTAAATTGACTGCAATATAACTATTTTTGAGTGTCAAGAGAAGTTAATATTGTTTCAAAGGATGAGTTTGTTTTTACAATCTTGATAACCCATAAGGGTCTAACACAGAATAATTGTTTGAAAAAAATGTATAATTTATTTCTCTAATTCTTTGTCAATTTATCCCTTTCTGCAACCATTGTATAAAATCAAAGCGCTGTAAGCGCTGAAGGCAGTTAACCAAAAACCAAGGCAACCGTAATGAAAACTGTGGCAAAGTTGCCTCAACATTAAACATTCATGTATAGTACATTTATGTTTATCTAATAATTTATTTATTAAGACAAATAATTTATATGTTATCAAGGTTTCAAAAGCAATGCATGTAGCAATGTATATTTTTTATGGTGAGTCTGCAGTGGTACAAGTTCCCAATGATTGCAGTTGTTCTACTTGGTAGTTAACCTTGGTTTTATTTGAATGCTAGAAGTTCAAGTTGACTTAGTATGAACATGTAATAGTATGAATGGACTGGTTTCCCTGGAAAGAAAACTGAATTTGTGTTCTATAGTACAAAAGTTATGAGACACAAATCAGACAAATGTTCACTGCAACAGGGATCAAAGCTGAGGTCTGACTGACTTGCCCATAGTAAATGTAAATGATTTGTTATTTTGTCCCATACATATGAATATATATATAATTTAGGGGTGGTGATCTCAACGGTTTTCAAGTTCTCAAACAGGTAGGGTAGGCAGAGGATTTAGGGGAGGGCGCCCCCCCTTTTTTTGGGAAAAAAATTGGTTGCTTATATAGGGAATCACTGAAGCGTATCTGGAGCTGGCCCCCTCTTAGGTAAGTCAGTGGGCCCCCACTTATGAAAGTTTCTGGATCTCCCACTGGGGGTAGGGTGACCCTAGGGACTTCCCCTACATTTCAATTTATTTGTTATATTGTCCCATACATAAATATATATGGTTTAAGGGTGGGGATCTCATTGGTTTCCAAGTTCTCAAACAGGAGGGTTAGGGTGACCCCAGGGACTCCCCCTATATTTCATTTAATTAGTTATATTGGCCCATATATGAATATATATTGTTTTGGTGAGGATCTCGACCGTTTCCAAGTTCTCAAACAGGAGGGTTGGGGTGACCACAGGGACTTCCCCTATATTTCATTTTTGATTTGTTATATTGTCCCATACATGAGTATATATGGTTTAGGGGTGAGGATCTTGACCATTTCCAAGTTCTCAAACAGGAGCCCTAGGGTGTACAGTGACTCAAGGGACTCCCCTATCTTTCATTTGAATTATTATATTGTCCTGTATATGCATATATATGGTAAAGGGGTGGGGATCTCAACGGGTTTCAAATTCTCAAACAGGAAGGGGTGGGGTGACCCAAGGGACTCCCCCTATTTTTCATCTGATTTGTTATATTGTCCCATACATGAATATATATGGTTTAGGGGTGGGGATCTCGACCATTTCTAAATTCCAAAACAGGAGGGTAGGGGTGACCCCCAGCGACTCTTCCTATATTTCATTGATTTTTCATATTGTCACAAACATGAATATATATGGTTAAGGGGTGTGGATCTCGACCGTTTCCAAGTTCTCAAACAGGATGGGGTTGGGTAACTCCAGGGACTCCCCCTATATTTCATTTTATTTATTATATTGTCCTATACTTGAATATATGCAGGGGCTGATTCAGGCGGAAGGGGGGGAGCGGGCGTGCACCCCCCCTTAAATTTGCAAAGCATGAGTTGTTTTCATTTATTCTAAAGAATATTCTTAATAAAGATTAATTATTCCTCATATTTTTATTAGCCTCACTCTGCTCGGAGAAAATTTAAGTTTGCGCCACTCCTAACCTAAAATCCTGGATCTGCCCCTCATATGGTTTAAGGGTGGGGAGCTCGACCGTTTCCAAGTTATTAAACAGGAGGTGGTAGAGTGGCCCAAAGGATGCCACCTATATATCTTATGATTTACTTACATTCAGGTATATATAATATAGTAAATAAAGAAAGAAACTTTCAGCTACTTTAATTGACCCTTCAAAATTGAGATAAAAATATAACCCTT
The DNA here is from genome assembly GCF_963676685.1 of Mytilus edulis. Lineage (NCBI taxonomy): Eukaryota > Metazoa > Mollusca > Bivalvia > Mytilida > Mytilidae > Mytilus > Mytilus edulis. The sequence continues at coordinate 110,822,463 of NC_092344.1, read as the reverse complement.
CGAAATTGCAGTAATATGTTTACACTTTAAAAGCATCTCACATGCATTATCATCATGTATCACTAATAAAGAAAATTTAGACTGTGACCATGAACAGATGAACATGTATATTCTTACATATACACTATTCCCAGCTGTCACGTTGTATTGGATTTTTAAATTAAAATTTGTCAAAAAGAATTTTGAGTTTCTGTATAAAATATTTTTCTTTTTTTTCTTTCCTTTACATATATTTTTTGGTTTACAATTCTAGTGTTTATATTCATTTACCATGCATAGATGTATTTTTTCACCTGTTTGGATTAATTTTGTAATTGATCGCCAAACCCGGAATTACCCTTATCCGCTTCCGGAATCGGATCCGATATTGTAAAATTTTGTCTTCGCGGCCGCCATTGTTATGTGTTTACAATGTTGTTTTTGTCAATCAGATAAGATTTTACTCGAATTTATACAATATTTGTCGGCGATTTTCTGTATAAAGCTAGCGGTTGAACAAAATGAACATCGCTGTCATGAATAATAATGATAAAATAAGTTTTTAGCTCGTTCAATTGGAGACTTTGGTGAACATGGTGAAAAGGTTTGCAAAGTTAATTCTTATTTTCTTTCAAGTGGAAGGTGACTACGTCGGGCGTAGCTAGAAGTCAAAATTCCGCTTGCAAAAGTGGAAGGTCGCGGACCTCGGACCACCGCTAATTTGCACACCTGCCTCCAAATTGAAAAGATACGAAAATTTCTTTTTCTAATTTGAAATTGCCGCCAACTGCATGTACAGTTGAACTTATTATATAATAGACTGACGTAGTTGTACTACGTATTAATGACAAACAATATTCCTACGACTTTTGCCATTTGGGAAATCTAAACTACTTGTCTTAAGAGATTTTCGGCGATTAAATATTTCATACAATTGTTCTTTGACATGTTGGCCAAAAGCACAAGTCATAATGAAATACACAAGGATTCTTTATAAGCACTACTTCCTATGTGTAACTTCAAAACTTTTGGATAAATCGACGATCATTTAAGGTTTTTCTGGTCATATTTTTTGTAATCCAGAATAAAAAGTATTAAAAAAGTGTTCAATTAGTCATATATAACATAGTAGCAAGCTAGATAATAACAATGGCAAGTATTTCAGCATTAATTGGGTAGAGCACAAATCTAGGGTGCTCGCATAATGCAGCTTAACTGCATAAAAATTAATCAACGTGTGGTTTGTTTGATCTCAGTTGTTCATAGGTTAAAATCATATAATGACGTCAAATTTTCTTGCTTTCCTCTGAATTTCCTATTGTTACGGCATGAAAAAAGGCGACCATGTCCGATGACATCTCATAGAAAGAATACATCTTTTTGCAGATCATTCGAAAAGAATGAATCAGTTTGCCTGCATATTGTAAGAAAATCATTAGAGAAACAGATTCCACCACCAAATCTCGTGTAATACGATATTTATCCACTCTCGACATTCAAATTTTAAGTCTAGCACTTTAAATTTGAAAATTTAACTGTCTCAAGTGGATAAATATGATATCACACTTAATGCAGTGGTAGAATCTATATTTATATACTTAGACAATAAACGTATAGTGTCTTGAAATATGAAATTTATTTGCATGAGGCTTAGAAACGGGGGAAATGCGAGGTTCTACAGAGCATTTCCCATTTCGTGCCGAATACAAATAAATTTCATATTTCAAGACACTATACGTATATTGTTTTTATACTGAAATCGATAAAAAAAAATAAAAAAAATATGTAACAAATATTTAAAAAAAAAAAGTTTGGAATTTCCCTCTTTGGTACAATTTTGGGGTATTTCCCTATGATCGTAGTCCAGGCAGTAGGACATTGACATTTTAAGGAATTAGAAATGAAAATGAACTTAATTAATAACATTTAATAAACATGGTATATAAATTACCAATTTGAAGACATAACAAGTTTAAATTCATAAAAGTTTGACCATTGTTACTACACGTGGTCATGGTTGTGACGTGACGTTGTTGATGAAATATAGTAGTTCCGGTAAAAAGGCGGGGCTTATAGGTTAGTTGAGGTCATTGACGTATAAAGCTAACGTTTATACGTATAGCTTTATCTGTATAGTAAAATAGCTGATTGCAGTATAATATGGTTTAATGAGGCTGGCGGGTATAAAAAATTCAGCAAAAAAATAAACATTTGTTTTTCCATTACAACTTTTATTTATTACACTATAAGTTATTACTTTATAATATGGTAAAAAAATCACCCAGACAAATCGATTTGGTTTGGCCACAGATCACTTTAAAAATGATTATATCATTGAAAAAGCTCCAAATTATCTCCCTTTGGTGCAAAAATGCCATTTTTTGGCATTAAAATTGAAATATCTTTTTTAACTCATCGGTGACCTATATTTTTCATTGTTGTTTTCGAATAAGCTGTACATAAACTAAATAATTGGAAAATTTAAGCGATTTCTGTAATTTAGTTCTTTTTTTATTTCGATATTACAAATGTACCAATATTTCTCTTATTAGTTCAACAGAGAAAAAGGACATTAACAAAAATGTATGCTTCTTTCAGAGGCAGATTGTGAGCTTAAATGAACGGTGACCCATATTTTTATTTTACATTTCTATTAGGTATAAGATAAAGTTTAATTATAGAAAAAAATAGCAAAATCCTATATTAGAAAAAAAAGTTGATTTAGACCCGCAAGCCCCCTTAATAGCTTTCTGTTTAACTTTAATTTATAAGAATTTTCATTGTTCCTTTTAGTATCTGCTTCCTCTTTATGTCAATTACCTGTAAGAGAGGAGGAGTCGTATTGGTGAACTTTACACAATTACCTGTAAGAGAGGAGGAGTCATATTGGTGAACTTGTCAATTACCTGTAAGAGAGGAGAAGTCGTATTGGTGAACTTGTCAATTACCTGTAAGAGAGGAGGAGTCGTATTGGTGAACTTTACATATGGACTAAAAGCTTGACCAATCCTTGTCTCTGTGATAAACTTATATAACAGCTGAGCAAATGCATAGTTAGAATATGGATATCCATCTGAAATATCAATCAAAATAATCTATCAATCTGAAATTCTATAAACTTGAAAAATTAAATCCTAACAAATACCGTAATTTTTTTCAACCTCCTTAAACAGAAATAAATTGCTTCATGTAAAAAAAATTTAAATAGAGTTCTTAATGGACTAATGGTATACTGAGAATATTATATAAATAACTTAACTTCCTTTACAAATTGATTGTTGTTGATAAAGAAGGATAGAAGTAGCTATGCTAAAAGGTACTTAATGGATTTTAAAACACGATCCATTAATAAATCAATACTATAAATATTAATGATCAAAACCATTCCAGTTTTACCTAATAGTTATAAAACAGAGAAAATTATCAATACTTCCTCCTCATGTTACAAAGTTGCCATTATTTTATTATCAATGCTGGTCAGAACAGAGTTTACATCTCTTAAAGTCTTATCTGAACAAAAGGACAACTTCTTATGGTCACAATAGTTATTACTGGTGCATTGATCTAAAGTAACTACATACAGTATAACCGATTTTAATTATATGTCTGAAATTTGATTTAACTATGCAACTGGATTCAAAAGTAAAGTGACTCCAAGGCTGACTGGGGAAACAAAATATAGTCACTTGGTTTTCTCCCGACCAGGAGTAAATGCTTGCCAAAGTGGGGCACCATTTGTTCCTATGTAATGCTATCCTTTGTTCCAATTTAATGCTTTCCTTTGTTCCAATCTGTAAAGTTGTTTAAGATGAAAGGAACTCATTGACAAGTATACAAAGTCAATTTCAACCTATATCTATATAATATGCAGGGCAACACAGAACAGGATAACATGGAATTTCAAAACAAACATTTCTCTGAGATACCTAGTACAAGGTTTTATACTCAAAACTTTTTTACGACAAGCAAAAGTCCTCAATACTGACCTGCAACTATGAGATATCAGATATCAATTTTCCCCTGTTGTTGAATGTTTGATACTGACCTACACCTATGAGATATCAGATATACATTGTCCCCTGTACTTGAATGTTTAACACTGACCTGCAACTATGAGATATCAGATATACATTGTCCCCTATAGTTGAATGTTTAACACTGACCTGCAACTATGAGATATCAGATATACATTGTCCCCTATAGTTGAATGTTTGATACTAACCTGCACCTATGAGATATCAGATATTCATTTTCCCCTGTACTTGAATGTTTGATACTACACCCTCCTGTAGTGGAATGGTTCATACTAGCCTGCACCTATGAGGTATCTGATATCCACTTTATCCGTTGTGACAAGCTAATAGTGGAATGGTTCATACTAACCTGCACTTATGAGGTATCTGATATCTGCTTTATTTGTTGTGACAAGCCAATAGTGGAATGGTTCATACCAGTTGACCACTGTTCCATTTTGAACATGAGTACTATTTTTTAGTTTCTTTATCATTTCTTCAAATAACCTCATATCCTTTTTATAATTTAGACCACCTAAAAAATGGAATAATAACTTTAAAAGTAGATAGATACTTAAGTTCATATTATATAATTTTTTCTTCTTAAAATATAATTGTAAAATGGTTAATGCTTAGCTATATACATTAAAATCATATTTTCATTTTGGAGAGATATATTACGTTGAAATGTTATAAACCTTACATACATTGAATCTGTGTACCTCTCAGTGTGAACACATTTGGAGAATTGTTTACTATTTAAGCTTGCATATAATGGGAGACCATATTTTTCTCATTTTCTCAAGTTGTAAAAATCAGTGGAAAACAAAAATGGGATAACAGTTACAAATGTTTATATGAATATTTCATACAATGATAATAAGTTTGAAAGCTTATCACTAAAATTCAGTTAAGTTATCTCCACTTGCCAAAATACCATAACATTCAGTTACGTTATCTCCCTTTGCCAAACTACAGTTATTTTCAGTTAAGTTATCTCCATTTGCCAAAATACAGTACTAGTCAGTTAAGTTATCCCCACTTGCCAAAATAGTTATTTTCAGTTAAGTATCTCCCTTTGCCAAAATACCATAATATTCAACTCCAATTGCAAAAAAACAGAAATTAATCAGTCAAATATCTCCACATGCGAAAATATTTGTGCACAACTCAGTTATAATTTTAGCATCTTATATTACTCTTTAGCTCTGAATAAAAAAAGTAAGGACCATCAAGACATAAGTCATTAGTAATGAGGTTTCCAACACCAAATTATCTTCACATCAAGTTAATAAAAATTATAGCTTAAAAATATTTTAATTTTGGTTGATAGAGGATAGACTTTTACTTGAGTGGAAAGGTCTATGCCTTTGACACTATAAGTTTTGTCCTTTGAAGCGAAAATAAATATTTATAAAATAAGATATTTTAACCCCCTCAGTTTTACCTTGTAGGAAAATGTTTTGGTTTGAGGGTAAATATTTTGATTTGAGGTTGATTATGACTTTTTATAATACAGACAAGTGGGTTGCCTAATAGATCAAACATCAATGGTTAAATCCTCCAAAAGTTACAAGTTCATAAACAAACAAGTTTGGTAATATTATGTTCCTCTTATTTCATTAAGAGTTAATTTCAAAATAATACTAAATAAACCAAATGTATTTAATAATTCCCCCAAAATTGTCTACAGCCAACTTTTTTTGCATGTTTTAGATTATAATATAAAATTGAGAATGGAAATGGGGAATGTGCCAAAGAGACAACATGTATCTTGATAAATGCTAGTATATTTGAAATTATGAACGCAATTTGATTTCCTATTCAGAAGTCTGGTCTGCACTAGAACACAATAATAATGATTGATGCTTACAAGATTAAACAACTTCAATTAAGCTTCATCATCTACAAGTTTTAGCAGGTATGAAGAGAAAACCATTTCACCTCAATACATTTGATTAGTAAATAGCAGTGTGAAAATATTCCAGTTTATAATGGTAGTAACACATAACAGCCATACTCAGGTTTAGTAAGTAAAAAGCATGTCTTTTAATGCAAAGTACATAAATCTGGTTAACAAGTCTTCATGAAAATATCAGTTATGTTCAAGAAAAGTATTCAAACTTATATATTGATTACAGCTTTTACATTAATGCTAGCAAGACAAATCTTTGTTTGGCTTGCTTGCTTTGTTTGTATCAATGTTTGCTCAAGCATGGTAATTAAGATAGGCGGGGCTTCAGCTTGTATACATCATACTTAAATTTTATTGGACGTAATGTTGGAGGTTAAGGACACTTAATTTTTAAACATCACACATATTCTCACATGTTTCCTCACCTGTAAATATACAATACAGACAGGATTCTACTTCGTCGAAATTATCTTCCTATTACGCCAGTTCATTTTCACAATCGTAGAAACGGAAGACAATTTTTTTTCAGAGATCCAACTTAAAGACTGTCGACAAGCACGTTCAGTAAAATAGCTATTCGAACACACCTACTCTGATTTTGTGATCCATTGGATAGGTATTTCACTTGACCCCTATATTTCATCTTTTAGTACTGTGCTTTTTTTTTATGTAATAAAGTCAACCTGTAGCTTTGCTATATAAAATGATAGAGTCTGAAGCGAGATGATGTATCAAATACTCTAATTTTGTACATTTTCAAGACAAAATATTCATCTCAAACACACCCTAACATAAAAAAGGTGCACTCGATTTTCTCTTTTCGATGCAATTATTTCCCATTTTTTGGAATATTTTCTTGAGTTGCATAATCGAAGGACAGACATGGAAATAACTGACTGAACTATTAAATAGATTGATATGTTATAACAAGAATGTGTCCTCAGTACACGAATGCCCCACTCGCACTATCATTTTCCATGTTCAGTGGACCGTGAAATTGGGGTAAAAACTCTAATTTGGCTTAAAATTAGAAAGATCATACCATAGGGGACATGTGTACTAAGTTTGAAGTCGATTGGACTTAAACTTCATCAAAAACTACCTTGACCGAAAACTTTAACCTGAAGCGGGACAGACGGACGGACGAACGAACGGACAGACGGACAAACGAACGGACAGACAGACGGACGGACACACAGACCAGAAAACATAATGCCCCTCTACTATCGTAGGTGGGGCATAAAAACATACCTGTCAACCTGTGACGATGAAAATGCAGGTCATGACCTGCATTGAAGAATCAAATCTCAGGTCATAACGCGTACGAACTTTTTCGAGCTGAATTTCAGTATTTATGGTACATTTTCTTATAATGTACTGTATATCTAAGATACCAAAACATCAATGCATGTTCACTTGGTTAAGTCATTTTAAATCTTATTTATTATTATTTCATAAAACTTTTAAAGATTTTTATTAACTTGTGAATGACAGTCTTATGTCCTTTAAATTTGTCATCATCTAAAATTTATTTTTCAAATGCAATTTTAAAATGAGACTACTAGCATTTAAACATACTATGTAGAGGTATTACATGAATGAACATTCATCTCTCAATTGACAAGGAAATTAGACTATGATAAAATATAGTAATACAGTTAAAGGAAGTATAAATGTAAAAATTAATTTTCAACTTTTTTTTAAAAATTGTATAAAGGTATAAAAATAATGAAAAGTTATTTTTCAATATGTATTTGAATTTTATATTATTATGATTTAATCTTTTTCACCCATAAAACGTAAATATAAGGGATAATTTTGAATGGTGACAAATAAGGGGAAGTAACTCTTAGTTGAAATATCTTTGTAAAACAACAGGGCAATTTATTTACGACCTAAAGCTAAGGTAATTGGTGTTAATCAACAGTGTGTTTGACACCAAAGCTGTCAAGTGAAGCCATGCACTTAATGGGTCACTTAATTTGACAGTTTACATAGCTAGATGAACTGCATGTTCATGGAAGAATTACGAATTTGCCGGTATTTCAAAGGAATATTACTTATCATGGTCATGAAAATCAATCTCAAGGATAAGAAATACGGGTGAAATCGGGTCATTTTCGGAATTTCCGGGTTATTTCAATGACCCGGCCGGTGATCCGGGTGATCCCTCAGAATTTTGAAAATCTCGGGTCACACCCGCAGAATACGGGTCAGTTGACAGGTATGTAAAAACAATATTAGGTCAATTAATGTTGAAGGCCAGTTTCTCAGCCTTATACAAGAAAAAAGTTTATATTTTTCTTTCATTGACAAATTATTGTATTTTTACAGGTGAGAAAACATGTGAGAATATTTGTCATGTGATGTTTTAAAATTAAGTGTCCTTAACCTCAGACATAACGTCCAATAAAATCTAAGTATGATGTATACAAGCTGAAGCCCCGCCTATCTTAATTACCATGCTTGAGCAAACACTGATACAAACTAAGTAAGCAAGCCAAACAAAGATTTGTCTTGCTAGCATTAATGTAAAAGCTGTAACAGATAAACCATATATTAGCTTAGGTAAAAACTTGACCTTCTCATTTGAAACATGTTACATAACTTGTTTTTTAGCCACACTTTCTGCATGGCAATATGAAAGCCCAAACACAAATAAAAATCAGATCCTACTCCTAGTCTACCAAACACCCTGTACAGAAAGTCTGGGAAAATTCAATATGTGTCATCCTGTTATAGTTCTTAATATCTCGTGTTTTGTAAGAAGAAAAATCTATTTTGTCATAAAAGGTACCAGTCAAAATATATGTATTTAGAAATACTAGTCAGTACTGTAAATGCCTTTTATCGCTATATTGTGCATTTTTCCTTTGATCTTTTTTTGTGATAATTTTTCATATCATGTTTCTCGCTTGAGATGGAAAATTATTTCTAGAAACTAAGAAGGCACTTGACGTTGCTAATGAAATTGACATGAAATTGACAACGTCCTCATAGGAAAAATAGCAATATAGCGGATTAAATGGATTATCATTGGTCATCTCAACTTGATTGCTTTTCTCGCTTTCGCCGTACCGGCTCAAGCGAGAAAATCAATCTCGTTGAGATGATCAACGATAATAATCAATAAGTCTCAAACAAAGCAGAGGATAGCAATGGTGTTTTGCCTTAGTAAAATAAATTATCAAGAAAACATGGTGGTTTCAGAGCAGGCCAAAAGAAAGTTTAAAAGGGAGAACAAAACAGCTGATTTTCAAAATAACATCAATTCAACAGCAAAGATAAATCATACCAAAAAGTCTAAAAGCTAAAAGGTTGTTGTGGTAAAGTGAGTATCCTCTCCCTATCTTGGTAGAAAAATAAAAGATTTAGTGAAACATTCTCTACATGCTACAGTGTATCAAATCTGTCCAAAGCAAATAGTACTAGTATTTCTTATCATCACATACCTACTAGAAAACCTACATTAGGATTTATACAACCTACAATAATCATATCATATTCTTTATAATCAATAGAATAGAATATGGAAACATGTTTTTGGACTGATAAAGTCTGATTTTATCATTTTCATATTCCTTACCTTGTATTTATTGATTTGTATATCTCAGAAGTGTGATAAAGACAACAAAGTGTGATAGTCACACCAAAGTGCAAAGTTCACAGTTCACAAGTCTGATGGCTATGAGATATTAAGATTCTCTGTTGAACAATTGTGATTAATTAGACGTTACAATATATCTATTGTTTATTTTAAGGAGTTCCAGGACACCAACTGAACAATATGATTGATCACACTATTTAGTATTTTGGCTCAGAATTGGTCCATCATAATGTATTATAAGGCAACCTTCCCACAGATTTCTGCCTACAAATCTCATTGTATTATAAATCTAAATTCAACTTTTTTCTCTTTTGATTTCAGCTCCTTAAAAGTATTTTTGGGGCTTTTTAAGTCAAAATCATCTATATTTTAAGTCTTTTTTCTCCCATGTAATTTGAACTGTTTCATGGCAATAAATTTATGCAGTACATTAACTACCAGAATAACTACAAAAAAAACACTCTAGTAATCTTTAATCATGATGCTCAGTGAGAGTTAAATAAATTGGCTTCTACACATTTAGCTGAATTGTTCCTGTATTTTTCCAAGGATAAGGATTGCATCATTTAAGACAACAACTATAATGTAAACCATCCACCATTCTACAAATCCTTTGTAAAGCTTCTTTTGGAAAAGTGACAAAGTCAGAAGTTTAGCATGCAGCATTTTTAGATTAGCTGTTTAAAAAAACTTTGTTTCATGTTATGTTTTCAAGTTCATGTGAGCTGCAATCGAATAACTATCTTTACTGTTATAATGAAGCAAGTTTTTGTAATGGGAACCCCAAAATGATTTGACCCAAAATATTTGTACAACATAAAGATGAAGCAATTTTGACAATTCTGTTCCACACTAATGTAGGGCATATTTCTTCATATATAAATATGGCAAAGACCATGTTTTTGAAATGGAAACCTCCATAACACTAAGATATGAAATACAACATCAAGGTGAGTGGTATTCTGTCATGCCCTTTATATGTTTAGTTTAACAAACTTCTCTAAGATACTTACGACAATATACAGCTGAATTGATGCCAGCATATGGAAAGTATGCTTCTTTAGCTTTGGAATATTTGTGTGCATAGGAATCAGCTGGTATATACATTGTCAAATCAAAATCTTGTCGTAAATTTATAAAACCATAGAGATTAACACCAACTATTAAAGCTGTGATGAGCATAACAATAATCTGAAAGAAAAGCAACATTGTTCAAAGCAATGGGCATTTAAAGCTTTATTCCAAAATGATAAAAAAAAATGACAGTTTTCAATAGGAATATCCAATGAATGTGGTTTGTATGTGAATGCCATCATGTATCAATTGCAATATGTTTATATTAGATGTCTGCTAGTGGCAAACATTTAGAATTTATTATACCCCTGCTTTAAAGCGGGGGTATAATAAAAACAGGTTATATCTTAATAAAAGGACCATAATAATGATCAAATTAAACAAGTTCAGACTAATTAATGAAAAATAACACACAATAGTTGCTTATTTTTATAAGAAATTTCATTAAGTAATGCACATAATAATAGATGCAGACCATTGTTAAGACTGATTTGCTGAAAAACACGCAACAATAGTTACTTACTTTAACAGGTAACTTCATTAAAAATGGACCATAATAATGTTTGAAGAACAGCTGACCATAATCTCGTTTACTGCATTCGTTGATCTCGTAATCTTTATGTACATAACAACATATAATGGCGTTCCTTCTGGCTTCTACTCTCATCTGGTCTAATGTCAAACATGCCACAAAGAATGTTGATTGCAAGAGGAATAAGGCAAAGATTCCTAATGATGCATAGATACAAAATCCACTTAGTCCTGGTATTACCTATAAACAATAATAAACTGTTATCACAGAGATATGTCTCGCATTTTTGTAATTTTGATTCTGCAAATGTTGAAATCAAAATAGCAATACTTTAATATCTTACACAAATTATGCAAATATTCAAAGTTAATGAACCATGACTGAGTTACATGGCTAAACAATCTCCATATAAATGAGATGTGCCAATGCTAATACAACTGCATACCAAATACCATTGACTTATTATAAGTTGTTCCCAAATCTAAATACAAAAAATAACTTAAAAACTATGTAAAAGTTTCCAAGTCAATGAAGCATGAAGAGGGGGTGGGCTCTATGGAACCAATACTTGCAAATGTAAATAAATTTGTTTATAAAATATCATTGATTTAACATTAGCAGTTCATCTTAAACTGATATACATGTAATCACAAACTAATACATGTAAACTAAGATAAGTCTCCAAGTCAATAGACCATGACTAAGGGGGCGGAGCCAAATTATCTCCATGGAAATGAGATATATCAATGCTTATACAACTGCATACCAAATATCATTGACCTACCACTTGTGGTTCCCCATCAACTGACCTAATCACAAACTAATACATGATAACTTACAATTTTTTTTTAAGTCAATAGACCATGACTTAGGGGGTGGAGCCAAATTATCTCCATTGAAATGAGATATGCCAATGCTTATACAACTGCATACCAAATATCATTTACCTACCACTTGTGGTTCCCCATAAACTGACCTAATCACAAACTAATACATGTTAAATAAGCAAAAGTTTCAAAGTCAATAGACCATGACTGAGGGGGCAGGGCCAAATAATCTCTGTTGAAATGAGATGTGACAATGCTTATACAACTGCATACCAAATATGATTGACCTAACACTTGTGGTTCACCATAAACTAGACCTTATCACAAACTAATACATTGTTGACGCCGTCGCCAACGCCGGAAACAGCATACCTATGCATTTTGATTGGACGAATAAAGCACTTTTCTACTGTTTTTGAAGCCTTAGTATGTGCTTGTTCAAAGCCAGGTCCCTGTAGGAAGTCAGTCAGACTATTGTTTTTTTGCTTTTGAATTTTTTCACATTTTATCATCCTTGGGCCTTTTGTACCTTACAACATGGTTTGATATTTGTTCAAAGTTGAAGGTCATATTGTGATCTTGGTTGTTCACATCCATGTCTTAGGTGATAAGCTGTAAAATTGGCAATTATACCACATCTTCTTATCTTTATATTATGCATTATTGTCAGTTGCATAAATTGCAATTATTAATACACACATTACTGGGTAAATTCAAAATTTCAGGTAAACATGCTGTACATACTGTAGAAGCTCCTACAGCAAAAGCCACAACATCTGTTACTGATGTTACTGTTACAGATACACCAGCTCGTTTTAAGGTTAAGGCCATTCTTTGGACCAATGGAAGCTTCTGTTCCACATAAGTCAGGTTTTTCCAGGCCTCCACAATAACAAACATATCATCCACACCAATACCTACAAATATTTTATAACATCCATTTATTTCAATAGTAAATATAAACTTCAGGTTGGAAACTTACTGTCATACTAGTGGGAATTTTTGACACTTTTTTAAGAATATTATAGACTTAAGTTTAATTCCTTTTAATTTTATTAAACATTTGTCTATATTAGTTGCATTTTTAACAAGACAGTTAAAAGTTTTAAATGATATAACTAATAAATCAAAAGACAGACCTCTGGACTTAAATCTGAAACACTTTTTGCAAAGGAGGAAAATAGTAATTGTAGGCATCTCAGTATATTAGTAGACATATATGTTAAGACATATAAACAATAGTCTCTACATTTACTCACCCAGTAAAAGAAATGGCATCAAAGCATGAACTGGTCCATAAATTACACCACAGGCCATGGCAAGTCCATACGCAAACATAATAGATAGTCCAACTACTAATAGTCCAGCTAAAGACAAGTACAACTAGAACAAGAGTTTTAACTAAAATATAGTATGAAAAAGAAACAGAAATACACTACTTGCCATTCTGACAAAGTCTAATAGAATTCAACATTACAATATCCATGCTAGTTATAATATGTGTACAATTCTAAGGTTCTTCTCACAGACATAAGGGTCTGCAAAAGGGGTCTAACATAATCAATATTAGTCAGTATTTTGGTTTGAATTATAAAATATTAACATTCTTTTTGTATGTATTTCACATTTGAATGAAAAAAAGTTTTTTTCCTGGTTTTTTTTCCATGATCACCACAAATATAAATTATACCAAAAGAAACAATGCTTGAAAAGAGAAATTTAGAAAAAAATGTAAATTTATAGACTAATAACAAATGTAAATGATGGCTGCAACATGATGGACTATTGCATTAACCACCAATCACCCTCTAATTGCTGATAAAGTTGACATTCGTCTTAAAGGTTTGGCATTGTATCACTTGTATAATATAAGGCTTGCTAGTTTACTTAAGAGCCGGACCCTCCCCCCTCCACAGCACAGGCTATAACTGTAAATTATCATCTACATGTTTCACAGAACATTTTGAATGACATAAGATGCATAGGTCATGCAGATACAATTGTATATTATATGAGAACCAGATGCTCTGCAGGGCACAGCTTTATACGACTGCAGAGGGGAACCCTGAACCGTTGGGGCAAGTATGGACACAACATATTCAAGCTGGATTCAGCTCTGAATTTGGATTGTGATTAAATAGTTGACACAGCATAGGTTTCTGGCACAGAATGAATGTGGTCTAATGAACTTAAAAAAATTTCTTTTCCCTTATTCCAAAACTGATCTAAATTCAAATTTCTAATGGAGTATGCAACAATAACTACTCATTTAAATACATCATAAAATATTAAAATATAAAAAAAAGTGCTTGTAATCACTGAATGGTAAAGATTGTTTTAATTTATTAGTTGGTAATAAAAGTGAATATTGCATTGTATATTGTATATAGCATTGATTTAAGTTGATTCAACTACTATTCTGGACAAAGAAAAATAACTCCAATTTTCAAAGAATATTTGTACTCCTATTTTTGACATTTTTACTCTTTGAGTATGTTTGTTTGGTTCATGCATCGTTGACAATGTAATGGAATTTGATGCGACTGTCATACAAGTGAGAGGTTTAGCTAGCTATAAAACCAGGTTCAATCCACCATTTTCTACATTAGAAAATGCCTGTACCAAGTCAGGAATATGACAGTTGTTATCCATTCGTTTGATGTGTTTGGACTTTTGATTTTGCCTTTTGATTTTTGATTTTCCTTTTTGAATTTTCCTCGGAGTTCAGTATTTTTGTGTTTTTACTTTTTTCATAAAGCATTAGTTTAAGGTGATTCAACAACCATTCTGGACAAAGAAAGATAACTCCAATTTAGTGTCTTGAAACTACAAAAATGCTTGTTTTTGGTCCCTTTATTCCTAGACTGTTTGCCCCATAAAACCCTTAACATATATCCCAACCTTCTACTTATGGTATTAAACATTGTGGTACAATTTCAGAGCAATTGAAATACTTACACACAACTTATTGTCCTGGCACTAGATAAATGCTTGTTTTTGGGCCCTTTGGGCCCCTTATTCCTAAACCTTAGGGACCATAACCCCCAAAATCAATCCCAAGCTCCCTTTTGTGGACATAAACCTTGTGCTAAAATGTGTGCTGACGACAACGCCAACGACGACATGATACCAATATACCATCGCAAAAATTTTGGAGTCGTACAAAAATCTATCATTGAGAACATTACGTATTTGACACAAGACATTATATGTTCATGCAGCTTGTCACAGAGTTTCAGCATGTTACACATGGAATTAAGAAAACATAAAGCAGTTGGTCAAGTCAATAATACCTTTAGGGTTTACAATGCATTCATTTCATTGTGTTTTACTAACTTTTACTTACTTTAAATTCAGTAATATTTGCTTTGTTTTTATTATCATTGATAAAATTGCAACACAATAGGTAATGCAAATATAAAATTTGAGAGAATTTTTGTATGTTTAATTTACTAAATTTACTAAAACCTCATTGATATATAGCCCACTTATTTCTACATTTCTCTATTCTTCATTAGACAGGTAACTTGATGTTATTATAATTATTAGGTTCGAACGCACCTTTGATAAGCAAGGACGTTAATTTCAACAGGAAAACAAATCTCCAATATATCTAGGATTTCCAGGACTTCCAGGATTCGTATTCATGTTTTGGCAGCAGAGCTTACTAGTTTAAAGTAAGTGGTGTTTCTATGTTGAAAACTGTGATGTCCCTGTTTCACAAAGACATTTTAAGCCGAATGTTTATTACTGTAACATGAACCTAGATATTTACCTATAGAATTATTATTAATATGGATAGATTACCTGTTTATTTGATGAAGTCTATAGAAAATGCATATAGTATATTTGACAATATAACATTCACAATACACAGGGATGAAAGTAAAGCACGAATTTCAATAATGTTCGGACAAAGGGCTCCTGGGATTATATTGGTGTCTCGGGTTGATACAGATGCGATATTGAAAAAGCCATATCATATACACTTTATTATATACATATACCTCAAGTAGATGTTTTTTATGTAACATGACGTCATACAGATTAGGGATTTGAAAGCCTTTGCAACAGTGACTGCAATCGATGACGTGACGTCATACAGATTAAAGGTGTGATAAAGCTTTTGCAACCGTGCTGATATCGATATCATCACGGGTGGCTGATACAGCACGCTTGTCAATGATTGTATTACACATACAATTTATCTGTATTTACTACTAAGTATATAACAAACAAAGTAAATCAAAATCAAAATCTACAGAACACCGAAATAACAAAAGAATGGCTGAATATATTCAAAAAGTTGGAAATGTAGATGAAAGCTCAGATAGAAATAAAAGTATTTTACAAGAAACTGTCATTTTCGTGATTGATCAATTAATGGAAATTGAAATCACAAATGTATGGAGCACAGAAACAAACACTATAGTAGAGAATGGTGAGCTTAAATTACAGGAAAACAATGTACTTCTTTCAAACATATATTTCGAAAAAGTTGAATTTGAAGATTTAATCAAAGTTACAAAACAACCGGAAATTAGTGCGCATCGCTTATTTGAAACCATAACAAGAATGTGTCCAAAGTACATGGATGCCCCACTCGCACTATCATTTTCCATGTTCAATGGACCGTGAAATTGGGTAAAAAATATAATTAGGCATTAAAACTAGAAAGATAATATCGTAGGGAACATGTGTACTAAGTTTCAAGTTGATTGGGCTTCAACTTCATCAAAAACTACCTTGACCAAAAACTTTAACCTGAAACTCGCACTTTCATTTTCTATGTTCAGTGAACCGTGAAATTGGGATCAAAAGATTAATTTGGCTTTAAAATTAGAAAGATCATATCATAAGGAACATATGTACTAAGTTTCAAGTTGATTGGACTTCAACTTCATCAAAAACTACCTTGACCAAAAACTTTAACCTGAAGCGGGACAGACGGACGAACGAACGGACGGACGGACGAACAAACGGACGGACGGAAGCACAGACGGACGGAGGAACAGACCGACGGACTAACGGAGCCACAGACCAGAAGACATAATGCCCCTCTACTATCGTAGGTGGGGCATAAAAATCTAACTGATTATGATGTAATGTGTGAAGTGTTGTATGGACATACATGTTGTATCTACATAATACTGAAAATATGATATGTATAACGATTGTATAGTATGTATAGATATGTAGTATGATGAATAAACAAAAAAGAATAATAAAAAAAAAAGTAAATAAATTAAAAAAAAATAATAATAATAATTATTAGTACTTTTTAGATTTAAATGACAGTTTTAGTCTGGTGACGGGTGACATCATCCTCACATGGTTAATTCATTAGTAAGTTTAATACTTAATGAGGTACTTAACTCAAGTCTTAAGAAAAGCATACTATATTTTGTACTCTTATAAGTACTTTTCACTAATAATATTTTGTCCTTTTAAATGTACTTTTAAAAGGTGATACATTTCCTAGCAGTCAATGTATTTCCAATATCTGTTTGAAACAATTACTGTCTATCATTTACAGATCAATGTGTTTCAATGGTCCTTAGGCTATCCAAAAACATCTGCATATAATCTATATGTACCATGTGCAATCAAACATTTCAGGCTTTTGATCTGCTAGTATATTTTCTTTAAGTTTTTATAGGTGATCTAACGGATCTTCATTTATTGACATTGTTATGGACTATTTCATGTGACATGCTTCATACCATACATTTATCGATGTTTATAGAAATAAGAAGGTGTGGTATGAGTGCCAATAAGACAACTCTCCATCCAAAATGTAAAAAGTAAACAATTATAGGTAAAAGTATGACATTCAACACAGAGAATAGCAATGTAGCCTTGTTCTGGCTCAATAAGTAACACCAATCATGTTACTTTTGTTAATTTTACATTAATGATCAACAAGACAATACGAAGAAATAGTTCTAATCAGTGTATAATTTATGATGAAATAACTGTGATGGTCATGTAGACCTTGGAAAAAATTTAAAACTAAATAACACTGTGGTGTCACTCAAATAAGGAGAAAAATCATGGGATAAAAAAAAACCCACTAGTTTCTTAAATCAAAGAGCTGAATAGCTCTGAGGGGAAAGACTGCCCTTGTTTCAATTATTATTTTTTTGGGGGGGGAGGGGGGGGGGGGTATCTTTTGATAATCTTCATATATAAAAAATGAAAAAAAGAACAGCTAGAACATGTAGAAAGGTTGACAATATTGAAATCAATTGTTGTTTAATGTAATTTCAATTCCTTAGTTTAGGATTCAATTTGGACCATGGAAGAGATCTGCATCATCTAAATCTAAACATTCGATTAAAGTTAATAGTAAATCCTCTAAAATTCAACTGAATTCTGACATTTAAATACAACTACAATATGTTTTGAAATCTTAATTGTGTACCACTGAACTGCAGGCAAGGGTCATTTCAAGGCTTCCAAAAAATATTTGAGCCAGCCGGACATTTCATATCTGATCCCGATTTTAATCCCTTAAGACTTAGTCACAAAAGGCAATTATGGTAATCAGATGGCCATTCCAATGATTGACATAACATTAAACTTTACTTTGATATGATATGAATTTGATGTATGGATGTAACTGTTAAATTGGCAGTTCATCATTCAAAGTGTGCACATCAGCGTGCTCATATCTGCCTTAGACTTTTTATTTGTGCAAAATGACATTGTCAAAAACTTTACTTTCGTTTCACATTGTTCTAACCGGAGAGGTTAACTGGATGTTGACTTGACAATGATAAAACATGGACCATAAACGGATATGTAAAATCCGTGTACGTTTACAAAGCACGACTGAGCGAAGAAGCTCTTTCCACATTATTTCTTCAACAAAATACTTGAAACGAACGTTAGATACATGTATCAATGATAATTTTAGCATTTTTGAAGAAATGTAGGATGCATAATTAAATTTCCCACCTGTGCACATGCGCACACGTGTTCTAGTTCATACGACGTAGTTATGACGATTTTTCATTTAAAACCTTTTTAAATTTTTCATCAAATCATGTTGATAAACTAATTTCTAATAATTTTAATCTTTTGGACTAAATCAATTAGAAACAAACCGCTGAAAAGGAAGAAAAAAATTGTGAATAAACCGATCAATTTATACGATGTCCGGTACTGAACATAGATCACCTGTCACCTGATCAGGTAGATTTCAGCTGTCCAACTACTAATTAGCCTTGATTAAAATTAGAAAGTATTGAAGTAGGTGTTGTTTTGATAGTAATTAATCATCATGTCACATTTATGACCGGAAATGTGATGATGTTAAAGGCAAAAGGTTGGGTCAAAAAAGATCGTGAATTATGTAAAAATGACCGAAAAAGCCTTGAAAACTAAAAAGTATATGACCGTTTCATGTTTTGACCAGCCGGTCTTTTACCGGACATTATACAAATGACCGGAATATATGACCGTTTTGGAAGCCCTGGGTCATTTTCCATTTTTTGTGACAGTACTCTTAAGATTTTTTTTTTTTTTTTCTTAAGAAAGTTAGGACTGAAAAATCTATTCAGTTTTAAATCCGTTGATAAAGTTCCCAGTTACAACTCTCATCACAGGGATACAGGTACTAATAAAAAACAATATGATCCTACATTTTGAAGTATTTGTAAATTTCATGAAAAAAATATACTAAATGTCACATTTTAAATGATCAGATACATTAACTATCATTTTAGTGGATAATTACTCATCAATTGAGGTGCTCCTGAATTGGAGGAAGATTCTCATAAACAGAATTTTACAGAAATAATGAATAAAATCGTTTCTCTCCCCAATCTCATGTATCCGCACGGTCTTTGTTTACTTTGAAAGTTGTTGACCTACAAATTAAGGTATTGCATGTTTGAATCATCAACAGCAAACATAATTATGTTAAAATTTAACTAATACCAATTTTTAATAAGTGCACAAACTCTGAGAATGATTTAAATAACCAGTAAAGGATATCCCTGCATCTGCGTAGTGTGGCATTCCCACAATGACGTCACTATTAAATATAATGTAGGTTGGATATATTTAGAATATCTCGTCATACTGATTTTTCCGGATTGTAAAAGAAACGTAAATAGTGTAAAGGAGAGCTAAAGATACGATAATTTCGTGAGAAACAGAAGGGAAATGAATAAAAAAGTGTTTAAAGTCAATCTATTCATTTGTGTGTCTCCTTCTCATCAATCTCAGTAAGATTTGTTGGGGGGTTTTCCACACTTTACAAACAAAATGAATGATGTGAGGGGATGTCACTCTGGTCAACCCCATAGGGGATTCACGGTTTGAAGCTGTCTTTCCCCAAAAACATGACTTTTCCTACACCGAAGGGCTAATAAATAACCTCCTTAGTACCACATTAATATAAATATAAAACCTCAGAAAACAGTGCTAAGATCAAATCAGAATAAAACATGAGAGGAAAAGCAATAATGATAATTGATACTTATAGTAGACATGGAACTACTAATATGTAAATACAAACCTTTTGTTCAAGAAGATTGAATCTCCCTAGCGTCAATATTACATAAATAAACACAATAGAAAACCCTGCAGAAAGTAACTTGGTATCACTGTTTACAGCACCATAACCTTCGTCATCAAAACTGAAAATAAAATAGGGAAATATATTTGTTTGTAATGCTTAAATTTTACCTAATCTGCAGAATTTATTGTTTGTATCTGGTTACAGCACTATAACAGAACAACTGTGATAAAACTGAATCAAAGCCTTAAAGGCTGTAAAAGCAATTGCTGCCATGTTAATGTTTGGGGACTTTTATTTTTCATCCACATATATACAAGAATTAAACCTGACATGAGTGTTGTCTAGTTAAAAGTAAGAAGGTTTTAACTTTATATAAATAAAAGACTTTAGCAGAAAGTCATTTTTAATATGTTTTATATTTCACAAGGAGACAACACGTTTACCAGGCTAAAGTTGGGGTCAAATATACATGTGCTGAAACATATAACTCAAAAAGAAATCATCATGGATTATCCCCTGGTAGTGTTTGTAACTTCCTTGGCAATAATTTCCTTTATTGATTTAATTTTAACAATTTTCATTATTAACTTATATTTAACCATTAACACAAATGATTAAGTTAAAACATTTCAACTTTCCAGACGCAAATGTTGGGAAAGAAATAAAATATCTTACAAGACATAAACATGTAAAGAATAAATGTATATTTCAGCTTAATAAAAATATTTTCATAATGTTACTTTGTCATCATTTTTAAAACTAAGTTCCAAACATTATTGCTCAGTTGATATGTGTCCTTCTGATGCGATACGAGCACAGGCACTTGTTTCTATCCATAAGAAGGTCGATTATCCATATAAATAGTTTTATATGGATAGTCGACCTTCCTATGGATAGAAACAAGTGCATGTGGGTACGAGATAACTACAATTCTCATGCAATCCCGAAAAGGGGGGTCATCACAGACAAACATGACATTAAATCGTTATCACTGAACTAGTATATATATTGTATTATCTATAGGGCCAGCTGAAGGACGCCTCCGGGTGCGGGAATTTTTCGCTGCATTGAAGACCTGTTGGTGACCTTAATTCTGCTGTTGTATGTTTTTCTATGGTCGGGTTGTTGTCTCTTTGACAAATTCCCCATTTCCATTCTCAATTTTATTATACGAACAAGAACAAACAGCTCTACGTTGCTTTGATATTTATCAATTTTCAGGAAACATTGCGAAAAATGATCTTCAATATTTCGAAAACATGTGAAATAAAATTGCTAACACGGTGGACCGTCGAGTGTCAACAAACGTAGTAGACTTGTTCACTGAAAAGACGAGGATAATGGTTTCATCTGACATTTGTTATGCAAACCCAGTTTTGATCATGATATTTAAAAAGACGTACTTTTTTTCAATCTATGTATTAATAAACTAGAAAATTCCAAATTGTAAATATCTCTTCATCTGGACCGACTTGGCATCTACTACGTTTGGGCGGGTCCATTTCATTAGTAAGGTGATCGATAAATATTACGGAGTTTTGACAGAAAAGGAAAACGAACTTATTGTTATGTGTTTTCAACAAGGGTTTCGTTCCGCTAAATTATTTGCGCAAATAAAGTTTGTCTATTTTTAGATTACAGGTAATAATTTGACACTACGCATTAACCTGTGTAGTGATTTTGATTTTACGATAAATGTATGAATGAACGATAATTTTATGAATGAACAAGAGCACCTGACCTCTTAAAGAAACACAAATTAAACATAAAAAACCGTATTTATTAGGAGATAATTCAGTTAAATTTTCAATACTAAATCAACAACTGAAATGAATCCATATTTTGTTGAAACATCGTACGAACGGCGGAAAACGGAATCGCATTTATAAAAATGTACTTTTTTTCACTCGGACTTCTATGTTATTTGATAGTCAAACGGTTGACCCTTTAAATACAAAAATACATCTACAAGAACATATTCTGAAACTTCTTAAATCCACTAACTTTTTTTTTAAAGTTTCAAGCTATGTATTGCATAAGAAAACATACATAGGTGTTAAAGAATGACTGACCAGGAGCCTGTTTAACAAAATACTATGGCTTGATCTGGGCGGAGTCTCTGATCTGGGTCACAAAGATGGCTATACGCGACGGCATAAAAGCAATTGCTTTAAAAATTGTGTATACAGCAAAGTACCTGTCTAAATATGAATAAAGAAAGATGTGGGATATATGTCAATAAGATAGGGACAATCATTCACAATAAAAGTAGGAAACAAATTAGAGGGTTAACAACAATATAAACTAGTGTATACACCATTAATCAAGGTCTAAATCTTCCTGATTCAAGACAATATTTGAATTAATTTAACAGAGACTATCAAATATCTGCCTTCAACAAAAATATTTGATGATCTGACAAAAAAAATTAAAACATCCTAGTTTTCTGACTTGATGTGGCATGGAAAAATAGTTTTTTTTTGTCCTGAAAAATACTATAAAAGTCTTACTTGAAAGGAAAATAAGAATATTCAAAAATTGCCAATGATAACATACACAATTTCTTTTGTTGGGTTAATCTTTGCTTCAATAATTGAGAGTTACAGTTCTATTTCATAGTTTTCACTGGATATACACCTTGACACTTTCCTACTTAAATTTCCTGTGACCTAAACGTTGTGATGTGGGATGTAACTCCCCTCCTTTAAAAGAGAGATAAAGGGATGCAACTCCCCTCTTTTATGAGTGGAATAATGGAATGTACCAGATTCTTGGTCTCAAGGTTTTATATGTCCAATATACAAAAACAAAGGTGACCCCGCAAGTGCGGACAATTATAGAGGTATCACTATACTTAGTTGTTATGGCAAACTATTTACATGTATTCTTAATAACAGATTATTCAATTACCTTGAATGTTTGGGTTTATTATGTGAAGAGCAAGCAGGTTTTCGGAAAGGCTATGGTACTGTTGACCATATTTTTAACTTAAAATGCCTTATTGATATGTATTTATTTAGAAGGAAAAAACTGTACTGTGCTTTTGTAGATTATAGAAAAGCTTTTGATTCTGTAAACAGGGTATTATTATGGCAAAAACTGTTACGTAATGGTATTGACGGTAAAATGCTTGTTATTGTACAAAACTTGTATAAAAATGCTAAGTCTTGTGTTAGATCTGGTAGCAACTTTTCAGAATTTTTTGCCTCCAATGTAGGAGTTCGACAGGGTGAGAATCTCTCACCTTTATTGTTCTCAATTTTTCTAAATGATTTGACAGATTTTTTGTCACATGCTTATAATGGTCTCTCTGATATATGTAATATGTCTCATTTATTATTTGATAATGATGATATTGAAGTTTTCTTTAAATTGTATTTGTTATTATATGCTGATGATACTGTTATATTTGCTGAGTCTGCTACTGAATTACAATCTGCATTGAATGCCATGTATTTGTATTGTGAAACATGGAAGCTTAGTGTTAATGTAGCCAAAACCAATATTGTGATATTTTCAAAAAACAGACAGTGTGAAAACACTCAATTTTTCTATAACAATGAACCAATAGCTGTGTTGGATGATTTTCTATATTTGGGTACAGTTTTTTCTAGAAAAGGTACTTTTCACAAAAATAAGGCTAGACTTGTACAACAAGCTAGAAAAGCTATGTTCTATGTTTTATGTAAAGCGAGAAAGCTTAGTTTGCCAATAGATATTTTGTTGCAATTATTTGATGCAATGGTGGCACCTATTTTGTTATATGGTGCAGAAGTATGGGGTTATGAAAATAATGACATTATTGAGTCTTTGCATTTAGAATTTTGCAAGTATATATTAAAGGTTAAAAAATGTACACCAAACTATATTGTATATGGTGAATTTGGTAGAACACCCATGTCTATATGCATTAAAGCTAGAATGGTTGGTTTATGGCAGCGAATTTTAAATGGCAAGAAAGAGAAAATATCTCGAACATTGTATGATATGTTGCATAAACTGAATGAAGGTGATGTGTACCATTCTAAATGGTTATTATATATAAAAGATATTTTAATTGAATGTGGTTATCGAAATTATTGGTATGACCAATCTGTATTAAGAAATATAAGCCTGTCTAAAAATGTAAAGCAAGTTCTTCATGAAAAATTTGTAGAAGGTTGGAAATTACAAGTATATGACTCACCGAAGTGTATAAATTACCGTATTTATAAATCTGATTTTAAATTTGAGAATTATCTCACTGTACTTCCACCTGACTTAATGTATAATCTTATTAAGTTTAGATGCGGTAGCCATAAATTGCCAATTGAAGCTGGTAGATTTTTTAGTATCAATAGAGCTGAAAGAATTTGTGATCTTTGTAATAAGCAAGAACTGGGTGATGAATTTCATTATATATTTAATTGTAACTTTTTTACTCAAGAAAGACTAAAGTTTATACCTGATCATATATATAAAAACAAAAATACTGTAAGCTTGTCAAATTTAATGAGTAGTCAAGATAAGTATGTACTTGTTGGGTTGGCAAAATTTTGCAAAATTGTTATGTCTGTATTTAAATGATAATATATGGATGTTACTCTTTCATCTGCATCAGGCATGGGGTAATCGTAATCAGTAATCGTAATCAGCTGTAATCGATTACATTTTGCAGTGTAATCCTATGTAATCAGTAATCATGCCATTTCTGATTACAAGTAATCATAATGTAATCGATTACATGGCAAAAAACAGGTGTAATCATGATTACTTTTAGATTACTTTAAGATTACATTCATAAGATTACTTGATGATTACAAATCTTGTATAAATATGAAAATAGTTTTTGATAGACAAGATGAAAATAAAAAAATGTAAAGCTTGAATGAAAAATCATGAAACTAGTAATCACAATGATGGGACCTTGTTTAATGTGATCATCTATATAACAAATTTGTATAACCAAGTGTTTTATTTTGTTTTAACAGTTTACAAAAAGAAATTTACTGTCCAATACTTCTTTGTGAAATTGAGCTCTTATGATACAAGAATATGCCTTGAAAGCATTTGTTTTCCTTGATTGGAAACTTCTGATATTAACTCCAATTTCATATTAGTTTACCCAATATTTTTACATAAATACATTGAAATTCAAATGCAGAGAACATTTAGTTCCTATTTGACTTTGATGGTCGGCATAAATATATAAGCCCACTTAATTCAAAATGGAAGTTAAAACCAGGTTTCATTTATTGACAAAATTGAATGAATTTTAGTTTCCATAAATTCGTGTATAATATGTGCTTTCTTATTTTTGTTCTTTATTAACTTTATTAGCCTTAAGGCTCACCAGTAAAACAAGTACATTTTGTACATGTACAGTGTATACATATGGCATAAATATTGCAAACAATATGCATAGTAAACAATAGGTGACGCCAGAAGTTTCATCAATACAATAATCTGTTGCTTTTATAAAGAGAAATGTATAATCTTTCCTAAGTTACAAAACAGTTTTGTGTTTTCACCTGACAATAATTCTATTAATTTCAATTAGATCAAGTATTAAAAATTTTCAAACAAATAATGCCAATCAACCACTTTTAACTTTATTAATATCGTTATTAAGACAATAAAATTTTAATACCCAAGCCCACCCATTGTTTGTTTAAAACAATGGAAGTAGCTATTAACACCTGTAAAAACATTAATGGATGTGTCAATTATGTCCCAACAGACAATAAAACTATACTTAATTAATTTTTCCTTATTTTCATTTTTTTTTTGTTAATTAGGCAGTTGGTTACAATTTGTAGTTAAAAATAAAGTTACATCTTTTACATAGAGAAAGGACACTTGTCTATAGCTATTTTATCAAATTACACATGTTACACTGTAACTGTCTTGTCTATAAATTCTTTTAAAGATGAATAAATTAAGACTTTAAAAAAAAATCACCAAAATAAGCGGATAAGAAGTTATAAAAAAACTTTGATATAGCAATATATAGAATGTAATCATAAGTAATCTAAAGTAATCATGATTACAATAAAGAAAAGTAATCTAATGTAATCGATTACATATGAAATAGGGTGTAATTGTAATGTAATCGATTACATTTTATTAGCAAAGTAATTGTAATTTAATCGATTACATTTTAAAGTAATCGACCCCATCCCTGATCTGCATACACCTACTTCATATGTATATATGTTAGTTCATGCATTACTATTGTTTGTTAAATTTATTGTTTGTTAAATTTATTGTACTATTATGCCTCATGTGAGGCCTTTAGTGAAATAAAAAGTTTCAAGTTTCAAGTTTCAAGTTACTCCCCATCTTTGGGCAAGAGATACTGGAAGGGAAGGTTGTAACTTTTTAATCAAGACTTAATCTTATTAAGCTACTTTACTTTTTTAATCAGTTTTCCCGTATTATTTCGAAGTTCATCATTATTTTATGCAAATTCTTACAATCTGTGTCACTGATAATCCCTAATTACTAAACTTGACTTTTAAGATCTATTATAGGACTCATCTTTCACATTAACCTAACTCTCCTTGACATATTTGAACTACCCATTAAATGAAATTAAAATACTTTTTATAAAATTGTATGTTGCTTTTTCTCATAAAAGGACAGTAATAATAGAGTAAGTTATAAATAATTTGATACTTATATTAAGTTCAGAATATTATTAAAATGTCAAGGTGACAATTGTTACCTTTTTGTACTATATTATATCTCAACCTGTTAATATTGAATAATATAACCTTGGGTGAAACATACTACCTACATTTTTTTATTTAGAAAGACTAAAAAAAATACAATGTATAAAACTGTATGGAGTCTTTCCCCATAAAAGGACAGTGATAATAGAAATTTAAAACTTAAAACTTATTTAGTTCAGAATATTATTAAAAGGTCAAAGTGACAATCATTACCTTTTTGTACTAAATTATATCTATTCATGTATTATCAACCTGATTATATTAAACAAGATAACCTTCGGTGAAACATAAAAAGATTAAGTCAACTAATGAACCAATTTCTTGAAACCAAAAGTGAGACAGATGGATAGTTGAAGAGGGGCAACAGTGTAGATTAAAACCTTGTAAGACTTTAAAATTTTGGGGATGGAAGAATCTCTAGCTTAAGTTATTTGATGCACCATGTTCACTCAGACTAAAATCAAACATGAATAAGAAACATTTGTTAAATGCATTATGACTAACCTTCTCGTTGTATAGATATATATTTGCTTGATGTGGTCGTGACCCTCATTAGCAATCTTAATCATCTCTGATTCCCATTCCATTGCTTCTGTCTTCCACTGAAAAAAAATTATTAAAATTATGTCAGTTCTTCTTTTAAATTTAAAAAAAATGTACATCAAGGTGGTACCTAACACTACAGGGGGATAACTCTGTAAAATCAGCTTAACGTTTTGATTACGTTGTGTTGTTAAGGGAATATTAAGCTTCTCAATGATCAAAATAAGTGGTTGTCAAACTGCTATATAACCAGTGTAAATTTTCTGATAATACGGTTAGTACAAATGTTTTGAAATTTTTATATTTTTGTCAAAGGGTCAAAGTAAATACTTTGTCAAAATTTTAAGAAAACTAAACGAGTCAAATTAATTTGAGTTAAAGTGTTGGGTACCACCTTAATTTCCAAGATCTTAATCTAAAGAAAACTTGTCTTAAAAGTTTGATTCTAGCTAGCAAGCAATAGTAGCATCAATGGAAAAGATTATTTTAAAATTTAGAAAATGCATCTGCACTTAATATTTGTCCCCTTGTAATTTGATGAATACAAATTAATTTACATGAGTAGAGATAATTATCTACAATAATTTTCAATATGTTATTTTTAATATGCACTAAGACAACTAAAATAATGAATATATTCATTGATTGAAGAGAAGGATTTAAAAAAAAATCAAAGAGAGCTATTCTATTTAATTTAATTCAAAGCAGGTGCTTGAAATACACAGATTTTATTATATATAACATAAAACTGAGGAAACAGAAGTAAATTGACAGTGTGTTTGACACCTAAAGAAATTGAAGTACTTTAATTGTCAAAATTAATTTTGGCTGCCTTAAAAGTATGCTGTCAAACAAGGGGTAAATAGGCAGTCAACAAATATAAATTTTTAATGTTGTAAACAGGAAATGGCTTAATAAAAGGGCATGGCAGATTGTACCGTTTTGGTCATTCTCATTGTTGAAGATAAAAGGTTGCCTATAATTGCTTACATCCAATTCATTTGAACTTTGGTGGATAGTTGTCTCATCGGCAATCATACCACATCTCCTTATCTTTATATGGTATCAAGATAACAAAAAATGTTGGCACTACATACTGTGTCATTTGTCTTGATGTTACAATGTAGGATCTTTAATGGACAACTGAAGTAGCTTCTTTTAAAAATAATTAACTACTTTGTTCAGCAATTTATATCAAAGAAATACTTACTTTCAGATTCTCTTGCAGCAAGAAAACATAACAGGACTTTCTGCTCCAGTGATGGTACCCCCTCTGTACTTTGTTCATTGGATTGATATCTAATGAATACTTACTTCAAGATTATCTTGCAGCAGGAATAACATGACAGCACTTTCTGCTCCAGTGATAGTACCCCCTCTGTAACGTCGTATTTTACCTATCAGTGTAGTTATGTCTGTTTCCTTATGATATAAAGGACTGTAATGAAAACATATAGCAAGTTATTTGCCTTAAATATTTAAGTTCAAATTAGAAAGTGGAATGAAGGCTTGAAAAGAAATCAAAGTTTGATCTTAATAAAACAAATCAAAAGAAAACTAACAAGCAAATCTCTAAAAGAGTGTGTCGTTCAATAACAACAAGCAGTTTTTAGTGATTAATAGAGAATAATACATGGCAAAATTCGTATCATATGCCGTATCATCCCGAGACATCAATATCAGCCCAAGGGCCTTTAGGCCCGAGGGATGATATTGGTCGAGGGTGATACGGCATGTGATACGGATTTTGCCATGTATTATACACTTTATCATATATTTCAACAGAAGTGTATTATATTATATGAACTGTTTTCTGATCCATAGCACTGGGTTACCTTCAGTTCTACTTTTGTCTTGTTTCAAAGGCCTTAAAAGAACTGCTCAATTACTTATCCGAAGCACCTGGGTTACCTTACAATTTGCGTGCTGTTGTTTTAAAAATATTTTGTTTATTATTGTATTAATTTGTGTGTTTTGTATTTTTCATAGTTGCATTTAGTGTGCCAAAAAATATGAAAATTTGACGTTCGTGACGTCACATACAATATGAAAAATCGACGTTCGTGACGTCACATACCAAACAATGACATCATTCAAAAAATTTACCTATTTTGAGGAAAAATTTTCTTAAGCAAAAAAAAAACCAAAACTGACTTTATGTAAAAAAAAAAAAAAAAAAAAAGTAGGGGTGTGATAAAGGGTATGCGATAAAGGGTGCGCATCAAAGTTGCGAGATATGGATTAAACAGCAGGCTATTTATCACATATGCAAAACTACTGTATTTACTACTAAACATATGATAAAAGTACATATCAAAGCCTAATGATAAGACATCCATTGTTAATATCAATTTATACGTAAATTAATATATTACTTTTTTCTAGAAAGTTTTAAATTTATAGAACCTTCAAATTCTGTAATTAAAATAAGTAGTTATGTGTATTTATACCTGATATTAATTTATCACAGACTTAAATATTTAAGTTAGGAATAAAACAGTAACTTTCCAATTTTTCCATCCATTGATATCTCAAGTGTTTACCTATTTTTGGTATTCATTTTGAATTTTTTTCTTGAAATTACAATTGACATTGAGACAATGTGAGAGTTTGGTTATAAAACAATGAAACCAACTGAAGAAAACTTACCTATAAGTTACATTTTGATTGACCACCTTGTACTTATCCTCCAAGGTCAAAGAATTTATCACAGTTTCGTTGTATGACCAAAGCTCTAATATATTATTTACATAGCAGTGACCTGCAACCCTGTATAGAAAAACATGGAACTACTAGTGATTTTTTTAAAATAAAAAGTAAAACCTGAGAATTAAATGTATTCAAACATATTTACATACAATGTCAATTTTATATTTTTCTAGCATTCTGATTGGTCAATACTATTACTGAAAGTCAATGACACAGTAAACCTCACATTTATTCAATGCCCTCACATTTACATGTGACTAACGTGGATTCTAATAAAAAGCTCTTCTTTTATTTTTTACAAAAGACATGATTTAGATTCATCTAATTCCACCAAAACACAAGGTGTATGTGCTTGACATCACAATTCAGTATTCAACATCAGCTGAGGCTAATTTGAACCAGGCTATGTTCACATTGGGATGCATTATTTCTGAGATAGAAAACTAATAAAAACAAGCATGAAGAAAACAGTGTGAAAAACTGATATGACGGATGGACAGACAGACAGATGGACAGAGTGAAAACCTATAGTCCCTTTGACTTTGTTGGTAGAGGACTAAACAACTTATTATAATAACAAGTACCAATGACCCATCTCCTTGAAATTGATGCAGTATAATGCAAGCACCAATCAACCAATCATTGAACTATAAGGTAGAGTTATGGAAGAAATGATCTAATCCTAAAAACTAAATTGGACCACCAATTCATGAAAATGAAACTAAGACCATGAGATACACATCAGATTGACACTGACTCCTCACAACCAACTTATATAGCTGATCTATCATGTATACTATAGATACTTTGAAAAACATGTAACACTGAAAACTTAACCTGACCAATAAAGAATGAAAATGTAGCCAAATGTTAAACTCCTCACAAAAAAATAGATCTACCTAACACATATCATTCATCAAAATTACTGAGGAACAACCCTTGTCCTGAAAACTTGACCAGTCTAATGGATCCTGGAAAACGAGGTAAAAGTAATTGGTCAATATTTTTTTTAGCAAGGTCTCATCAAGAAAAAGTCTATTTTTTTTTTTATTTCTAAGTGGAATGAAACAGTTTCCCAAAAATAACTAGAGGCTCTCAAGAGCCTGTGTCACTCACATGATTCTATTTGGGATTTTGAAATAATGTTAAAAAATGTAAAAAAAATTTAACAGATACTTATAATGATGTTTTAGGCCAAATTTGGTTTAATATTGTTATGTTTGGTTTCATTTCATTCAGTAGTTCTCTTAAAGAAAACATTTGTATGTATTTCCTATAAGGTACCATGTTAATCTAAGTCCCCATCTGGCGGCCATCTTGGATAATGGATCGGCTACAAAGTAACAACACTTGGTCAGCACCTCATAGGGAACATTCATGCCATGTTTGATTTCATTCCATTAAGTGCTTTTCTAAAAGAAGACATTTGTATGTATTTCCCAAAGGGTCCTATGTTAAACTAAATATAGTCCCCCTGCTAGCCGCCATCTTATATGATGGATCAGCTACAAAGTAACAACACTTGGTCAGCATCTCATAAGGAGCATTCATGCTATGTTTAGTTTCAATCCATTCAGTGGTTCTCTAAAAGAAGACATTTGTATGTATTTCCCATAGGGTCCCATGTTAAACTAAGTCCCCCGCTGGCAGCCATCTTGGATGAGGGATCTGCTACAAAGTAACAACACTTGGTCAGCATCTCATAAGGAACATTCATGCTATGTTTGGTTTCATTCCATTCAGTGGTTCTCTAGAAGAAGTTAAAAATGTAAAAAGTTTACGAGGACAACGACGGACGACGACAGACGACAGATGATGAGATAAGCTCACTTGGCCCTTTGGGCCAGGAGAACTAAAAAGACAGACTCAAAGAAAAGGATATCTATTTTAACTCTTCCTGACTGCTCCTTCATCATGTTTCAGTTAAATTTATATCTATTTTTATTTTTGGCAGTACCTTTACTAGTACACAAGGGCTGTATATATTAAATAATTGTGTGGTAAAAAATAAACTAAGTTAATTATTCTATACCAGTAATAGATGGCAATTTAGATGCATAAACCCTTATATATTTTTGGATAATCAAAAATGATGACAGGCCTAGATTTCAGACAAGTCTCGATCTAGATCATAACAAATATTTTCAATTTTGAACAGAAACTTGATATACATTTACATAATTCATTATTTCCTGGTATTATAGACAGAATAAGTGCAAATAATATTATATCCAACAGCTATTGATAACAGTTCTTGATGTAAGAATTGATTTTGTTTATTTTTAAATCAAAATTTAGTAACAATATGCCATTTTGATATATATTTTCAATCCTATTGCAAACAGATCTTTTTTATTTCAAAATCTTATTTTGTGTTTTTTTTTGTGTAGATCTTAATTGTTGTGATGAACATTTCTACTGTTTACAGTGTATACCTACCTATACTAGGCTGCAGGTGAAACAAAAATTGTCATTAAAGGGCAATATCTCCAATAACGAGTTGACTAATGATTTCTGCCATGTTTAATTTATTTGTATATCTTAGTCTTGCTAATCATTTTTGCTATATAAAGTTTCTGTGTATCTATCATAGATATCAAGATAATAGGCAACCATGAAGGATTGGTAAACTTTGTCATTTATATGTCCAGTTAGAAGTTGTCTGACATTTCTATATGTTTAGGGTGGTATCAACATTTTGACCTCCAGTCAGATTTTTTCTATCTTTAGAAGTTTTCAAGTTAATAGACAAAAATTTAATTTTCCCCTATGATCAATTTTTATCCAAGTAGGCCATTTTGGTTGACCGGTAGTTATTGGGCACATTTTTAAAACTACATACACCAATGATGATTGTGGCTAACTTTGGATAAATTTGGTCCAGTAGCTTCAGAGGAGAAGATTTTTACTAAAGTTAAAAAACAATGACGGATGACAATGCTAAGTGATGAGAAAAGCTCACATTTGCCAGGTGAGCTAAAAAGTGAGACAGGTAGAAAACAGACTTCAAGATTGCAAGGATATTAAAGAAAATAATCATAAAACAAATAATCATCTGCACAAAAGTAACAGAAGACTAAGTGATATTACCGAAAATCAGGGGTGAACTCCAAGTGTAATGAGCTATACCAAATTTGGATAGAAGTATAATCTAGGCATTACATAAACATCTTAAGGTGGAATGTAAAATGCTATGTTGACAGCTTGAATGATTATTATGTAATATATCACAAAACATTAAACTGATGACTGCAATATATCACTATTGATTCATAAAAAAAAAATACTATGTACTAAAAATTCTAGCTGAAAAACATGTCATGTATCTCTTGTTGTTATCTTCAAGAATTTTGTAGTAAAGTAATTGTAAATATTTATCAACATGAGCAATGCTTGAAATATAAAACGAAAGTTGATAAAACCATGGAAGTAATATTGATAATAATGATAAAACTAAACAAGTTGAGATAATTAGAATGTCCTTGCCTGCAGAATAAAGGAAAGACTCAGTTATTCAGGGAAAAAGTAAAACTAAACATGATGAGATGATTAGAATGTCCTTGCCTGCAGAATAAAGGAAAGACTCAGTTATCCAGGGAAAAAGTAAAACTAAACATGATGAGATGATTAGAATGTCCTTGCCTGCAGAATAAAGGAAAGACTCAGTTATTCCGGGAAAAAATCAAACTAAACGTGATGCGTTGATTAGAATAAATTTCCTATTAAGGAGAAGTCCAGGACACCTGTGGCTTGCCTACAAGCTGCTGCTCCCAGTTTGAAAACGAAATGTTGACTGCCAAAAACTTACATTTGTTAGTAAATTTTTCATCTTAAGTTTCTGTCCAAGTTTCATAAAGTTCCATGAAGGGTTAAACCATGTTTTGTTGTTTTTAAAGTATATAAAACAAAAACAAAAACATGTTTCTGATCTAATATCTAAATTATAGAAAGCTTCTACAAAATTTTAATAAATTCCATGACGGTTTGATAAAGTTATTGACGTTTGTGAAAACTCTGACCTTAGGTGAATCTAAAAGTTAACTTAAAAATAAAACCTTGTATATGTACCAGTTCAAAACAAAACAATAGAGCTCAGCACATACTGAAATGTCTCACCTGCTTTACAGACCATTTATTGTATGTTAAAAGTCTTGAGAAGACAGGTTTTACTACACATATTTTTAAATAGCAATGACTAAGGTCAAGGTAAGATAATCCTCTGAAACAGACATGGACACCTTATAACTTTTCCATACACCAAATATAGTTGACCTATTACTATTCTCATTTAAAAAAACAGACCAAAACAAAAATAAGTAACATTGACCAACTATTTTACCATGAAATAAAGTCAAGGTCAGATGAGACCTGCCAGACAGACTTGACATCTTACAATCATCCATACACCAAATATATTTGACCTATTACTTATAGTTCTTGAAAAACAGACCAACACACAAAAACTTATATTGATCAATGAACAAGAAAATGAGGTCAAGGTCAGATAAAACCTGACAGACTGACATGTACCCCTTACAATCATTTCATAAACACATGTATTTGACTTACTTATCTTAGAAGCAGATATCACGTAACTTTAACCTTGATCAATGATCCTGTGAAATAAGGTTGAGGTGAGATAAATACTGTCTGACGAACATGTTGACTTTGAAAGGAACCCATATACCAAATATAGATATCACATTACTCATACCTTAAGTGAGAAATTCACATGACCCAAAACCTGTAATTTTTTTCAAGCAGCCATTGAACAATGAAAATGAGGTCAAGGACACTCAAGTGGACATATAATGATATGACAACCAGAAACTTCGTTACATAAGGTATCTGTCTTGTACCTTCTGAATTATAAAGATTTATACAAACAGTTTACACAGCCGCCTGATAGTAATCTCTATGTCTTAAATTAGACTGTGACTAAAGTTGCAGACAAGACAAAAATGATAAAAACAAATTTTTGGGCTCTACATACAGTCTTCTCTATGGTCGGGTTGTTGTCTCTTTGACACATTCCCCATTTCCATTCTCAATTTTATTTTGAACATTTAAAGATTCTGTCCAATTTTTGTACAAGTTCCAGTGAAGATTACTGCTGGATTAAAATTAATTAACCACAGAATGAACTTAAATGTTGATACCTCCACACTTCAGACGGTTATATCTTGCTTCTAACACAAAATGTCACAGGTTCTACAAAAACCAGGAAAAATCTAGTGGTTTACACAATTTTTTAATGAAAAAATAATTCCTCATCTGGTTGTAAACTCTGTGAAAAATTAAAGGAATGACAAATTTTGCTGCCTTCCTGCTTTGAATATGATATATACAAATGTACATACCGATAACACAGGTCTTCAAATTTCTTCCCATTCACCTCAATATTCAGGGCTTGCTGGTATAAATCATACATCTGATTAAAAAAAACACCACTTTATAATATTTACTTGTTTTGTATTATTTTAAAAGAAATGAAAATGTTTTATATTATGTTCAACTTGAAACAAATGCAAATTATAGTATTTTTCAAATTATTCAAATAATGATCAAGCGATATAAATGAAAGCTGTATCTATAAAGGAATAATCAGAAGATATGTTCTATAAGGTTTTTTTTAAATCTAGTATCGCTGCTTATTGTTGCTGCTTACAATTTCAGTCTATCTGTTACAATTTTCAATATAATAGTCCAATAAAATGAATGGATTCTTGCATGTATTAAGATATCACTCACAGCTTTAAAGGATCTTTCTGATAACACATTATTTTCCACTAATATCAATGATGCATATCGTGTTATTGGGGGGAAGTTATCCAGCACCCATTTCCTCTCTGACTGTATCCTGGATGTGGCTGGTACCCAGAGCTCGGCATCTTCTGTTGTCTGGTTGAAATCCTTCATGCCTATCCCAAACAGGCCACATACAGCAATGCATATTATAATGGTAAGGATTGGATAAGTTGCTACTGTTTTACCAAGTCTAGAAATATAAAAATTAGCAATTTTTAATATCCCTTGGTTTGTTTTTATATATTATATCTTCATACCAGTTGAATCTGACAAAAGTCTAATAAACACTGTCAGTTAAACAGTCTCATTTATTTAATTTATTTGTATCTATTTGTTGACAGATGCCTGTACTTGACCATAGCCATTTATAATGGTGTCTTCATAATAATTGTATTAAACCCTTAATTCATTATAATCATACAATTTAAGCATGGATAGTCTCTTGATTTTAGACTTTTTACTTGGGATGGCAATGAGTACTCAAGAAGTTTAGTACTATGATACATGGTTGCCTTTTATAAATCTTGAGATACATGTATGTCTCCTTACATTTCCCTACACTTTAGTTCCCTTTAAAACATCCTTCCATTACTTATAAAAATAATATCTATTATATGTTTATCCAGAGACTTATATAGTCTCTACATGTATCTCAGGTTTACCTATACATTTTTTTAATAGCAAAACATGTTATAGCAGTACTAGCATTGTCCCTTCAGACTTGTAACAAAATTCAGAAACAAGTTAAACTTAGGTAAATGTCCATTAACCAGGACACCCTTGTTTTTCCCCTTTTTTGTCCCTAATTCCTAGACAGTTTGGGCCATCTCCCCCAAAGCCAATTCTTACCATCCCTTTATGGTATGGAAACTTGTGGTATAATAGTTTGGGCAATTACCCCCAAAATGAATTCAAACCTTCTGCTTGTGGTATTGAACCTATAAAAGTTATTGTCCTAAAACTAGAAAAATGCTTGTTTTTGGCCCTTAATTCCTGGGGTTGGGATCATCACCCCAAAACTAAACTTCCTTTTGTGGTATTGAATCATATGGTTAAATTTCATAGAGATCCATACAATTAAACTGAAGTTATTGTCCGGAAATTAATTGTGTCTTTAAACGACGACGAGATGGAGACGACAACAACGTCATACATGTAGCATTATACAAACCCATATAAAAAGTAAATTCTAGAGCTATCTTTTCACTTCATTTGTGTTTGTATGCTGTACATGTAGTTTAATGGTTTTGTATGTTGTACATGTAGTTTAATGAGCTATCTTTTCACTTCATTTGTGTTTGTATGTTGTACATGTAGTTTAATGAGCTATCTTTTCACTTCATTTGTGTTTGTATGTTGTACATGTAGTTTAATGAGCTATCTTTTCACTTCATTTGTGTTTGTATGTTGTACATGTAGTTTAATGGTTTTGTATGCTGTACATGTAGTTTAATGGTTTTGTATGCTGTACATGTAGTTTAATGGTTTTGTATGCTGTACATGTAGTTTAATGGTTTTGTATGTTGTACATGTAGTTTAATGGTTTTGTATGTTGTACATGTAGTTTAATGGTTTTGTATGTTGTACATGTAGTTTAATGAGCTATCTTTTCACTTCATTTGTGTTTGTATGTTGTACATGTAGTTTAATGAGCGATCTTTTCACTTCATTTGTGTTTGTATGTTGTACATGTAGTTTAATGAGCTATCTTTTCACTTCATTTGTGTTTGTATGTTGTACATGTAGTTTAATGAGCTATCTTTTCACTTCATTTGTGTTTGTATGTTGTACATGTAGTTTAATGGTTTTGTATGCTGTACATGTAGTTTAATGGTTTTGTATGCTCAGTGATGTCACTAAGTTTTGAAGAAGCAGGCTGAATTTCTAAAATAGGCGGCAAGTACATGCGGACGGCGAAGCCGTTCTTGTCGACGAGCTTGCTCGTCGCTACTACGGCGGGGGGTCTGGGGCCCGCTCAAGGGCCCCAGGATTTTTTTTTAAAATGGTGCAAAATCCTGCATTCTGGGGGTGTCCTAGACCCTTATTCAGACCTCTGAAAACATCATTTTTTACTGAAGATAATGTAATAAAATCAACGGTACCAATTTTGTTGCACCAGATGCGCATTTCGACAATACATGTCTCTTCAGTGATGCTCGTGGCCAAAATATTTGAAATCCAAAGCTTATATAAAAGATGAAGAGCTATAATCCAAAAGGTCCAAAAAGTATAGCCAAACTCGTAAAAGGAATCAGAGCTTTGCATGAGGGAGATACATTGTAAATGATTAACTAAAATTAGCAACATGATGGGTAAATTTTCTGTACATGTGATCACATCATTGATCATCTTGATGGACCAATATACATTTTTGTGCATTTTCCTGCAGGTTGACTGCTATTAAATATTTTTGAACTGAAAGAATCCAAAAATCTTAGTTTGAATAGAAACATATTGTCTCTGGTTTGAATTATCACTTGAATAATTTAGTTTTAAATGAAAATTGTAATTGTGACATTGAGAACATTATGTTTTAATTTTATATTAAAAAAGTGTTGGTTTTGTTTTTACAAAATTAAAAACAATATTCACTGACTAGTAGTCAGCTGGAGCTTCGATTTCAAAGTTAAAACTGTTACAGAGGTGCTATATTTTATAGAATCGTATGCTATCCCAAGGACGTATAACTAACATAATATACGTCCTTGGCTATCCCCAAAAAGATTTGAAAATTTAGACTAAAATTCCTGCATTCTGAGCATACCTGAGAGTGATTTAGATGCTTGGGAAAATGTTAATTTTGTCTTATTTTTGTTGTTGACTTCAATCACATTGATTTTTTTTTTAAATGAGAATCCGTAGTCCTGGCAAGGCTAATCTATATTATATTTTTTTCTGGGAAGGTGTCTTTTGTAAGACAACTAAGGAAGTCTGTTCTTGAATATATGTAAATAATACACAGGCAAGTGCCTGTGAAATAATAGGTGAAATATTATAATTTTATTTCAAAAATAATCGAATTTATTAAATATCTTGATCGATTTATTTGCGTACACGTGTACTTAGTGACAAATGACCCCCTTTTTTCTCATATAAGACTTGTACACGTATTTCAAACATGTTGTCAAGCTATGTCGTTTTATTTTCTCTTATTTGTTAACTGTTCAGTAATCAGTAAACTAAAATCCTTTTGAACTATAAAAGATATTTTTAAAAATTATTTGTGGTCGACAATATTCTACTTTCGTTATTGACCTTCATTCTCTGGACACCATGTGGTCGTGGGCTTTGAAATGTGAACTTCAAAAGGTGCTGTTTTCCAGATTCTTGACAACATTATATATATTATACTTTCTTTTATTTGACTGATATATTAATTTCCATAACATGCTATTGTCATCTTTGGCTTATTCCTTCTCTTGAAGCAAAAACCAAACAGGGTCATAATGTCCATCGGAACGTTTCTAAACATTACAATACTTACCGACTTTAAATAGACGACCAATCAGCGGACTGCATTTACGTGAACTATATTTAGTCAAAGGTAAACACTGATTTACATCCTTGTTTATCGCGACTTTAATTGTGGAAGCTGATGCATTGAAAAATTATTTTTTAATATTAACCTGATTATCTTTTTTATCTTATTAATTTTTTTTTACTCATGCAAAAATAGCCGGCGGGAAAAGGACAATAACCGGCGAAAATCGCCGGCTGCCGGCTTCTAACGACATCACTGATGCTGTACATGTAGTTTAATGGTTTTGTATGTTGTACATGTAGTTTAATGGTTTTGTATGTTGTACATGTAGTTTAATGGTTTTGTATGCTGTACATGTAGTTTAATGGTTTTGTATGTTGTACATGTAGTTTAATGGTTTTGTATGCTGTACATGTAGTTTAATGGTTTTGTATGTTGTACATGTAGTTTAATGGTTTTGTATGCTGTACATGTAGTTTAATGGTTTTGTATGTTGTACATGTAGTTTAATGGTTTTGTATGCTGTACATGTAGTTTAATGGTTTTGTATGTTGTACATGTAGTTTAATGGTTTTGTATGTTGTACATGTAGTTTAAAGGTAGAGAGCAATCATATCAACAAGAAAAATTCCAAGAAAAATATTTTTTTCATAAACCGTAACTTAAATGTTACATTTTATATAAAAGAGTTGGATATTTCTTGTGTTTGTTTACACATGATGTGTTATTTGTTATGATTAGTTTAATAGATTATAATGACGTTGGTTGGATCAATGTAAACATGTGATAATTTAAACTATTTACATCAGAGATATATGCTTGTGGTTTTATTGAAAAGAACAGATAAAAATTTATGTAAATTACAAAATTGGGAATAACAAATGTACAAAACTTCAATAATTATCAAAAGTCATATGAAACAAGTTTCTGGTAATTATCATGTTGAGAAAATCATTGGGCCAATGCATGCATATTAAACTAAGTGCACTGCACAAAATGACATTTTTTTATGTTTATTACGAAACCATACAACATAACAATATGTCATCCTACGATAGTTGATCACATATTTAACCTAAAAATTAACTTTTGAGTTTTGGTGCCAAAGTTTACAGATTAATACCTTTTGATATACAATCAACACAGAATCATGGAACATATAAAACATATGGAAAATAAATGAGACCATAAAGCATAAATATTTAGTTACCATATTTTCAATTAGTCCAAATAATTATAATGTTTTGAACAAGCCCATCTTATTTTTTAGCTTTGATGCCTTACATGTACATGATTTTAAAAGTATTTGCAATGGAAAACCAACATGTAACAAATTTTGCATGAAAACTGATGAAAATGAACATGTTTTTGTTTACTTTTCTGTCATCAATAAACATCCCATTGTTGTTAAACAGGCTGGTGAAAAGCTGCTCAAGGATACACTGCGATGTTATTTAGTGCCAAGTTAAGGAAAATAGAGATCTTCAGCATTTAAAATACTATGTTTTCTTTTTAAAGCTAAAAAAAAAAGAGCACATGAACCCTTCATGAAACATTTTTTCTTATCCTATAACTTCAAGAATGATCAAAATCAAAAGAAAAAAAGAAAAGATTGAATGTTTTCTATATGTATATATGTATTAACAAGAAAAGTGCCTTCACCTTTTTATTACCAGTAATTGTATGATTTCACAAAAATTAAAGCCATGAACTTTAATTTTAGGAATGCCTGAAAGGCCACTAAATTAAGGAAAACTTGCTAAAAAAAATTGTGTTAATTTTTTGAATAAGTATAAATAAAATTTGTAAGGGTTCCGCGGAACCCAGTGTCCTGCCTTCTTTTGCTGTAAATTGCAGGCTCAACAAAAAAAACAATTCAAATGAGAAAACTAACGGCCATATTTATATAAAAAAATGAATGATAGAAAAACAAATATGTTACACATAAACAAACGACAACCACTGAATTACAGGCTCTTGACTTGGGACAGACACATACATAAATAATGTGGCGGAGTTAAACATGTTAGCAGGATGTGTTGTTATGATTAGTTTAATAGATTATAATGACGTTGGTTGGATCAATGTAAACATGTGATAATTTAAACTATTTACATCAGAGATCTATGCTTGTGGTTTTATTGAAAAGAACAGATAAAAATTTATGTAAATTACAAAATTGGGAATAACAAATGTACAAAACTTCAATATTTATCAAAAGTCATATGAAACAAGTTTCTGGTAATTATCATGTTGAGAAAATCATTGGGCCAATGCATGCATATTAAACTAAGTGCACTGCACAGAATGACATTTTTTATGTTTATTACGAAACCATACAACATAACAATATGTCATCCTATGATAGTTGATCACATATTTAACCTAAAAATTAACTTTTGAGTTTTGGTGCCAAAATTTACAGATTAATACCTTTTGATATACAATCAACACAGAATAATGGAACATATGGAAAATAAGTGAGATCATAGAGAATAAATATTTGGTTTCCATATTTTCAATTACCAGTAGTCCAAATAATTATGATGTTTTGAAAGTCTATCTTATTCTTTTGCTTTGACGCCTTACATGTACATTTACATGATTTAAAAGTATTTTCAATGGAAAACCAACATGTAATAAATTTTGCATGAACATGATGAAAGCAAGGGGGGCATAAAAACTGATGAAAATGAACATGTTTACTTTTCTGTCATCAATAAACTTATAATCATAAATACGACAGTACTACATATCACATTTGTTGGCAAACAGGATGAAAAGCTGCTAAACGATACACTGCAATGTTATTTAGCACCAAGTAAAGGAAAATAGAGATCTCCAGCATTTAAAAAACTATGTTTTCTTTTTATAGCTAAAAAAAAGAGCACATGAACCCAAATTATTTTTACATTTTGTGCTTTTTCATGAAAAATGCAAATTTCAAACCGAAATATCTCTAAAAGAAAGTAATGGTATGTTTTTCTTTGAACATTTCGATTGTGCAGATCAAACTTGAAATTGTGTCAAAATCTAAAGGAAAAATCAACCATTATTTGGCTTATTAATGCACTAGATTAATCATCATCATCATTATCTATTTAAAAAATTAGCTGACTTTGCTTGAAACTGAATACATTTATTTAACCCCTAATTTTTTTTAAAAGATGCAGAAGAAAACAAGTTATATTCAAACTTATGAATTAATGACAAACTGACAACACCATGGAAAAAAAGTTAATAAAATGCTCCAGGGCGCAGCTTGATACATTTACGATTGCAGAGGCTGAACCCTGAACATTTGGGACAAGTATGAACACAGCATTCAAGCTTGAAACAGCTCTGAATTTGGATTGTGATTAAATAGTTGACACAGCATATGTTTCTGTCAGATACAGAATGAATGTGGTCTAAGAAATTAAAAATTTTAAATTTGACATTTAGTATTTACCTTTTATGCTCCAAAAATCTAAATACATGGTTAGATTCAGCATATATAAAAGAACCCCATTATATTCAATTTTTTATGAAATCAAATAAAGTTTAATTTTGGACACTGATTTTGACCAACTTGAAAACTGGGCTCATAATCAAAAATCTAAGTACATGTTCAGATTCAGTACATCAAAGAACTCCAAGAATTTAAACTTTGTTAAAATCAAACTAAGTTTAATTTTGGACCCTTTGGACCTTAATGTAGTCCATTTTGAACAGGACCAAAAATTAAGAATCTAAATACGGTACACGGTTAGTTTCAGCATGTCAAAGAACCCAAATAATTCATTTTTTTATGAAATCAAACAAAGTTTAATTTTGGATCCTTTTGCCCCCTAATTCCTAAACTGTGGGGACCAAAACCCCCAAAATCATTCCCAACCTTCCTTTGGTGGTTATAAACCTTGTGTTAAAAGTTTATTGATTTCCATTTTCTTATACTAAGGTTATTATCCGGAAATCATCCGTCTTTGGACTATAACGTGATATCAATATACGACCAAATTTTTTATTAATTTTTGCGTTCATGTAAAAACAAGTTGAACAAGAATACAAATAATTGATTTTACCATCTTCAAATAAAGTATTTATTATTATTATTATTTAAGGATAATTTTTCTGTCTCTAAAGAAATAACATCTAAAACTGGTGCACCCTGAATATGCTGGTTACTTTAAAGTGTGCACCACATCTTTTTTTATATTATTTCCTATAAACAGACAAAATATTAGTCATTCCTTACAATTAAATTTTAAAAATTGAGTAATCATGAAAAAATATGATGACGTCAAGGTCACATGATTGGTGGTTATAAACCTTGTGTTAAAAGTTTATTGATTTTCATTTTCTTATACTAAGGTTATTATCCGGAAATCATCCATCTTCGGACTATAACGTGATATCAATATACGACCAAATTTTTTTATTAATTTTTGCGTTCATGTAAAAACAAGTTGAACAAGAATACAAATAATTGATTTTACCATCTTCAAATGAAGTATTTATTATTATTATTATTTAAGGATAATTTTTCTGTCTATAAAGAAATAACATCTAAAACTGGTGCACCCTGAATATGCTGGTTACTTTAAAGTGTGCACCACATCTTTTTTTATATTATTTCCTATAAAC
The DNA here is from genome assembly GCF_963676685.1 of Mytilus edulis. Taxonomy (NCBI): domain Eukaryota; kingdom Metazoa; phylum Mollusca; class Bivalvia; order Mytilida; family Mytilidae; genus Mytilus; species Mytilus edulis. The sequence goes on along the minus strand of NC_092344.1, from coordinate 110,778,106 downwards.
AGACAAAATATTAGTCATTCCTTACAATTAAATTTTAAAAATTGAGTAATCATGAAAAAATATGATGACGTCAAGGTCACATGATTAAATTATGTCTATGAACTGATAGACAAAACACTGTCAGCCAATCAGAAGACATGTTACATCCAAAATTAAATTAAAACAGTATACAAAACACAACTTAGACTGAGCAACACATTCCTTGTCAATAAGAGTTTTAAAAATTGATTACCTATAGAAATGATTTATCAAAGATGCCAATGTTAGTACATAGTGAAAAAACAAATCTGGGACAACAGCATGCCTGCAGCTCTTCACTCATTCAGTTTTTGGTAGGGTTAGAGCTATTTTCCTAATGTATGTTATTTATAGGTATATAGGTTTTGTTGGCTTGATTGCTATGTTTATCTAAATGTTAGCCCAAGTATCCAATAACAGTATACAAGCAGAAGCCATGCCTATGAATTGATTGTAGATGTCAATCATAATTACAATGCTTGAACAAACATTTATGCAAACAAAGCAAGCAAGCCAACCAAACCTTTAAAATACATGTATCAGAAAAATAGCTCTAATGTTGTTCAGTCTTAAGTTTTCTGTGTTGTGTTTTATGAACTATTGTTTGTTGGTATTTTTTTGCTTTTTCAGCAATGGCATTGTCAGTTTATAGTCAAGTTATGAGTTTGAATATTCCCCTGGTATCTTAACCTCTGCTTAATGTGATATACCTCTAGCAAGAGTCTGTTGAAGTTGGTGAAAAAAAATCTAAATTGGGTGCTTTATTTTAACAGAGGTTTCACTTTGCAACAACATGTCAACATGCTCAGTGAAAAGGAAACTACAGAATTGATAAGCTATTGTACTTAGACTTCCAAACTAAAAGGCACTACAGTATCTTTCAAATTCTTTTATTCAACATATGAGTTTTAATGTTTCTAAGCATTCATAGGGGGTCTCATTGGGGGTTCTGATCCCGGATCCCACTTACTATTTTGTCAAATTCCCGCATCCCGCTTACACTATGAACGTGAGCAATTCTAATTTTTTGGTAGACATCATTTCCTGTTTTCACAGCACAATAATTTAACTTTCACATGTCTAGCTTACAAAGAAATTGGCAATCCTGTGTCACGCTTAGACCCCAATGAAACCTGCTGGGTTTAAAATGTTTTGGGGGTCCAGTCAGCTTAGTGGTTGAGAGTTAAAACCAAGCACCAGCCAGGTGCTTTAAAAATCAATCTTTATTGATTCGGATTGGGAGTTTTCCAACCGACGGTCAATGGTCAGTGGCGGATCCAGAACTTTCCCTAAGGGGGGGGGGGGGCGCTGACTGACCTAAAGGGGGGCCCCGCTCCAGTCATGCTTCATCTATTAGGAATAGATGAAGAAGAAATTAATAGAGACAATCGAAATGAGATATTGTGCCATCTGGAAAATTATTTAACGGAGTCTGGTAGATTCAAAAACACTATACAGCAAAAAACACTATAAATCTATATCAAAATTAAGTCAAAATTTTTTAAGCAGCAGCCACAATTTCAATTAAGTACATGAGTGAACATTACATATGTGAAGAAACTACAAAAGAGGAAACGTACACAAGTGTTTACAGTGTCATTTGGGACACTTACTAAAGACTAAAGACTATTCCCTGTATAATCAACCAAATTTTTCCCACCTATGATGGTTCTCTCCACATACTTCAGCTTCCTTCACCAGTAATAACTGGCTAACTGGCAGTCTCAATATAGCCAAAAGTGTAGTCTAAATGATTATGATCCAGTAATGCTTCCATGCATAAACATAAAATAGCATTTTAAGATGTCTTAATTATTTGGACTACCAATAAGGCTGAAAGTGGTGCTAAACACCAAAGATTAATCAATCATGAATCAAATGTTTGGATTTCAGCTTTGATGAAAGTAGTCAGTAATGCACTTTAGATATTTTTACAGCATTAACCTGTTTTGATTTTTATTCACTATATCTTTATACTCAAGACATCTGTTCTTGTGTCAAGTTATCTTTAAAATTATGTTGTTTTGTACATGACATAATATATTTTTATTACGTTATCAATTATTATGTTCATGTGTTTATATTGTTGTGTAACTGTTTACAGAATATCGACTTTAAATAAAACTTTAAATTAGGCTTACTTGTAAAATGCATTTTCCAAACCACCTATGATCCCATCACTAACAAACTTTAGACATGTCTTTTTTCTTATTGACGCTTTTGTAAAATGATTACGATCTTCATCTTCATCTTCCGGGTGCCCCATTGTCTCAGTTCAGAAACTGGACTTTGTATATCGTGAATTACTGATGACATTTCATTTGTTTATAGTAAGTCTACATGTCGTCTTGTGAGATCTACATGTATTTCACTGTGTATGCACCGGTGAATATGGAAATTCCTCCAAACTGGAACGAAAGACCGCCCTTGGACCACGCCCCCTTTTTATATGGCGCATAATTTGAACACTAACATCTGAGACATCAGAGACATATAATACAATTGTATTATATGTCTCTGCTAATATTAATAAAAAATAATTCTGGCAAGAAAAAAATCCTTTGCGAAAATAACAATTTATACAACATAGAAAGTTTCAGATAGTTTTAATATATTTTTTTCGCAACAGATCCTGAAAACATTTGTAAAGATGTGACAGGCACTGCATGACGGTTGAGGAAAGGACCTCCTTTTTTCGTTATCCTATCTATATGTGTGGTTATATTTTTTGCGGTTTTTCTTTCTTTCTAGAATACCTAAATAGTCTCACTTTTTTTTACATGTGCTTGCTCTTGTCCATACGATATTACAATGACAGAGTTTTATTATCAAGTTAAGACCACCGGCAATAATTTTAAATGATTTAAACAATCTTTAAAAAATCCATTATAGAAAGCGTAAAATCCATTATAGAAAGCGTGTTGTCCTCTGCACATCCTTTTTATAGCTTGTATAATGAATAATCAGAGTGCCCAACATATATTTTATACCTATTGTCAGAGTATGAGTGGAATAGTTAGTTTATTGTCTGGGATAAAAAAAAATCTTACTGTTCCACTCATACCCAGTCAATAAAGTATATAAAGGTCGCTGACTCAACCTTGTATTCAACCCATGTAATTGCTCCGTTTGGCGCAGCTTGATACGACAACAGAGGATGAACCCTGAAATAGTTGTGACAAGTATTGACACCTTAATTATTCATGCTTTGGATAGCTCTGGATTTTTATTGTTAAATTGGACGAAAGTAACCTCAACACCTCAACCAATTGCGGTTGTGTTCATACAAAAAAAAATTACAATTGCTCCGCTGAGCAAAGCTTGATACGACAGCAGATGTTGAACCCTGAAATAGATAAGTATGGAAACCTTTGTCATATTTGGTATAGCTCTGAATTTTGAAGTTGTGATTAAACATATAAATTATTAATTTCGTCAAAGACATGATTTAGCATATTAAAGTATAAATAAAACTATTATTCATTATTAGTACATTATCTTAAAAATATATCTATAAAACTAACCTTTAATTTTTTTCAATATATCTTATAATGAACAGTAAATTTCAAACTTATTCATGAATATTTCTTTCTCTTAAATCATACTTTGGTGTTATTTCTGTATTCTTTATTTGTTTTGACTAATTTGTTTTCTAACCTTTCGATTTTTTTCTCATTATTCTCTTCTCTTACTGTTTAAGCACCCCAGTATTCTTTATTCTTTCTTTTTTTTGGGTCCATTTTTTCTCTATTCTTTATATGTTTGCCCATTGTCCTCTAGTCTGTAAAACCCCATCCATATCCTCATAGGTATAATGATCAAGTCATTAACTACAATCTATTTGTAGAGAGCTTTATATTTCAGAAGGAAGGAGACCTGGATGATTGGTACATTGTATGCAGATACCTTATGTTCTGACGTTTCCGTCTGTCTTATGTCCGCCATTGTCCTAAACTTAATTTTCATCCAGCGACTGCTTGAAAATAAAGTTGTCACGCCGGTGAAATCTCTCAATTATAATGAGTGATGGGATAATTGGCTGCATTTACTGTAATGGTCTTAATAATGTCTATGCCTGTAGGTCAGATTGATTGAAAATGACCTCTACCTCATTTCATGGATTGGTGATCAAGGTTAAGTAACACGATTTATAGGTCCGTTTCTTAAGTACTATACGCAGTATAGGTCAACTATATGTGGTGTATTGAATGATTGTTTCATCCAACCTTGACCTCATTTTCATGGTTCATTGGTCACAGTTAAGTTCTGGTGTTTTAGTCTGCCTTTCAAATACGTTAAGCAGTAGGTCAACTTTATTTGGCGTATGTTATAATTGTAATAATGCATGTCTGGCATGTATCATATGACCTTGATCTCATTTTCATGGTTCATTAGGCAATGTTATGTTTTTGTGTTTTGGTCGGTTTTTTTAAACACTTTTAGCACAGTGTTGTAGTCCTGTGTTGTCATTTTGATGTTATATTTCACATGGCCATAAAAGTGCGAGGTTTGGCATGCCACAAAACCAGGTTCAACCCACCATTTTTTCCTTTAAAAATGCCCTGTACCAAGTCAGGAATATGGTCATTGTTATATTATAGTTCGTTTCTGTGTGTATTACATTATAACGTTGTGTCGTTTGTTTTCTCTTATTTTTGAGTGTAAATTCACATTGCGATAAGACGTGTCACGGTACTTGTCTATCCCAAATTCATGTATTTGGTTTTGATGTTATATATATATGTTATATTTGTTATTCTCGTGGGATTTTGTCTATATGTGTTACATTTTAGTGTTATGTCGTTGTTCTCCTCTTATATTTAATGCGTTTCCCTCGGTTTTAGTTTGTTTGTTATCCCGATTTTGTTTTTTGTCAGTCCATGGATTTATGAGTTTTGAACAGCGGTATGCTACTGTTGCCTTTATTTAGCAGTAAGTCATCTTTATTTTGTGAATGTAATGCTTCTTACGTGTACATGTTTGTCTGGCAGATATCATCTGTCCTGAGCTCATTTTCATGGTTCATTAATCATTTATTTTTTTCTGTTTTTTTTTCAACAACCATAAGCAATAGGTCAACTGTATAAGGTGTTTGGAATACTTGTCTGAAAGGATTTATCTGACCTAGACCTCGTTGTCATTGATCTTTAAACCTTTATTGTTGAGACTTTTCAACTTAAAATCGATGGTCAGTAAAGCAGGCAAGATATTCCAGAGTATGCACTCTTGCTGAGATATAATATATACCTACATTACAGGACAAAACTAAACACATGTCAGATTTTTCTAAAAAATTCCATAGAAAAAACCTTGACCTGCTGATCGTTTTAATCTGCCAGATTTGTTGTAACTGCTTTAGTTTTTGAGTTATATGCACCAAAACAAGCATTTTATCCCATGTTCTATTTAAAAACAGTGCCATGTCTGATGATGGATTAAATCCCAATACATAATTTATGATGTTGGGACTAATCAATATTTGGCTCAAGGGTTTCAGAGGAGATGACTTTTTTTATCGAGTGTATGCCAAGTGGTGACTTACATTGCCTTTTGGGCAAAATGAGCTAAAAAGATAATTTTTTTAATGAATTCATATACCATTCCAGTGGAGGATTCTGAACTTTTCACAAAGAGGGGATGCCGCTCCAGTGATTCCCTATATAATCAACCAAATGTTTCCCACGAAATGGAGGGCCCCCACCCCTAGATCTGACTATGCATTCTCACTCACTTATATACAATAATTGTAAAAAAACAAAAAAGCATTTGCTATTTGCACCCATTAAAAGCCACTAATAACTGGTCAATATAGTTGCTCGTTGGATAGCAGAGCTATTTTGTTCATCTTTTTAGCTCAACAAATTTACGTTAATCACTCATCGACTTCAGCTGACGAGACAACAGCACCACAAACCACAACCAGCAACAATTTAATGTCTTTTTTAAAATTATTATTTACCTTTCGGTAAACGTGTAATACCTTTCCACACCAATAATAGATTGCTTCGCTGAGCGCAGCTTGATACGACCACAGGGGTTCAACCCTGAACAGTTGGGGCAAAAATGAACACAATATTCGCGCTTGATACAGGTCTGAATTTGAATTGTAATTAAATATTTGATACATAATAGGTTTATAATACAAAATAACTGAAGTAAAAGAACTTGGAATTGGTTATATGATTTGAATTTATATAGTTTTTGCTTTTGTGCAATACACAATGTCGTTTCAAATTGACACCGACACCCCCCTCCCCAAAAAAAAGATAAGAAGTTTTTTTTCTTTTGTGCAATACACTATGGTGCTCCAAAATGACCACCCCTAAAAAAATGTTACCCCCTTTTTGTTTGCTTCTGTGCAATACACTATGCTGTTGCCTATTGACCCCCTTTTTTATACATAATTTACAAGTAGTGTAAGGGAGGTAAATCAAAACATACACAAAATTGTATGTTAAATGTATTTGTATTACCTCCCTTGCGCAATTATATTAAAATTGTCCAGAATTAACCAGAAAAACCTAGTTCCCCCCTCCAAAGTCAATCCTAACCATCCCTTTGTGGTAAATTCACCAACTTTTGTGCAGCTAATGTTGTGCCAGTGATGCCCAATGGACAAAAATGCCAGTGATTTTAAATAATTAAGTGGTGCATTTCACTGAATAATGCCAAAATTCACATTCTTTCTGGTTGCAATTTTCTCAATAATAACATATAAACAAAAATTCCAGTGCATCCAAATGCTTTTTTTTTAAACGAGATTGTGAGGCAACTTACACAATATTTGTTAAGTTTCTTCAGTCTGGTGTTAGTTGATTTTTACTGAGCTTGTATGTTCTTCACAGCAAAGATGAAGCAGGTGAATATCTAGCAAAAAAAATCTCTCAGATAAGGTGAGTGACCCAGTCTCATTTTTCTTTGAGGTGTGTGCTTGTATGGTGTCGGAAGGCCTAAATGAGACTTATATTAATGTAAAAGTGTTCTTCCATTGCTTTCTATATTTCTAGTTATGACAGGGTCTGTTCTAGTGAAAACTTGTGTTATGTACACTTCTTCACTATTCTTTCTCAGTCTGTTTACTGTTCTCGAGTCGAATCAAACTTTTACCCCTTAGGCCCTATTAATTCATAATTTTCTGCCAAATTATCTAGTTAAATAAAGTTTTCAATATGGTTGTCAATATATTGTTGATCCTGTATTTTTCCCACAAGATTGTTAGGAAATGATTTATAACAGTATTGGCAGCTACCAAATGGTTGTCTATATTTTATTTTGTTTCCGTATTGATTTCAGGAGATTGTTAGAAAATTTTGATAGTACATTTTGTATATATAAACCTCAGCCAAGGGAGCAGGTTTGACAGAATTTGCAGGGCAAGAAAACCCAGTTAAGATGGACTTTGGGAAGAAAAATGAGGTGTAGCATAGGTGGGAGCTCTGGCACACACATTTTGTTTCTTTCTGTAATCTATTGATATTATCCAGCATCAGTGTCCTATAATGCACATATTTACGGTGATTTTCATCCTTCTAAGAATTCTCCCTCAAACCAATAATAAGGCGGTCTTAGATCTTACAGTCACGGAAGTGTGAGCTTTCTTCAGTGTTGAAACCAGTGTTCTTTGTGTTTGAATTATTTTTTAAAGTTCATGTAAGGATTTTGTGTCATTAGTTAAATCATCATACTATTTCTTTTCCATTAAATATGGGTTAACCATGCTGTTTTCTTTATTTTAATATATCATCATACAATGTTACAAATCAGACAATAACAAATTTATGGGCGTTTTTTCTTTTTATATACATTCTTCTAATACACTAAACCAGCAGAACAATGAAGTTCAAGGAAAAGACCTCAACACTATCTGGAAATCAGTGCCCTTTGACCCAAGAATCTGAACCACTCTAAGTATTGATATCATACAACCATCACTTTTCCATTGCTGTCTGATATTTCCAACGTGACTTAAAAAATTTACAGGAACCTTTGTGATGTCGTATATATATAGTAATAAGGTGTATTGTGCAGACAACAGAATTTTGAAGGTGTCCTTGACCCAATATCAAAGCCACACTTTTTCATGCAATGAAATTTCCTGCAATATTCTGTTTTAGTATTGGTAAGAAATCTCCAATACCTAGTAATCTTACACCACTCAAATATAACTAAAGCTGTTCAGTTAGCAGTTTTATGATCATTGGCCTATTGGATATCATTTTGTTGTAAATGTTTTTAGACTAGATTTTTAATCTTCAATTAATGAAAAAAGTTTTTCAATCTTTCTATTCAGGATGAAATACCCTATTGCTGATTCAAATGGACATTATACAAGCTTTAGTCCTTTGAATAAAGTTATCAATACTACACACAATTTACAAAAGTAAGAACAAAGATGGCACTAGAATCAATAACAAATTAGTATATTTACATATTTTTTTTATTTTAAAGCATGCACAATAAAAGATGTATTTACAACAGCACTAATGATCTACAGATTGTATTGTGTTATGTTGAGACCCAGTGTTAAAATTTGACACCTTACAATTAACCAGTTTAAAAAAAAATCCCAGAATTATGAACACTTCCTGTGCAGAAATACCATCAATAACATGTCACTTAACACAACGTACAAAATATACAATAGTAAAAATTAAAAACAACGGGGAAAAAAATATTTAAAAAAATAAAATACTCACTGCAAAAATTAAATAACAAATATATGTATAGATCACAGACAAATAAAAAAAAAATAAAACAAGGACTGAATACCCAAACATTTCACAAAATAATTGCTTAAGTAACTTGCTATTTCAATAATTGCTTCAGCCTGAAGGAAAACTTTTATCTATGGTGACACTGAAGTATTTACAAACTTTTAAACGGTAATACTTTATGTACTAATTGATTTTTTTTTCTAATGGTACCAATGAAGAACTTTCAGCAGATTTCCCCCTAAAAAGTATAAACAATGTTCTTTCATCCTGGACAAACATAAATGCAAATATTACGTTAAATGAATTAAGATTAAATATTGAACCATTTTTTCTCCCCAACTTGCGTCAATACACTGCTGCTGCAATTACTATGTGAAATGCTCAAGTACTAGTCTTCTCCTACAAACCCTTACTAGGTCATGATCTTGACCTTTCACCTATAAGTAGGTCAATGTGACAAACATCACAGCAATTTGTCACAGCTCAAGTCGTGTTGATTCACTGGTTATGCTCTCCAATAATTATTTAATCAAGAAACTATCTGACCTCTATATTAATATGAATAGCTTCTTAGTGCTATATCAGGGTCAACTTACTAAGCTAAATATTTGTTTGAAAAAAATACTGAAAAATTAACATAAAATAATAAAGTGTTTCTAATCTGTCGAACCTGTCAAACCTTTTCTTCATATTAAATCTGGATTTAATAACCTGTAATCAATCAACTTTCAGGCTTAAGGCTCAAAAATTTTTCAAAAAAAAAAGAAGTCACAATAATTAAGGCTTGATTGTTTTACGATATATCTTAACTCAGTACAAACCAACATTTCATCCAATGAAGAGCTACCAAAAGATTTAAAATATATCAAGTATTTTATTAACAGTATGCTACCATATGAAACGTTCGACTATGGTCATAAAAGAAACATGTATAATCCATATAATCAAGTATTTTATCCCAAAATCCTATATATTTCCCATATTTACTTTAAGTGTAGTCATAAAATAAAATAAGAATGTCAAAAATTCCAGAAAAGTAATGATATTGAATAATTTTTATACTGTTTTTATGTGAATTACTATTAATATTGATGTTTTTATAAAATATACTACTCTTATTAAACCTGAGTTAAACCCTGCTACACTAAGAAGCTAACATTCCTAAGTAAATTACAAAATAAATGTCTTGAACCATCATGTGTCCAGGAACATTGCACAAGTGTTATTTCATAAATCAAACTTAAGATTTATTTCTCAAAGCTATGTTTGTATAATGTGTTATCTATTAACAAACCATCCATTTTCAAATGTGTTTCCATTTAAAAAGTTTTCTCCTTATCTCAATGTTACCATTTTACTTTTGACTGATATACGTCGCCCCACATTTCTAGAAAACACTTGTGAATGTCTGAAAACAATGAATAGTATTCAAATTGAGTAACAACTATAAACAGGTGTTGCTAACAAAACAGAAGTTGGACATACATACACTGCAAAGTGATGTTATACAATACAAAGTCTGAGAAAGCATGCAATTTATCTAAACAATCCTGTAGGATGTCCGTGGTATTAATGATATATATGTAACGCGAGCCCTCCCAGTGACGCGACCCACCCATTACGCGAGATGTGTAAAATTTGGAGCTGCAGCCACAGCATTATTAGAAGGAAATTGAAAATTCCCTACGTGTTACAATGCTGTGTATTGCAGAGGCCCCCCTACGCGTTGGCCCTCCCCTTCGCGATGCCAACCCCATGTGTGTTGACCCATGGTGCTGTGGGATATTCCCTGGCAGCACTTACCCTTAACCCCATGACCTGAAATGAAAAGAAAACATAAAATTAGTAAGGTTAATTCTAAAAGAAAACAATGCATCATAATTAATCATTCTTGTCATTATTTTTTTTGAATGTTTGTACAAAGCCATTCATAGCTACCCACATTTTTACAGCTATTTGTTATTTTTGTTATCAATGGTCAAGTGCACCTTGATCAAGGCTGAACATTTGGACAATATTTTTGTACATTGGTCTGTGAGGTGTTATAGTTTTCATGGGTGTTATTCAAAAACTTGAGTTATGAATTCTGATCATTATACGAATACAACTAAATCATTTCATCTTCAATAGATGATCTAGTATTATGTTCTTTAATCATATCAGAATAATCAGATGACCAAAAAAAACATGAAATTAAATACAAAGATTTCCTTAAACCACAAAAATAACTGAAATGAAGGGATACTAATGAAAAACTAAAGGTCTTGTTGACGTTCATCCACATGACAAAATCTAATCACAAAACTAAGATTTACTGATCAAGGCCTCACATATAGGTGTTCTTTGTTCAAGCCTGAACATTATTGAGTACAATGGTCTTAGGAGGGACAACAGTTTTCATGGGCGTTATACCAATAGCTTGAGTTTTGAGTTCTGATCATTATACGAATACAACTAATCATTTCATTAGATGATCTAGTTTTATGTTCTTTAATCACATCAGAATCATAAATAATCACAAATGATTTACAAAAAATATCTGTGATGAATTCTTATGTAGCTACATCCCGAATATATATCAAACATAAGAAGATTATTTTGAAATACATATAATCTTAAGTTAGCATTGGTGGTACTGATGACTGTCAAAAAACAAAATTCTTTTTTTTTTTAAGGTAAAAAGGTAGATACAAATGGATACTCCTTATTGGATTCAGATCATGGCATAGTTCTGATCACTTCAACGATCATCTAATACATGATTTAATAATCATTTCTGAATCCTATAAACCAATATAATTTAAATATGTTAGTTTTACCTCTTCTTGTGTAAATAAAGCATTCATATGCTGCTTACATTATCAAATAATTTATGAATCTGATTCATGATAATACACTGCTTAATTATCTGACAATGATTTTGTGAATAATTCACTTAAATAAAAATCCTGATGTCCACCCCTTTAAGTTGTGCACTGAGTAATATTCTGCAAAATTATCAACCTAGTTTAAAAAGTGAAGGGAACAGCAAAGAAATCAGTTTAGTCCTAAAGCAGACATTTTAATGTTAACTGTTTACATCCTCCCCCTACTATTTATTCTAATGACATTAAAATGACTTCATTTTAAAGTAAAACAAGAATGTGTCCTCAGTACACAGATGCCCCATCCGCACTATCATTTTCTATGTTCAATGGACCGTAAAAATTGGGGAAAATTTCAATTTTGGCACTAAAATTAGAAAGATCATATCATAGGGAACATGTGTACTAAGTTTCAAGTTGAATGGACTTCAACTTCATCAAAAACTACCTTGACCAAAAACTTTAACCTGAAGCGGGACAGACGAACAGACCAGAAAACATAATGCCCCTCTACTATCGTAGGTGGGGCAAAAAAATCAATAAAATAACCATGGATTGGCTTGAATATGAAACACATTTAGCTTCTTTTTCAGGCTGATCAATCAAGAGGTTTAGAATGAGAAAATGCACAAAGTTACGGAAATCTTATAACTGGATTCAGATCATGGTATAGTTCTGATCACATCAAATAAAGATCATCTATTACAGATATAAAAAATCATTTCTGAATATTATTCCAATATATTTCAAAGCTGGCATTTAAGTGTAAACTACCTTCTGCTTCCCCATCTATTACATTGGACTATTTTTACTGGGGTTAAAAAATGTCATCTGATATAATCATGAAGGGGAAAACCAGAAAATAACAATGGACGTGCTATGTATGCACAAGAATATCACACATGTTTCTCCTTTTTCATTTACATAGTTAAGTCAGACATTTAAGAATGTAAAATGCTAAAAGTTGAGTAAATCTTAAAGGGGCACTAGCTACGAGATATAAAAAAAATCTTAAGTAAGATTTTTTTGTTCAATCAACAATGAAAGTGAAATAGTGAAATAATAATTCACTTTTAGCAGCCAAAATGGTTCAATTTTGTCAAATTAAGCTAAGAAACATTGATAATTTATTATTCACTTGCAAGTGAATAATCGATCTCATTAAATCCGTATTCATGTGAACATCAATTTAACCCCCTAGCTAGAGATTGACAATGCATGCATTGTATGTGTACTGGTTATTTAAAGAAAAAGAATGTCAACAATGAAAGTGAAACTACGGTTAATCATTTGATTACTGATTCGATCCACATAAAATCATTCTTATACGGTTAAAAACAATGAGAAACATATATTTTTAATCTTTAAAATGAAATCAAACAGACCTATACAAATCCAATTGCACGTGTTGGTTTAATCTATTCATATCTTTATTTATGTTTACATCGCTTATATGGTCATCTGAGGTCAAATCGATAGTTAATTAGATGGTGTCTGGACTAAAATACACACGAAACGAACCTACATATTATCTACCCCATGCTCTGTAAACTGTTTATTTTAGACTTTTGATAGTTTGGATAAATGTTTTACATTGTTATAAATAAACTATGAGAATTTGAGTCAAATCGGTGACCATGAACTTGACAGCTAGTGCCCCTTTAAATTGGATTCAGATCATCGTATAGTTCTGATCACGTCACTTAACGATCATCTAATACATGATTTAATAATCATTTCTGAATCCTATCACGTCAATCATGTTTTATTATTCCTTTTGTTTATTGGAGTTTCTATATGCAGCCTAATTGTTGAATTGGTAAAAAGTTCACAATATCAAAATCATCACAATATGCATACTTTTTATATGTTTTATTACAGAAAACTAGCAAACAGTGCACCATATTTGAAAATAGAACCAAAATTAACCATGATCTGGTTCAACTACCCAACATTTTGTGAATAGTTCACCAATATCAGATCAAGACAATATTAAACTTCCAGCATAATAAAACAATTCTAGCTTAAAACCTGCAGGAGTTGACTTACTAATATGTTCCTAAAGCTGGCAGTTAAGAGTAAACTACCTACTGCTTCCCCATCTATTACAGAGGACTATTTTTACTGGGGTTAAAAAATGTCATCTGATATAATCATGAAGGGGAAAACCATAAAATAACAAGTGAAACTGCAAGCTACTGCTCACTGATGATACCCCCGCCGCAAGTGGATAATATTAATAGTGTAAAAATATGCAAGTGTTCGGTAAACAGGAAGTTGTCAAGTGATGAATCTAAAAAGCATCACACGGTATAGCTGACTTATATAAATCCTGAAACCAAATTTCAGAAATCCTTGTATTGTAGTTCCTGAGAAAAATGTGACAAAAATTTTCAACTTGGCTTTCATGTGTAAAATCATACAAGTGTTCAGTAAACAGGAAGTTGTTGAGTGATCAATCTGAAAACGCATCACACGGTATAGCTGACTTAGATAAACCCTGAAACCAAATTTCAGAAATCCTTGTATTGTAGTTCCTGAGAAAAATGCGACAAAAAATATTCATGGGACGGACGGACTGACGGAAGGACAGACAGAGGTAAAACAGTATACCCCCCCTTTTTTAAAGCGGGGGTATAACAATGGAAGTGCTATGTATGCACAAGAATATTACACATTTCTCCTTTTTCATTTACATAGTTAAATCAGACATTTAAGAATGTAAAATGCTAAAAGTTGAGGAAATCTTGAATCGGATTCAGATCATGGTATAGTTCTGATCACGTCAAATAACGATCATCTAATACATGATTTAATAATCATTTCTAAATCCAATTAACAACTTATAGTTTTAATGTATTTGTATTTCTTTTTAATGTGAAAGAAGCTACCTATTTTTGTACAAGTGTACGGGTTCATTTAATCTGTTTTGATCCTACTTACTTTTGGAAGTCTTGAGTCACACTCCATATTGAACGGCTAGCCTCTCACGGAGAGGCTGAGGAAACTGATCAGAAAACTTTGTCCAGTTTTCTTCACCCACTTGATTCTTAAAACCATGTAAAATCTACCAACAAAAAATACTATTACCTTATTTGTACAAATATTTCCAATAATTTTTTTTCTGAAATGTTTTTTCTGGTGTTTATTCGAAGTTGTGTTATCAATAGCAAACTGTACACATTTTAAGGACTTAAAAGGAACACAGGGCATAAAAGGGAACCTACTGAAAATTCATTTCTATGAAAAGCAGTCACCATCTTTTCTGAAGAAACACTGATATAAGCTTGTCATATCAGGGCAATTTTAGCTGTACATTCACTTGTCTAGTACAATATAGAAGAAAATCTATACTTGGATTCAGATCATGGTGTAGTTTTGATCAGGTCAAATAACGATCATCTAATACATGATTTAATAATCATTTCTGAATCCTATGAACCTATATATGTATAATAAAAAAGTTGCTCTCATTGAAATATACCCTTCATCCTGATTTATCTATTTAGAAATTTGTATTTTCTTAAGCAACTAAATTTTTGGTTGGATATATGTAAAACTAATGAATAATTGTAACTAATATAATTAATATAAGCAGTTATTGCTGGTTTCTAAATTTCATTTGCCACAATGTGAATTTATATTGTATAAGATTTCATAATGAAATATAGTTGACATTTTACACTGATTGTTGTAACCATACCTTATAAAACATTTCTTTCAAATCAGCTTTTGGTTGAGACCAAGAAGCAACAGCATCACAGAAAAATATAAAGTCTTGAATAACTCCACCTGGATTCACATTGATCATCTGACAAACTCCTCGGAAAGCTGAATCTTTTTCCTCATTATCACGAATATTTCTTAAAGAACTACACCTAAAATCCAGTCAAAAAATAAATGATGTGTGTTCTTTGTGTAAGAGATAAAATATCAAATTGAAAGATAATTAATAATAATAATGAATATGAGAAATCTAATAAATAAAATTAAACATGTTTTGATAAATAAATGGTTAATTTGACAACACTACAGTAGTGCAGAAATGTACAAGTGATATGCCATAACAGTTCCATGCTTCCTCACCAAATACATAAAATACTAGACAATCACAAATTACATACCACATTTAGAAGGCTTAATCATTTTTAGTAAAGTGAATTTGTCCATATGACAATTAATTTCTGTTGACTGTACAATACATATTGTGAGCTAAGCAGAAGCAAATGGGACAATGAAATAGAACTTCCATGTTGTGGTAAAATTATTTAAACAAATTTTAAATATCCCCTCCCTCATGAAATGTTTGCCCCCTCGCCCTCATAAAGTCTCCACTTGACCTCCCACATTAAGTTTACAATAATAGAGAGAAAATGTTTATATCTGTAGTGTATGTTAATCAATAAAATAGCAATAAAATCTAATAATAAAACTTCTGTAAATTATAAGCTCAAGCAGATTTTACATAACATGCCGAAACTGGGGTAAAACTTTAAAACACATAAATTCAATCTACTTTGGAGAATATAACATTTATCTAAAAGTATGAATATTGTAAATAAATATTGCAAATATGACTTAACATAATAAGAATAGAATGATTTGAAATCAATTTCAAATTTTCTGTCCATTTTCTGCTACATAACATCTATATAAAGAATAAAAATTTCATAAAAAATAAAAAAAAAAATTAAAAAAAAATCTAATTTTACAAACATGATTTCCCCAAACTTGTGCAGAAAACTGACAGGACTGAAACTGATTGCAAAAGAGAAATAAATAAAAAGTTACACACCACTGCCGAATAAACTGCTGTAACATAGGAGCAACCTCTGGTGGGCAGACTAAACCAAGGCGACCAATTGTTATCGCTAAGAGTTGTCGTCGTCATAACAATACGAGGGCAATGAATAGGGAAGAAAAACAGAGAAGACAACAAATCAACAAAACGATACAAGCAAATAAAATATATTATAAAATATGTCAAGGTCAATTATTCTGTCACCTAGGTCATATTGTGATACAATGTCAACTGTATGATAATGATTAAGTTTTTTACAATGCTGATTAACAAATTTTGTTTATATCTTTTTTTGCAGAATTCATGATGGTCCCAAAAAAACAAACTTGATAGCACAAAAACTCAGAACTTGTCTAGTTAAATCAGCTATATGAAGTTAACATGTTATATGTAAATGAATTAGGGACAGAAATTGAAAAATATCTATTCAAATACCAACTTTAAAATAAGCTTTTGAATATGTAAATTTTAGTTGGGATCTAACAAGTTTAAAATATCAACAAAATTTGGCAGTCCGTCATCTGTATGATTTCTACAAATATTAATTTCATACTAAGTGCAGTTATTATAAAGGATTATGTCTAGCTGTGTTTGTATTTATAATGTCATCTCTAAGTCAGAAATGGTGTAAATATTCTACAAAAATAAATAACAATACATAGAAAAAGTGTACATATAAATTTTTGAATACTGTACTTCTAATTAAAATGACACAAATAATGTACATATAAAAACCCTTCAGATGTTTCACTAAGGAAATAAAATCTTACAAGAAAATTGGGGAAAATCTTTCCGGTAGGAGATTCCAATTTTTTTTTAAAATAGACGAATATTTTGAGAAATTACAAAATTACACTTTTAGTTATATTTATGTATGCTATAATAACAATACATTGATCAAAGAGGAGATAACTTCTGAAGAATTTTGTTGATGTCTATAATATCATATACCATTTACCAACAGCTATAAAGCCAAAGTTAATTCAACATCATTGAACATTCAGACACATTCCAGAAATAATAAACGTTAACAACAGATGTCACATTAGACAACACCGCCAAAATTCTACAGTTACAGCATTAAAATAAGAAAACTTATTTGATTCCATTGATAAACTCTTTTTAAATTGAAAATTAATGACTTTAAAATAATTTCTGAAATGTATCTGTGAACCATGTAGTTATAAATTGAAAGGAACCATTTCTTAAATTTAAAATAATACAATGTATTAAATATGTCTTCCAAAAATAATTTTCTTGCCCAATTGAATACAGGTTCCTTCAACAACAACTACAAAAGCTCAAACAAAATAATTTATTACGTAAATAAAATTAGACAATATATATGGTGAAAAATTCCCATCTTTTATGATTCACATTAACTGTGCACTGTTTTAAGCAGTTTTTCTTCAATAAAATTATGAACACAGGAAAAAATTACAAAAATGATTATGAGAATGCATGCATGAGGATCTTAAGTGAAGAAATTTTACCAATCTTTAATATTTTTTATCTTTCAGCAATGTTGATTCAAGAAATATTTGTCAGGTAAAAATTTACTCAAGACTATTTTTATTTTATTTTAAACATTGTGTAAAGAGTTACCATTTTCATGATACGTACCTGTGTTTTCCAACAAAGTCTTTGGCGTGTTTGGTCTGTTTATAATATCTACAAGTGGACCTATCACCAAGGTAATGTATGGCTGCATCTCATTTCCTGTTAAATTATTATTATTATTATTATTTGTTGATAGACCTGTAAAAAAAAATCCTACCATTACAAACTGCCTTTTAAGCAAAAACTTCCTGTTTTGAATTGGTATTTCTTTATAATTTAATTTTGGAAGTAACACATCTTCTGATTGGCTGAAGTTGTTTTGTTTATCAGCTCATAGACATAATTCTGTCATGTGACTGTGACGTCATCAACATTTTTTGATGATTTCTCCGTTTAAAAATGGAATTTAGAATTAAATTTTAAGAAATGACTGCAATATTTTTTCTATCTATTTGAAAAAACATAACATTTTTTATGTTATTTCTTCGTACAGAAAAAATATTAGTCATTCCTTAAATATTTAAAATTCTTGAATCTTAAAATTTTGTGTGCATAAAAAATACACACAGTAATCCCCTATATAAAACTGAAATTCCTGATTTTTGTAAAGTATGTATTATCTTCTTAACTAATCTCATACTTTTAATATGAAAACTAATTTTATTAGCACCTATACCACATCATTTTATTTATGCTGTTGCATAATTCAGCACTATAAGATGTTAGAAAGTATGCAGACCTCAGCCTTATTTCATAATGACCTTAAACTTGATATTTTCTAGTTATTTTTTTAAAATATATATCGTACAATAAGATATATGTTTCACTAACATACCCATTTTAACTGATATCTCTCCAATCGACCATGTAGCATTGTTACACACAGATATAAATTCAGGATTTAAATTTTGTGCCAGGATTGGCATGAATTCCCCTATAAAAATAAAATAAAATACATTAAACAAAAAAATACTTGGTACTAATTACAAATAGTAAGTTTATTTGACTAATGTATACAAACATGAAAATTGAATACAAGAAGCTTACAGAAATTTTTTACATTCTTTGTATGTGTCAATTTCAATAAAATATTTAAGTACATTTTTATAAAGATTCATATCAATCTTTACTTTGATGTTACTTTTATTCATAAACAGTTTTTTTTCTTCTTCTGAAGATGACTTCATGACTCATTTATATGTTCGTGTTTACTTACCAATACAAGGTTTAACATGTTGAAAGCAAGCCTTTGTTAAATCTCCAAGCAGGGCAAATGAGCTCTGTCGTACTTCTGGCATAGGATCCTGTAAATTAAGAATTTTCTTTTCTTATGACAAAAGTTTATTTCTGATGGAATTTCTTTATAAAATTGTAAGTAACTTTTTCAGACAGTACGAATACCAATACAATCATTTATTACAATCATAAGGTATGAGAAGTCATCATCAAAAGCCAAAGTTATTACAATCATAAGGTATGAGAAGTCATCATCAAAAGCCAAAGTTATTACAATCATAAGGTATGAGAAGTCATCATCAAAAGCCAAAGTTATTACAATCATAAGGTATGAGAAGTCATCATCAAAAGCCAAAGTTATTACAATCATAAGGTATGAGAAGTCATCATCAAAAGCCAAAGTTATTACAATCATAAGGTATGAGAAGTCATCATCAAAAGCCAAAGTTATTACAATCATAAGGTATGAGAAGTCATCATCAAAAGCCAAAGTTATTACAATCATAAGGTATGAGAAGTCATCATCAAAAGCCAAAGTTATTACAATCATAAGGTATGAGAAGTCATCATCAAAAGCCAAAGTTATTACAATCATAAGGTATGAGAAGTCATCATCAAAAGCCAAAGTTATAACAATCATAAGGTATGAGAAGTCATCATCAAAAGCCAAAGTAGACCTTAAAAGATTGGTATATAAACATCCATCAGTAATTACCAAACATATCACCTTTCAAAATGGAAATATGCTCAACAAAACAAAAAGTATATTGTTTCTAGGAAAGACGACTAGTCTTATTTCAGTCTACAGTAAAGTGATTTCATATCTAATTTGCTATGTTTTTACTTAAATGTATATGTATGGTTAAACACATTTTAATCAAGACAAATTAAAATATTTTGTGTATACCAAATCTCTATAATAGAGGAAATAAAGTTATACATTTAGACCAAGCAAGAAATTTAGGAATCCATGCCCAAATCAGATTTGTTATTTTTAAAATTCAATCTTTTGGAAATTTCAAAGTAGCTATTGACTATTAAACATTTTTTTTCAATCTTGTCAACAATCTTGTTTCACTCACTTGCATGCATTGGTACAGTAACTTCAAGATGTTACTATTAGCCACTAAGGAATCTATATGATGTTCTAGTCCTTCAGCCAGTCCACTTAACAGGTCCAATGCCACTATCATGAAATCTTTATCCGGAGGATCTACTGAGTCTGGTTGAGTTTGGTTAGCCTGCAAGACACCATAACTGTGTCGCTACAAACAAAATCCTCCAATCTATATACACATTAACTATCAACAGATCTTTACTGCTTTATACAATAGGTTTGAATAATTATTGATTTTATCTTTCTCTTTAATATCAGAAAAAAAAAAGTGTGTTTTTAAAAAAACTTAATATGTTCGAAATAATATGAAGAATATAAAAGGTAAAGTATTAAATGTAAAGATCTTGGCAGCTTTTTCAGACAGTACGAATACTAACATGATTCATCCACCAGTCCATGTACGTCACATTGACATTATCATCATAAAATTTAGCCAAGATAAATTTTTTTCCAATCACAAATTTTCTGTATGCATTATGAAGGTTATTTCAATATCTAACGAATAACCAACTCACAATCAAATGAATATTGCTGAATTCATAGCAAGTTTCTAAGTTTACACTATAGAACTTGATTTTTTTATATTACAAAACTTGAGTTACAGCAATGGAATTATACATTTATGTCAGCATAGTTCTGCTTGTTTTTTTTATTCTATATTCAAACTTTGTTATTTGTATACTTGAAAAAAAAAATAAAGAAAGAGTAAACAATTGATGTCTTACAAAATTTTGGTTCAATGTCTGTTCTACAAGTGACACACATCTTCTGTAGACTGGTTCACAGTAAGGCAGGAAACCAGACTGAAGAGCTGTAGCTACACTGGACAAACACTAAAACAGAAAACATACATGTCATATATCGATTAATATTTGTTCATTGGAATAAATGTAACAGTAGTACAGATAGGAACATTCCTGCAAACGTAGTACAGATAGGAACATTCCTGCAAACGTAGTACAGATAGGAACATTCCTGCAAACAGGTATCTAATATTTTGAATGATTTTGTAACAAATGATGTGACAAATAATATGAAGAAAATGTAAGGTAAAAGCGTTAAATGTTAAAGATCTTGACAGCTTTTTCAGACAGTACGAATACTAACATGATTCATCCACCAGTCCATGTACGTCACATTGACATTATCATCATAAAAATTCATCAAGATCTTTTGTTTTCCCCATCTCAAATTTTCTGATTCAGAAGCATTAATGAAAATAGGGTAAGCTAAGCTGACAGACTGCTAAATGGACCAAGTGCAAACTTAGTTTCATTCAATTTGACTTAAAAGGCTAATAAGCACATGTTACCAAAATTACTCCATTTAAAAAAAAATTAAGGTATCTACTGAAATTGTTGAGCTGTGTTCCTCTCTGAACAGAGACATATATTTTACTTCAATCTACTATGAAAATTCGTTAACATTCACATTTAGGTGCTTTAAATACAATCATTTCTAATAAAAGTCATAGGTTAAATTACATACCTCCAACAAAGGAAACAAATCTTTGTCTTCATCCTTCAGAACATTCCATTTCTCTATGAGTGGTGGCATTAACATATTGACATACTCCTAAAAGTTATGAAAATATACCCTGTAACTATGCATTCTGGTATTAATGATATCTTAATGGCTTTATACTTTCTTTATGAAGACTCATCTTTTAAATTAAGAAACTAGATTGCAAAGCATCATAAATTGTGCATTATGGTATATGCATGTTTCATCCCATGTATTACTGGTTTTGTACTTCATGAAGTTTAATATTTGTGATGCATAAAATAGTTCATCAATGAAATTAAATTTGATTTTATTCTCTTTTAACATTTCAATAATATGAACTCCAATTCCAATGTGCAACAGTATTTATTCATTACTCAAATGGTTTGGTTTTGGTGAAAACAAATGCAATCCAGATGATAGGAACAACTTTGTATTGCATGAAAAGGTTTGAAACATGAGCTACATCATTGTACATCCTATTGTATTCAAATAAAAGGCAACCTTAAACTGTGACTATTGAAATGTATATTTACCTGTTTGTTAAGATGATGCCCTACAGAGTCTGCCAGAGTTCCTATAGCATCATATAATATCAGTAAGTTCTTGTGCTGTAAAACAAAGGGAAATCAATGTAAGTGTCACAGTTAATAAAGAAGAAGTATTTACCATTTCAAAGCTAACATTTTTTATGCCCCACCTACGATAGTAGAGGGGCATTATGTTTTCTGGTCTGTGCGTCCGTTCGTCCGTCCGTCTGTTCGTTCGTTCGTCCGTCTGTCCCGCTTCAGGTTAAAGTTTTTGGTCAAGGTAGTTTTTGATGAAGTTGAAGTCCAATCAACTTGAAACTTAGTATACATGTGCCCTATGATATGATCTTTCTAATTTAAATGCCAAATTATAGTTTTGACCCCAATTTTACGGTTCACTGAAAATAGAAATTGATAGTGCAAATTTCAGGTTAAAGTTTTTGGTCAAGGTAGTTTTTGATAAAGTAGAAGTCCAATCAACTTGAAACTTAGTATACATGTTCCCTTTGATAAGATCATTCTAATTTTAATGCCAAATTAGAGAATTTATTCCAATTTCACAGTCCACTAAACATAGAAAATGATAGTGCGAGTGGGGCATCCGTGTACTGTGGACACATTCTTGTTTTAAACATCTTTTGATGAGTTTTGAATATTTTTCTAACTGAAAATGAATAATCATCTGCAAACTTTTTAAAATTTTATGTTGCTTTAATATAGGAAAACAAAAGAAAATATAAGAAATTTTTAAATGTTAAGATCTTGACAGCTTTTTCAGACAGTACGAATACGAAAATGATTCATCCATCAGTCATTTTTGTCACTTTGACATTATCATCATAAAAAATAGTCAAGATAATTTTATATTTATATTCTCTCTTAAATATTTCGGTTTAGCAGGTAATTTAAAATCTAATCAATAACATACTTAAATTTCTATTTCTTTATAGAACTGTTATCGGTTTGTATTATAACGTTAAGCAATAGCATTCAATAAGTGTGCCAGCTCCAGTATGGTTCAAATAGTTTTTTGTACTCACTCAAAAGTTCATTATTCTAATACTCATAAAAATGTATTTAAAGAAAACTCAATGTAAGAATAGATTATGTCTTATGCATTGTAAATCTTAAAGACTTGTACGTTTAGTAAGTTACTAAACGTAAAAGTCTTTAAGATACTGTAAGGGTCGTGTTATTACAAAGAAGAAAACAGATACATCTTTCATGCATTAATCATGAAACAGTTAAATGTGTCAAATATTTATCTAAGATATTTACCTGATATTTGTTGAATGCAAACACCAAAGTTTCCAGTATGAAGCCTAAATAGGGAACCAGTTCTGTACATGCCTCTTCCTCCAGGGTAGCAAATGCTGAGCAAGCAGCTTCCTGTACTCTCTTGTTAGCATCCAATACTCTCTTCAATAACTTGGGAAAAATATTTTTATGTATGATTTGTTTTGAATGTTAACAAGATTGAAAAGATACACCTAGCCTTCCACAATAAATTTGAAAGTTTAGCAAGGTTCCTTTCGGTTCATATGCATTATTATTAAGTTGCTGTAAAGTTAACTTACTAATAACACTTCTGTTATAAAGATTTAGCAAACAGAAAGTTAATGAGCAGTATATCTTAGAACACATCACATGATAACGCTCACATGAAAATTGATATCAAATTTCAGTATCAATGAGATGAAAATTTCATGAAACAGACAAACAGGAAATCCAGTATACTACCCTCAATTTGATTTGTTTATTTACTTCCTCAATCAATATTGTCTTTGCACTTCTATTTTAACCACATGATTTCAATGCTGTACTCAAACAGATATGAATTGTATTTGGCAGAAATATCTTAAGTTCTTTTCCAGAAAGTTACATTCCACCTTCTCTAGTTGCCTTTTAAATCATTAAAAGATGATAAAAGATCTTTCATCCGTTTTTGATGTGTTTTGTCATTTGATTTTGCCATGTGATTAGGGACTTTCTGATTTGATTTTCCTCTTGAGTTCAGTATTTTTGTGATTTTACTTTTCATCCAAACGAGTATACAAAATTCAAGAAAAAACCTACCTCTTCCATTAATGGTTTGAGATACTGCTCATGTGGTTGTCCTACAACCCAGTGAGCGTATCTACTCAATGTCCAACAGGTTATAGATCTAACTAGAGCTTTCTTATCACCTAGACAGCTGATCAGGTATGGTATTAACTCTGGAAGGTGTGGTATCATTCCTGTCATACAACCTTCTGCAATAGCTCCTAATACTAATATTCCTGATTCCTTGATCTCCCATGAATTGTGAAATAATGTCTCTTTCAATATAGGTAATAACACTGGTAAAATGTCATCACGGAAGACATTAGCTAACACGTCCAGAGCAGCAGCAGAACACTTCCCTGCAAACAGAGTATTTGTTACTATAAACATGAATTAATCACTAAACTATCTGATTTTACTTTTCTATTTGTAATATTTTATTTCTATTTCAAAGATGACAATGATCCATCTTTTTCCCTGAAAACCAAATATATATAAACAAGAGCGCAAAAAAGCAGTCTCTCCATGCAACCCAAAAATATTAGGGGCAATATGATATATAGTTGTTTCACTATAATCCTGTCTTCAAGGTGTAATGATGGATACATAAATACATCCATTTGGCTAAATAAGTTAAAAATAAAACTTTCCTAAATTAATTGTATACAAGAAACTATGGGCTATTAATACGTTATGACACCCCAGCTTCCAGAATTTGGCAAACAGATAGTTTTAGAGCTATGAATATGAAAATGCTTTTGCATGTTCACATAAAGCTTAATAAAGATTTCAGGAAGTTCATCCATAAAAAAATTTTAAGGGTTCAGCGGAAACCCAGTGCCTCTCCTACTTTCGCTGTTAATTGCAGGCTCAATAAAAAAGAGGAAAAAAATCAATGAAAATATTCCTCTTAAAATTATCTTTTGATTGTAAGAAGCTTCCATCCAAGTTTGGTAAAAATCCAGGATAGTTTATGAATCTAATAAATGTTTTAAAAACTTGAACTGCAGATTGTATGTAATATAGATACACAGGTACAAAGTTTTAACAAAATATCTTTCTAGATACTAAAAGAAGCTTTTGTCTAAGTTTGGTACAATTCCAAAATAGTATAAGAAAGTTATAATAATATTATAATTTTAAAAACTTTTAACCACAGAGTGAAAAAATGAATTTATTTTTTTACAAGATTTACTTCTGGATACTATCTTATGATCATAAACAAGCTTCTGTCCAAGTTTGGTACAAACCCAGGATAGTTTAAGAAAGTTATTTAAATTTGAAAAACTTTAACCACAGATAAATGTAATGTTTCCTGGCGAAAAACTAAGTCCATTTATAAGTAAAATACGGAAAAAAAAGAATTTTATTTTTACAAAATTTACTTCTGAATATTTGTGGACGCTGCCAACGACACTGACGCAATGTAGGATCGCTATGTCTCGCTTTTTCGACTAAAGTGGAAGGCTCGAGAAAAATGACACAAATTTTATACATGGCTGTTATGTGTCAGAATAAATAAGGATTAAGTTAACAGGATGATGGTGAACTAAGATTATGAAAACATACCACACTGGTTTACAACATTTTCGTATGAAGCCTTATGAAAAATTTGACGGCGTTTATAAATTGATATTCTCTTGAACAATTTGATGAAAAATTTTCATACATAGCCATTTTGTGTTAGGAAATATAAATATTGAGTTAACAGCAAGTCAAGGAAGGGTGAATCTAAATATACATCACACCATTCAGCATGCTCACATAAAGTCTGATGATACAAAAGTTCAGGAAGCTCGGATTTGTAGTTCTTGGCAAAAATATGGCAAACATTTTATTGGACTGATGGACATACCAGGGTTAAACAGTATACCTACCCCTTCAGAGTGGGATTATAATAATCTTGTAGAGCAAGACGTTTCTGTTAAAATTATAATTTAACCTAGTTTGTTCTGTAGACCATCAATAGCTCATCAACAGAATTCAACATTTCACATATAGATCTAGTTATTCATTGAATTTTCCATTTACTATTTCCTATACTATAAAAGTAGGTCTCCTTTCACAGAAATATTTTAACATCATCTCCCAATTGCTAGTAATGTCTTCTTTAAATCAACCTTATGTCTAAGTAAAAATATAACTACTTACTTAAGTTCCAGTCAGATGCTGTAAATTCAGAAATTAATGTGAGAATTTATTATTGCGAATCACTGATTACCAGTAAAAAAGCCAGTTTGTAAAAAAATTGTGTAGGAAAGTCACTACTGAAACTATGAATGAGTTTTTTTTATTATTGGAGACACTGTTTCGCATTAATAAAAACATCGGAATAATATCTGAATTTACAGTAATTAACCATTTATTAAAGGAAGCACAATACAATAACTACAAAATTTGATAAAAAATAATTTTCAGTTTTTTTTGTCAAATCTAAATATTCCAAAACCACATGAAAACATTTCCATATCTTGCATCGTAAATGAGTTTTGATAATAATAAGTTTTGTATACAAAATGCACAAGTATGACCGATACAAGATAAGAACATGTGGACAGTACTATGTGGTTAATCAATAGAATCTTTTGATAGCTTTATGACCATTGTCCAGCTATTTAAATAACAGTTATGAAAAAAGTTTGGATTAGGGGTTCAAAAAAGAAGATAATGAATCAAAAAAAACCATAAGAGCTGACAGCAGAATAAATCCAACAAAACCATTTAGATGGAATTAAAATATAAATGTACAAGTAATAAACAAACATAATTGTAAAAACTTAATTATAGAAAAAACAAGAATAAAAACCACAAGTTGTGTAAAATGCCATATTTTCATTGATTACAGATTATAAATCTCCAATATGAATACTCTAGACTGACCAACTTGTCATTTTATGTACACATGCACAACTTACCTTTAATATAGGGAAAACGTAAAAAAAATTACATTGCTTTATGTATGTACTGAATTGATGAAATCAAAATTTAAAAAGCAAATTCAATTACACTTCTCAGATCATTAATAGTTGATGTTATCCAGGTGAGTGAAGTTTGACCTTACCAGTAACACTTATTAGCATCTGATTTAAGCAAATTTTGTTCTCTGAGCAGATATCTTTTAAAGTGGTGACTCAATTTCCAATAACCTCAAATGAACAAATTTTAAACCCAACTAAGTTCAGTGATTTCTTATGTCAGAATTAAAGTTGCAAACTTAATTGAAGGTTTATGGGAGAATGAAATACACAAGGAAAATTTGAGACATGATTTTGATGGTTAAACTGTGGTACTGTATGATAGTGATTTGTCAGTGTAAACTTGACTGATTCTGTGGTGAAACAATGTATTGTGCTACCGTAGGTGTAGGTACTTACTTAGGTTCCAGTCAGATAAACTATCATCGTCATCATATCCATCATCTGATAATTCACCATCCTATCACATAAAAAAATAATAAATTATTAAACCACAATACAAATATTCAGGACATGGATCAACTCATCAACTGTAAGCTTGATTCTAAACTTGGGATTCAATGTGAAGGAGTTGGCATTAAATTTATTAGGCCATTTCTAATATGAAACAAGAGGAAACATCAAGAGTAATATTATCTTGAAACCAAAATGATGTAAAATTTTGTTATACACAACAAAGCATCAATATACTAATTTCGACAGGGGCATAAACCAAAATTTCAATCAATTTTAGCTTTTAGATCAGTGTATAAATGAGTTCTGCAGCGATGAAAAAGACCATATCCCATGGCCATGCAAGTTAACTCAAATCTCATTCATATAAAAGTACATCATGTGAGTAAGATTCTGAGAAAGTTTGTAAAGTTCTATTAAATTATTCAGTAGCAGTAATCGATACATAAGCTGGAGGGAGGACAAATAACCTAGAAAACATTGCATCATAATATACTGCCAGCCTCAATAATGCCAAATTAAAATTCATTGTGATTTTAAGCTGTTCAATATGACTGATGGATAGAAAAGTAAAGATAATTCATTACAATATCTCTCACTACCCGTAGCTATGCATACAGTTTTATTAAAAGTCTGCTCTTTTATACATTTTGTGTCAATGAAATGCACTGATTTGAAATTGTGTCAGATTTTTCTAGGATAATACATACAGCATCACCATCTGTGTGTTTCTGTGTGTGTGATTTAGACTTGTGAAATCTAGGTTTGATATCAGATTCTTTGTCTGGAACCATGTCATCTTCTTCTACATCACCCTGTAAACAACAATGGTAGAATTATAAATACATGATTTCCTAATAATCACCCTGTAAACAACAATGGTAGCCTTATAAATACACGATTTCATAATATAATGTAATTAGGATTAGGTTTAAACTTGATATCACTAGAATACAATCATTTTATTTTACAAACAAAGTAATTTATCAACTTTATTTTCAAAATTTTAAAAGGTGTGTTTACTTTAATTCTAATAAGCCAAAAATTAAATATTGTGTGTTTCCCTAAACCTCAACTCTACCCTATTACTATATACCCCCAAAAATCTTTGTGCATTGAAATTGTATAATAACCTACTCTCAAATGGTTCATTCTAATGGAATAACCCTCAACTAATATATACATGTCTAACAATTTACCTGAAAAGTATAATATCTATTTCTGAGTATTTCATTGCTTTAACCAGGACAAGTATAAGTCTATCTGTATATGTCTGTAACAATTTACCTTTAGGAGTATAATATCTATTTCCGAGTATTTCATTCCTTTGACGAGGACAGGTATAAGTCTATCTATATGTGATCCTAACACTTCTTTACATATAGGTTGTTCAGCCAAAGACAACCAGAATTCACAGGCCTCTAATGCTACACTATCATCATCATCTTGGGTTCTACACATCATGTACTGAAATACAAAAATTAATAATGAAAATATACCAGCATTCCATAACAGTATTGATTAAAACTAAGGATTGTCTTTTTGTAATTTAAACACAAGCTTTCATACATGACTGTCCAGGCCATTCATTAGGAGGCGGTACCCGGTACTTTTACCCTCCTATGCTATTGACAAGTACCGCCTAAATGTAGGAATTTTGATATAAGATATTCATAGAATAAATTGAAAAGTACCACCTAGAAACGTAGAAAGTACCAGTCAACATGAAAGATAATGAAACCCCTGCAGTCATGTATATGTTTCTAGAACAATAAAGGGATCTGCTTGCGAGTGTTTTTACCTCTCTTAGAAAGGCTTCTGTAGGCTGTTCATTCAAAATACAGGCATACATGTACATGGAGCTTATGAATTGATTGTTTTAAATACATGTTTGTTGTGCATCTTTTATAAAATTTATTTTTTGGACTATTGGAAATGTATGATCAAACCTGATAAGAAGAGGTTCAAATTTTGTCTACCACATAAGGACAATCTGTGTTTAACCTATTCATGGAATGAATTTATAAGCTTCATCTGGACAGACAACTGGTAACAGTTAATACTTTCCATGCCAATTTAACCCCCAAACCATAGATATATATATCTATAGAGCCATAAGTACCTCGACAATATTGTTGATCTGTGGTATGAGTCGATCCATACGGACTTCCACTAACATCACTAATGCTCTACACACATTCTTCCTCACATCTGTGTCTTCATCAGCTGCCAGGAAAAACAGGTTCTGAAAAATATACACTAAAATAGTAACAAGACTACTGTGATAATTAATTGTTTTAATTTGTATGTAAATTCTACTAAATCAACTTCAAAATAAAATTGATACTTGACAGAGGCTCCTTTGCTGCTAGAAAAAAGCGATCCTTCAAACTACAAAATTTACAATGATGGAATATTTTGTGACAAAATCGATGTACCTAATCCCAGGAACTTCCAAGTTTCAGCACATTGGAGTTGATTCCACCTTAAATTTAACAGTTTTGTGTAGTTAACTATAGGTGTCGGATTATAAAATATTAAGACCGAAGTTTAAAATTTTATACCATAAAAACCTTGCAATGTGCCTTATACGGCCACAATTAAAGGTTGAAGATCATCAGGTTCTTATACTTGCTTAAAACTAAATATTTTTAAATCACATGACTTGCGACAACATCTCCATCAAACAGATTAAATTTTGATCTCACTTAGTAAGGGGTCTCTATCTCTAGAATAATTTGATATGCATACAATGTTTGACAGTCTTCAACATACACATGTTTACAGGTGTAAAACTTGAAAATGTAGTGCTATATATAGATTAGATATAAGAAAATGTGGTACATGAATGAGTGCCAATGAGACAACTCTTTCTCTAAGTCACAATTTGCAAAGGAAATCATTATAGGACAAAGTACAGTCTTCAATGTCTGTTTAATTGAAGGAGGTCATTAAATTTCTAACAAGTTCAAAAGTTACTTAAAGGACAAGTTTTTGGGTAAAAGTGAAAATCCTTACCTCTATAAAGCTGTCTATATGAACCATTAGAGCCTGGGTTCTACTGATAATGAACTGATTTACACAGGCAATTGCATGGGACCTGAAATTAGAAATTTACATTATAATTGATTTTATTTTTTAATCATAACCAAAATTACGACATTAATATAACTGTTTATATGGTATTTAGATGGTGTAGAATAAGAAATCATAGAATACATATTTTATCTTTGCATATACATAAAATGTAATTGAAATGTTTTAATAATAATTTACCAATTTGAAATGTTGACTAATTACCTGATTTTAGGACTATTATGCTTGAAGAACTGTAGAAACTTAGGAATGAGTATATTCAATGGTCTAGTACTATCATTATCTAAATCTTCAGCATTGTCTTCACAAATCTTCTGAAGGGCACCAAATGCTCCCTGCAAATAAATAAGAAATGAAATACTGTGGATTCATTATAATTCGTTGGATACCAACTTTCGTTGATTTCGTGGGTACAGATGAACCACGAAATCTAACGGTCAACGAATTTACAAATTTTCTACAGGCTAGTGTGCAGATTTCAACAAAACCACAAAATTTAATATCCACCAACATGTAAGTTTCCTGAATCCAAGAAAATTGAAACCCACAAAAAATAAATGAATCCACAGTATTGTAAGTTTTACATTTGAACTTTCAACAAACTTAGTATTACTTTCAAATCTGGTCAACTCTACCACTATTAATGAGGTCTTCTGTCAACAAACATAATAGTTTTCCTTGATACTTTAGTTGAACACACAAATGGTTTAGAGGGGTAAAGCTGAAAAGGTGAAAGAAAATCTGAATCGAATAAATCTATCAGTTTTATTGTGACTGATTTTTTTTCTTCATTCAAATTTTCAGATGGTACTCATCATTTATGAAGTTGTGCTGAAGAAGTCATCAACATTTGATTAATTTGATAAATCTGCAATTATTTCCTCCATCAGGATGTTGACAAAGAAATGACTTCAGTGAAGTTTCATTCAAATTAATCTGATGATTTAGGATAAGTTGAGCTCAACAGAATGATGACAAGACAAACCTACAGGGTGTCAGATTCCAACAAAAATCACTAACTTAAGTTCCTTTCATTTATACATGCATGTACTATAAAGAAAATGAAAATGCCTAAGATTATAAAATCAACCAATGAATTAATTTTAAGATTAGGAAGAACATACTAAGCCCTAATAAAACCAGGTGCTCCGCAGGGTGCAGCTTTATACGACCGCAGAGGTCGAACCCTGAACAGTTGGGGCAAGTATGGACAAAACATTCAAGCGTGATACAGCTCTGAATTTGGATTGTGATCAAATTTTTGACATTACATGGTTTTTTTTACACAAAACAAATGTCAAGATTTTACAAATCAATTAAAGATTTCTTCTTATTTAAATCTAAAATTAAATAGTTGACACAGCATAGGTTTCTGACACATAATGAATGTGGTCTAATGAACTTAAAAGTTTTTTTTTGCCTTTGAGCAATTCACTATGCTGTTGAATATTAATCCTCTCAAAAAAATGTTTGAAGAAATTTTCTTTTTATTTATGAAATCTGAAATGAGAAAAATTTAAACCCCCCCCCCTTTTTTTCACATCCCCGTTTCCCTTTTTCCAAAACTGATATCAATTCAAATTTCTAATGGAGTTTGCAACAATAACTACTCTTTTAAATACATCATAAAATATTAAATAACTACTCTTTTAAATACATCATAAAATATTAAAATGTAAAATAAAGTGCTTGTTATCACTGAATTGTAAAGATTGGTTGGTAGTAAAAGTGAATATACATTGTTTATTGTATAAAACAATAAAAAAAACTTCATCAGCAACATTTTATATTGGCAAATAAAAATAGAAAATGACATCATAGTCATGTCTGGCAAATTTCCAACATACATTATCTAAAACATTTTAGATAAGATAAGGAAAAAAAGCTTCATCAGCAACATTTTATATTGGCAAATTTCCAATGAAGTTATTTACATAAAGTTATTGGCAAATAAAAATAGAAAATGACATCATAGTCATGTCTGGCAAATTTCCAACATATATTATCAACTACTATTCTATACAAAGAAAGATAACTCCAATTGAAAATTAATTGCTATTGCACAATATTGTGCAATTAGATATTTCTTGCTATTGTGCAATACTGTGCAATTGAAAATTTCTTGCTATTGCACAATACTTGATATGGAATCCTGATTTGGATCAACTTGAAAACTGGGCCCATAATCAAAAATCAAAGTACATATTTAGATAAAGCATATCAAATAAGCCCAAGAATTTAATTTTTGTTAAAATCAAACTTAGTTTAATTTTGGACCCTTTGGACCTTAATGTAGACCAATTTGAAAACTGGACCAAAAATTAAGAATCTACATACACAGTTAGATTTGGCATATCAAAGAACCCATTTATTCAATTTTTGATGAAATCAAACAAAGTTTAATTTTGGACCCCCATTTGGACCAACTTGAAAACTAGGCCAATAATCAAAAATCTAAGTAAATTTTTAAATTCAGCATATCAAAGAACCCCAAGGATTCAATTTTTGTTAAAATCAAACTAAGTTTAATTTTGGACCCTTTGGACCTTAATGTAGACCAATTTGAAAACGGGACCAAAAATTAAGAATCTACATACATAGTTAGATTCGGCATATCAAAGAACCCCAATTATTCAATTTTTGATGAAATCACACAAAGTTCAATTTTGGACCCTTTGGGCCCCTTATTCCTAAACTGTTAGGACCAAAACTCCCAAAATCAAACCCAACCTTCCTTTTATGGTCATAAACCTTGTGATTAAATTTCATAGATTTCTATTTACTTATACTAAAGTTATGGTGCAAAAACCAAAAATAATGCTTATTTGGGCCCCTTTTTGGCCCCTAATTCATAAACTGTTGTGACCTCAACTCCAAAAATCAATCCCAACCTTCCTTTTGTGGTCATAAACCTTGTGCTAAAATTTCATTGATTTCTATTTACTTATACTAAAGTTATTGTGCGAAAACCAAGAATAATGCTTATTTGGGCCCTTTTTTGGCCCTTAATTCCGAAACTGTTGGAACCAAAACCCCCAAAATCAATCCCAACCTTCCTTTTGTGGTCATAAACCTTGTGTCAAAATTTCATAGATTTCTATTAACTTAAACGAAAGTTATAGTGCGAAAACCAAGAAAATGCTTATTTGGGCCCTTTTTGGCCCCTAATTCCTAAAATATTGGGACCAAAACTCCCAAAATCAATACCAACCTTCCTTTTGTGGTCATAAACCTTGTGTTAAAATTTCATAGATTTCCATTCACTTTTACTAAAGTTAGAGTGCGAAAACTAAAAGTATTCGGACGCCGGACGACGCAGACGCCAACGTGATAGCAATATACGACGAAAAATTTCCGTATAAAAATGTTTTGAAAGTAAAGGTGAAACTCTTTTGCAAGCATAAAGTTTTAAATATCATTCAGATATTAATTCCTTTGATTACAAAAAAATTCAAAATTAGAATTTTAAGTTGTCTGCACCAGCAATGTAGAGTTGAATTTAATAGGAAAACAAAAACAAACTTAAGTTGCAGCATCAAATTTCAGGAGCTTATTTATTTTGCTGAGTCAACAAAAACAGGGGAAATTAGACATACAACTTTTCACACTCTCTATATTATAGTTTTGGGTTGATTTCACATTGTTAGCTTGCTGTGTAAATGACATATTCCATTTATAATTTAGAGGGCCAAGAACAGCAGCATCGTTTGTTGTCTTTTTTATTAATAGTATGTACCAATTTTAATAATAATTTCTCTATCATTACCAAACTGAGCTCATCTATTGTATTTAGAACTTCATTGATTTTTAATCATGCTATTTTCCTTTAACCCTATCAAGGACATGTAAATAATTAACAAATAGACATTTTTATGAAGAAACCAAGTGTTACATAAATATCTACTTTTCTGGCAAGTTTATACAATTAAGAAGTTTTCATGGACAAACCACAAAATCAATCAAGCCTCCAGCTTTTAGTTTAGATCAATATTCCCTCTAGTAACTGTATTGATTCCTAACCTAACCAAATATAAAGGCTAAATTCTGCATATACATAAATCTATTTGTATAATACATCACCCTATGGAAAAATGTCAATGTAATTCCAACACTTGGGTTTAAAATCAATCATATGATATATCTATTAACTTGTACAAACTCTTTAAACCTCAGCTTCATCAATGGAATAGCTGTAGCTTGTAAATAACCACTTGTAAACATCTATAGTTAATTTATACAAGACTTCTTTAAATCTTCCTTTTAAGCAATGTTTAAATAATGTAATATTCAGATATATACATGATAAAAGAAAATGTGGTATGAATGTATGGAAATAAGGTTGTAATTAACATGTAACTTTGAGTTTTATCATGACCATCAGGAACTAACAAAGAATGTTAAATTGTTTGTGTACATGTCGTTTGATGACTCCTTCAAATAATAAAATTTCACTGATCTTCAAAATGTAAGCTATTTGGTACTGAAGATAGATTTCCACATGCTGTTTTTATTAGCATGTTTAAAGATCATCAACAACTTACAGATATCATCAAGTATAACAACATGTACTGCCAACAATATATTCAATTAATTAACCAAATTGTATCTTCTTGACTGCACTCGTTTCACCCATCATGCAATATGTATGTTTAAACAGAAGAATGTCCAGAACTGGCTTCTTAGTTTGAACATGCATAGCACAAATCATGGAAGTCATTAGTCCTGTCACATGCTAAGGCAACTGTTGATGCATTAAAATCAACCTTAAACAACTGCAATTGTTCCCAATGATTTTCCCTACACCATGACATGAAAGGGACCAGTTCTCTCGTTGCATTAAAACAATTTTCAAAATTATGGCATGCCAGCTTTTTTAAACTTCAATAAGGACTTTTCAACAACTTTTAAACAATGATATCTTACAAAAGCTCTAATTTAGACACCATTTACAGGACTTCAGTTTTAGACAAGATCTGCATTGAAAATATATACAAATAACCTAGGTTATATTACACAACAAAATTTTTACTTTTTGTATTACCAATTTTACCCCTAATATTCCAAAAACAAGAAATCAGCTAACATAATTACAAGGCATTGAGATATATAAACTTGTTTTAATTGCATTGTCATAAGTCATTCTTTATTATCCACATACTGAAACTCTCAAAGCAATTGTATTATATATTCTATTATTGCAAACATTCCTCACTGGCAGACCTATTTGGAAAATCACCGTGATTTTTGTAAAAAATTCGGTGTTTTTTGGCCAATCTGCGCGGAACGGATAATAAATAGAGGTTCATCGTAAATTTTCCGTTTTACAGAATATTTTGCGGTTCTCCGGAGATTTTCCATGTCTCAGGAAATTATCCGTTTGTCCGATAAAACGGGTGTGTATTGAGTCATTGATAGAACCAGTGATGCGTGAGCGACGGTTATTGCAAGGTCGGTTGTATAATCCGTTATGCGTGAGCGACGTTCAATCATTAATTGATCGTTGTATAATCCGTTAAGTGTGAGGGACGGTTGTATTGAGGTACAGATTGTGATATATGTAGAAGTTTACAGAACTACTAGTATCATTAATCGATTGAGATATAAGGAATTTTCAAAAATTTATCACATTTGATAATGTTTCTGTAAATTTAGAGAGAAACAGATTATATATTTCTCGGGGTTAAAGGTTTACTTTTATGATGGAAAAATACATGTGTATTTCTGAGGCCGCAGATCATTTAAACTTCATTGGCAAATAGGAATTTTTAAAACGGTCTTGATCACCTGCTGATCCATTAATCTTTCAGAATGAAATGCACATTTATACCTCTTGGAGTTGAAGGCATATATTAGCAAAATTAACAATATGCTACGATGAGATAATAACAAGTTGCGAATTTTAGTCCGAATGTGTATATATATATGAGCATATGGACATACATTCATCTTTATAATTAATCAGTTCATCTGTCATTTGTTTTATTAAATTACTTTTCAATTGTGGTATAAATACAATTTTATCATTGTGTAAGACGATTTGAGAATAATGCTTTCATCGTAAATACTTCAGAAATTATAATTGTTTCAAGAACCGTTTATTGGAACAAAAATAAAATGAACGGCCTGGAGGAAGTTCTAACCTTAGTTGATATCAGGGGTCAATTGGTATAGCAGTATGTTACGTAATACAACGATCGTCGATGCATAATATGCATATGTATGTATATAGTATGCATGCAACTGGATTTCGACAACTCGTGGGTTGTCTTTTAGACAAAGAAGTTCCATTGTCTTGTAAACTAATCTGTTACTTTTTGAAATATAAATAAGTTATATTTAAAAGATTGGATGGTTATTTCACACGTATCAAAGTTCTTCTGTCATCATTACTGTTTTTCAATTATTTTTTGAGAGTTCGATCTTAAAACTAAGTTCGTCCTGACATTTATGGAATATTTGCCACTGGAAGTTAAACAACCAACAATCAATCATCTTATTACAAAATTTAAAATATGCCTGAGCGATAATATTCTTTTAAAATTTAATGTGAAAGACAGTTTCTCCATTTATAAGAAGGCACTTCCAGGTCTAATGTTAAGTGTATCTACATCCCGGGAATGAGATATATTTACTATACTAGCAAAAAAAAAAAAGAAAAGAAAAGAAATGATGTTTTTTTTTAATAATTAAATAATTAACGTTAAAAATATATGTAATTAACTTGATCTAAAACTTGACCTCGCTCATAATAGAGAATGTTAAAAATCAATTGTGTCGACTGCACGGGATTGTCCAACGGCGGGAAATACCCTGTAACTATAAACACAGGTGATGTTACTGACCGATTGTGGAATGTCAACTCAGGGTTAAAGTGATGTGTAATGATTGTGCGCTTGAAAGTTGAGGCTCTAGTAGGTTCATTTCAATTGATAATCGAAAATCTAAGATCATTTTTTTTTCAAATCAACGATGAAGTTTTGGATATTATGGAAGGGATTCTTTTTAAGGACAACGGAGGTACCTTAAAAGTCTATAGGAAAATATACAAATAAAATAATATAAAACAATTTCGAAGGTCACAACTTGTATCTTATAAATCAATGATAAAGCGACTTCATCAGTATTAACAGTTATAAGATTGCAATCAGATGACTTTTAATTTTGTTTGTGTTTCAGGAGTGGGAGTGTATAAGATTACCTTATATTACAATGTTTGTTTATATTGCTTGACCCTTATGGGTGTAATTTTGCAATAAAGATTAAAAATATATACCTTGGATGTTCCATTCTCAGCATTGTTTCTGGTCTTGTCTGTTCGTTTGTTCGTTCGTCCGTCTGTCCCGCTTCAGGTTGAAGTTTTTGGTCGAGGTAGTGTTTGATGAAGTTGATATCCAATCAATTTTAAACTTAGTACACATGTTCACAATGATATGATCTTTCTAAATTTAATGCCAAATTAGAATTACCTCATTTCCTCAGTCCACTCAGGGACTTTCTATACTAATTAAAGATAGTCCTTGGTCTGTTAAACATAGAAAATGATAGTGCGGATTGGGCATCCGTGTATACTAGTGACACATTCTTTTTTTTAATTTATTAAACTTGTTCTCAGTGGCAGATCCAGATTTTTTTTATATATAAGGAGAGGGGAGACTAACTGATAATGTCATGAGAGGACCAGCTCCAGTCATTCTCAAGTGATTCCCTATATAATCAATATTTATTTTTCAACAAAAGGGGGCGGACACCGTGTCATTCCCCCTTTATAGCCGACTGAGAAACTCAAAGGGCTGTTTAGGCAGTCAATGTCGTCAAAAGCTTCTATGTGTTGTATAGCCAGTCATTGAGTCAGTGTCGTTAAAAACCTCCATGATATCAATCAATCAAATCAAGACTATTAAAAACTCTCATCAACGCCATTCCCCACTAAATCCGGCTCTGGTTCTATTAATTTCATTACTTCTTCAACATACTAGTATCGGGAGCATGTGAGTATGGTAGCACTCCGTAGATAGGTCTGTAGTTTTGCATGTATGACACTAACAGTTGGCCTAACGTATTAGAAGGCCAGGGTTGGAAGGTTATTCAACATTCTGTGGCTCAATTGTAACTATATTTTCTGTGAAGTGTTACCTAAGCCGTGGCCTGGTGAACCCTACCCATTTTTTTCAAAGGATTTTCCAATAGCACATCGAAACACTTCCATCATTCTATATTTTTTTCACCAAAAAAATTGTACCTCAGCATAATACAGGTCATGAGGTACATTTGTTTGAGGAGGGGGTTTCAATTACTGTTTAATTTCCTGTTACTACGAATTTTCGGGATTTTTTTTCATCAGATTTGCCCTGTTGTCTTTTCTTTTAACTCCGTGTAAACCCTCACACGCGATGTTTACAGAATTATTTGTTTGTAAAATTAAATTTGTTGTATTACCTCTTTTATCAAAATAATATTTAGTGAGCTTTATTAGCGATTGAACATTGCAAACACATATAGA
Organism: Mytilus edulis; assembly: GCF_963676685.1. Lineage (NCBI taxonomy): Eukaryota > Metazoa > Mollusca > Bivalvia > Mytilida > Mytilidae > Mytilus > Mytilus edulis. The sequence continues at coordinate 110,738,696 of NC_092344.1, read as the reverse complement.
TATTTTCAAATGAATTAGAAAATATCTTCCCAAATCGACAGAACGAACAGAGAGATATTTGCCACTGGTCTTTACCCAGTTAACGATTCACTCTTAAATGTATTTCTCAAAAAACGATGGGAAACAGAAAAAACAAGACTATATCTTTTGGATAAACAGCCAAGGACATTTCCAGACATAAATATAACTGCATGGACCATCGCTTAAAAGTTTTGTGACAGAACAGACTTACAACTTTACTATAGTACATGTACAGTGCTTAGAACTCTCATAATTTTACTCCAGTTTACATAGTGCATTCTTTTATGTTTTATGATAACAGAACTGTGTTTTATCAAGGTTTATCATAACTCGTATGGTTTTATGATAACTGATTTCTGAGGAATATGTTTAATAATGTAAACTTTATTTAAAGATACGTTTTTTCCAATTGGCGCTAAAGAAAAGCACCATGTGAATATTCATGAACCTACAACGATTGCTCAAAATCGTTATTTAAAAATCCTGTTTGTGAGATGTAGATTCATTTCAATACTGAAATTTCGTCTATATATTAAGTTTCACAAGTGTATAACACGGAGAAGCTATCAGAAGATACATTACTCCCATTTTGTTTGGGTGTGAACCATCGATGTTTACAGCAATATCAAAGAATAAGATGATGATGGTAGAAAGAACTATGGGCGTCATGTGGCAAATATTACATGCATATCGGACCATGAGTTGTCAATCTGTATGAAAAGATTTCCAATACAAACATATTATTGAGAAGGAATGTTTACATGCTCTCGTACTAGTATTACAGGGTTCTTGTGTCGTTCACCTTAGACACACATCTTTTTAACGATGTTTAAAAAAAAAGACAGAACCAATTTAATGTCATATATCCCTATTTTTTAATATAACTATAACAAGAATACCCCTATTTAGCGGACAAGCAGTTTATTCTTTTTTCTGTTATTGAATATTGAATACCAAGAAGGAAAGTAAATCCCGAAATTAATTTGAAACTTTGATACTCAATAGTTTTCCAGCAAAATATTCACATCCCTTGGGGATAATTAGTGTTTGTCCAGTGGCATATATAACATGCATGTCGGAACAGGAAATTTTGCATAATGTACTTTCAGAACCATGTTCACATCATTATACATTATAGCCAACAATTGAGATGACAACTCCTTCCTTTGTTCGAGAACAATCTGGTTGAAATAGAAATCTGTGATTTTACTATGTCCATAACTTCGATGAACCCAAAGCAAGTTAAATATCGACCTGTATTTAATTCAAATAAGTTCTCTTCTTCTTCTTCGTCCATCGACATCCCATGATAACATACTGTTGTCATACGAGGACTAGTTTATTTACAGAACTTTTAACCCAAATAAACAAAATGTATGTTTCTTTCTATGTTCAATGTAAAAATGTATATAATTTTGAATTGCAACTATCTATAGTTCCGCAACTTTCTACCAAGGCGTATTAAAGAATGGTCGATAAGTGCGTATATTTTTGTTAAATCAATATTTCTTGTACGTTTCAAACTGTCCTTCACTTTTGAGAACGAGTACTTACATTTCCCCAAATTTACCCTTGGAAAAAATGTGAAAACAGATTTTTATTTTATCAAATCTTTTTTTTTTGAATTATTTAGATTTTTATAAATAATATTCTTTACAACAGAAATGTAATTTATAAACAAGCTTATGCGTTTAGTAATGACTAGTATATCGGACACGCAAGACAGAGATTTATACTATACACCTGATAGTTCAAAATGGAAAGTTTCAAGTTATCGGTCGTATACACTGATCAATACCCTTAGAAGTGAAGCGATGCATGAACTTGCAAGTCCGACAGGAAATCGCTTGAATACCTGAACGTGTCACCTCACAATACATTTGGGAGTAATACCTTTAGCCATGCTGGTGATCAGACAAGGGAAGGTACAAATTTATTTAAATAAGTTTATTACATAAAAGAATTATGAACAAATTAGATTTTCGAAAACAATTTTCACGGAACACTTATTTACGCTCATTTATGACTTTGAACAATGACTTTTTCACCAATTCCCATATAAACAGTTAAAAACGACAGACCTTGGTTACCACGGTATAGCTGACTTATATTAACCCTTAAACCAAATTTCAGAAATCCTTGTATTGTAGTTCCTGAGAAAAATGTGACGAAAAATTTTCAACTTGGCTATCATGTGTAAAATCAAACAAGTGTTCGGTAAACAGGAAGTTGTTGAGTGATGAATCTGAAAACGCTTCAGCTGACTTATATTAACCCTTAAACCAAATTTCAGAAATCCTTGTATTGTAGTTCCTTAGAAAAATGTGACGAAAAATTTTCAACTTGGCTATCATGTGTAAAATCAAACAAGTGTTCGGTAAACAGGAAGTTGTTGAGTGATGAATCTGAAAACGCATCAAGTTCCAAGTATAGCTGACTTATATCAAGCCTGAAACCAAATTTCAGAAATCCTGGTAGTGTAGTTCCTGACAAATAATGTGACGAAAAATATTCATGGGACGAACGGACTGACTGACAGACTGACGGACGGATGGACGGATGGACTGACGGACTGACGGAAGGACAGACAGAGGTAAAACAGTATACCCCCTTTTTTTCAAAGCGGGGGTATAATTAAATATCTTACAATGCAAAGCTAGTTGTTTGCGATGTGCGATGATGCGTAGCTGCATGGTAGATTACCACGTGAATTAGATCATTTTGATTATCCTTGAATTCACCACAGTCGCTTGAATTTGAGTGATATATGTATGAAAAAAAAATTTAAAAAATACTGTTATATGTATAATATATATATATTATACATATTATATATTATACATATAACAGTATTTTAAAAAAAAAAAATCATATATATTATACATATAACAGTATTTTTTAAATTTTTTTTCATACATATATCACTAAAATTCAAGCGACTGTGAATTCACGAACACGTGGCTGTTGACACATTACACACAATATACTTAAAATACCTGGGGCAATTTACACTTCTGGTTTATTGTCCCTTTAACCAGCCAGTGTATCTGTGTATGATGTATTTATCTACCGTGCAAGGGTTGTGCAGCCAGTCAAGGTCGTTAAATGTATCTCTAGCTCCATTGACAGACTCCCATAATATATTCGAAAGCGGATCCCGGATTTTGAAAAAAAAGAATGTGGAAGGACGTAAAGACAACATTACAAATTGGACTAGTGTACATGCAACATTCAATCTATTTCTTGTGTGACAGTTTACTGACTGTTAAACCCGTGTTCAATTTATTATTTTGATATGGTTCCATCATTCGAAAATAAGTTATTAAAATCTCAGTAGGCTAAAACAAACTACTGGATTTTACCCACAGAGTGCAACAAACACAGGTCACGGAAATGGTCTCTACTACTTCAAACTTTGGCAATCTAAAATAAAATCTAATCAGTCAATTTCACAGTATCACAATTTCATGTAACAGAAGAAGATAGTGCCTGGAAGATAGCTGAGTAAAATAAATATTTTTTTAAACAAGATATATGTAGGGAGCTCTATTTTTAACCAACCCGCGCATGAACAGATTCATTTTTTCTTGTATTTACTTCCTCAGTCTTGCAACTAAGCCCGAGAAATCACATCAAAATGATGTTGGGCTTATCATCTGCACCACTTAAAAAAACACCATAATTTCAAATTAAACTGTCACTCCAATTAAAATTTGTTAGATGACAGGAAGCACATGTTATTTTATCCTGATCCACAAGTGGTAGTTGTTGCATAAATGGATTAATAGTAAATACACAGCACTGCCTCCCCCTTTTTGAGAGGTTTTATATCAAAATGACCCTCCTTTTTATAACATACTATATAAAAATGCATTTATGTTTGATAACTATATATTGATTTGGGGTATGTACGATCTTCATTTCATATATGAATATGCTATTCAGAATCTTAAATTATAAATAGTCAATATTATTATACTTAATTAAACTAATATATGAATTAATATGAAAGTTCACCTTCAAAATAAGTTCCAAAGTTTTTTCATGGGAAAATTTGGTTGATTATTTAGGGAATCACTGATGACTAGAGCGGCCCCCAGTCAGCCCCCCCTCCTTACAAAAAGTTCTGGATCTGCTCCTGACTATAGGTGCTGAACATTATGTTACATGAATATTAAAATTGGTACATTTTTTAGGCCAGAATGGCACACCCCTACCATAAAAATATTGAGGTATCATTTAGTATCAATGGGATCTATCCCCTAGATGAGAAAAGACCTAATTGTTCTTCTTATATTCTTTTCTTTTTTTCTTCTTCTTAACATCTTTTGACAATCTATCAATACATGCAATAAGAGGGTGTGGTTGAGCTTCTTCTTTTTAATATCTGATGAGGTAATGTGTAGATGTAAAACTAAATCAGAATATTTACTTTTTACTTTTCGTAATTTCTTAACTTGAGGGTTTATCAAAAATTTACACACTCAGTTTTTTGTTTTAAACATCTGTTTTATGTAACATCATCTGTCCCCTAATCAGTAGTGGATGACATATATTTATATCTCTACTTAACCATTTTATAATTGAGAGAAGATATGAAATTTTCACTCTGAAGGGCTTAGTTGGAAGACTGTCCTGGATGACACGACTCTAGAAATGTTTGCCACTGGACATCAATTTAAAAATTAAATAGAATCAGACAGTCAGGCTCGAGCAAATAACATTGAGAACGGAACTTTATAGCAAGATATATACTATAGTGTATACAGATTGTATTTGAACACATACGAGGGTCTTGAATATTGTCTTATAGTTGTAAGTAATTTTTCTGTAGTCTTCATATTTTCCCCCATTATTCTATATTCTTTGTTTTCTTGGTGTCTATTTTATTTACTTTTTTGGCCCTTTGTTGTGCACTTTTTGTCCATATATATTCTCTCTTCTTCTATATAAATCATATTCAAACCCTTATAAACATACACAATCAAAATGTTCAACTCAAAACCCCAGTTGACTTGTCATCCATGGAGTTTTTCTCAACCGTTGAGAATATAACAAATGCTAAATGAGTCCGGTTAAAAAAAAGATGTGGTGTGATTGCCAATGAGAAAACTCTCGTTAAGAGACCATATGCCACAGAAATTAACAACTATACATGTAGGTCACCGTACGGCCTTCAACAATGAGCACAGCCAATACTGCATAGTCGGCTATAAAAGGAGAAAAAGTCTAGGAGTCCATTACTGATATTACATATATATATGATTAATGTATCACGTATACGTCTGATGCTTAATTGTTGGCTCTGCTGGAAGGCAAAATATTTAGCTCTTTACTGACTAGTATTTAACAACTGAAACTAGATAAGTTATGAAAATCAAGGAATCTATACATGCTATAACAGCAAATTTGAACGGAACCAAAACGCAAATTAGTAAAATAATAAGTATACAACTAGCATTTCAGCATTTTAATATTGGTAATTATTAATGATGTAATGCGTAAATAAGTTATCCTACACAGTGGAACAAATGGGAAGCCAAAGTACGTTAATGTCTGGATTAATCTTCTGCAAAAACAATGTCATTTTGTTTATTTTATCTGGTTAAATATTCTGACATCAGACTCGGACTTCTTTAGAACTGAATTTTAAATGTGCGTATTGTTATGCGTTTACTTTTCTACATTGGCTACTAGAGGTATAGGGGGAGGGTTGAGATCTCATAAACATGTTTAACCCCGCCGCATTTTCCCGCCTGTCCCAAGTCAGGAGCATCTGGCCTTTGTTAGTCTTGTATTATTTTAATTTTAGTCTCTTGTGTACAATTTGGAAATTAGTATGGCGTTCATTATCACTGAACTAGTATATATTTGTTTAGGGGCCAGCTGAAGGACGCCTTCGGGTGCGGGAGTTTCTCGCTACATTGAAGACCTGTTGGTGACCTTCTGTTGCTGTTTTTCTATGGTCGGGTTGCTATCTCTTTGACACATTCCCCATTTCCATTTTCAATTTTATTTCAATAAACTGACTTAAATAAAATTTAAGCAAGTTAAACTGTAAGCTTGCCGCCGTTGATACCCCCGCCAAAATATTTCGATTCACAGGAACGGTTGTTGAGAAATGAATCTGAAAACGCACCACACGGTACAACTTACTTGCATAAATCCTGTAACCAAATTGATAGATACGAAAAAGATAGATACGAAAAAAATTTACTTAAATAAATGTTTAATTTACATGTAATGTATGACGTACTTAAAATCATCTTTGTGTAAAGAAACGTTTGAATTGGCTGATCTTTTTGTAAAGCATGCTATTTTGACGGTTACGGATTCAGACTCATTAAAGATGCAAACGATGCAAACGGCTATGCTCGCACATGTTTTGATCATTTCTTTCAAACACATACGTTTGCAAAGTTTACATAAACTTTGACAAACTATGCAAACGCTAAAAATGCGTCTGCAGTTTGTCGTTTGTTAGTACAAACGCTGCATTTTTTAACCAAAAATGTCGGTTATTGAATTAGGGATGTACGGTGGGCGGCCGGGCGGCCGGGCGGGCGTCAATCAAATGTTGTCCGTGCATTAACTCATGAACCGTTCTACCAAAGCTTTTAAAATTTTAATATGTTATTACTGACAACTATACGAAGGTCAAGTTCAATAATGGCGATTTTGACTTTTACCGTTCAGGAGTTATGGTTCTTGAAAGATTGAAAAATGGAGTTTCCAGTCGTGTCCGTGCATTTACGCATGAACTGTTCTACCAAAGCTTTCCAAATTTTAATATGTTGTTACTAATGACAGAATGGAGGTCAAGTTCAATAATGACGAATTTGACTTTTACTGTTCAGGAGTTATGGTTCTTGAAAGATTGAAAAATGGAGTTTCCAGTCGTGTCCGTGCATTTACGCATGAACTGTTCTACCAAAGCTTTCCAAATTTTAATATGTTGTTACTAATGACAGAATGGAGGTCAAGTTCAATAATGACGAATTTGACTTTTACTGTTCAGGAGTTATGGTTCTTGAAAGATTGAAAAATGGAGTTTCCAGTCGTGTCCGTGCATTTACGCATGAACTGTTCTACCAAAGCTTTCCAAATTTTAATATGTTGTTACTAATGACAGAATGGAGGTCAAGTTCAATAATGACGAATTTGACTTTTACTGTTCAGGAGTTATGGTTCTTGAAAGATTGAAAAATGGAGTTTCCAGTCGTGTCCGTGCATTTATGCATGAACTGTTCTACCAAAGCTTCCAAAATTTTAATATGCTGTTACTGATGACAAAATGGAGGTCAAATTTAATAATGAGGATTTTGACTTTTACCGTTCAGGAGTTATGGTTCTTGAAAGATTGAAAAATGGTGTTTCCCGTCGTGTCCGTGCATTTTCTCATGAACCATTCAACCAAAGCTTTTGAAATTTTAATATGTTATTACTGATGACAAAATAAAGGTCAAATTCAATAATGACGATTTTGACTTTTACCGTTCAGGAGTTATGGTTCTTGAAAGATCGTAAAATGGCGTTTCCATTCACGTTGTTGCATTTACTCATGAACCATTCAATCTAAGCTTTTCGAATTTTAATATGTTGATACTGATGACAAAATGGAGGTCAAATTTGATATTGACGATTTTCACTTTCACCATTCATCAGTAATGGTTCTTGTGATATTGCCAGGACACAAATAAATGTTAATAAATCCGGTTTGCTGTCGTTGTGACAGCCTCTTGTTTCTAACTTCAACCTGATTAAACGAAGTATTTGTTTCTACGTTTGTAAAAAAAGTCTGATTACCACCAACATGTGCATGCATTATTGAAAATTCAAACAGGGTTATTAAAGATTTATCAAACGATGTATTTGTTTCTACTCGTGTATCGTTTAGAAAACAGTAACACACGCGACAGAACGTTTACAAAATTCTTGTTAGAAAGAAATGCGGCCTAAGAAAAATCTTGTTAGAATCACAAGAAGTCTTGATAGGTCGTAAAACAAGGCCGTAGCTACCCTTGAGGCAAGTGAGGCAATTGCCTCACTAAAACTTCGACACTGATTATTTTTTTTAATACATATATATCAATATAATAGTCATTTGTTGTTCTCTCTCAACCTTAATTTCTATAACTTGTCATCATTCCTTTTAAACTATTTTTCCTGGATATAACTCAGCATCTCAACGAGTGATGTTTCTCGATTACATTAACCTAGTAACGATAATCACCATGGATCTTTATAGTTAAAACAGGCTCTTGTAGAAAAAGGAAAAGCGACACTGAAGGTAAAGAAGGAATAACTCCAGTAACCTATTTTTTTTTTTTGTGAACATAGTCTGAGTATTTCATATAACTTCATTAGAACAATCCAAAAACGATAAGTAGACTGACATATCAAGTACTGGTCTTCCGAAGAGGACAGTCATGTCTGCGTATTCATTTCTCCGTTTCACCAACTTTCGACAAATCAAGTACTGGGCATCGCAAGGGGGAGTCCTGTCCGTGTATTCATTTTACGAACTTTAATCTTTCTCTTTACAGATAAATAAAATATAAATAATATGAAACATGAATGCATGGATTAGTTTTTATCCATGTTTCTTTAACCTAAAAAATTGAAAGAATATCCCATATTCCAATTTGATATTATTGAGGAATGGTATCTACCTTTAACACAGGATTTTGTCTTTACTTATTCGGGACTACGGAATTTCGTTTCTTTATATTCGGGGTTTCGGAATCGGACACCCCAACCCCTAATCCCTAAATTTATAGATTCTGGAACGAAAATACCACCAACTATTTCCAGAAATAATTTTGAAACTACATGTAAACGTCATAAAATCCATTCCAATTCCCCTGTACCCATATCATATATACTTACTCTATAGATAGAATCATATACATGTATCTTATCTCATTCTATCCCTAGTTTGTCTACTCTTTGTCAGCATAAAAGCGAGTTCAATATTTTGTAACTGCGACTGTATGTATGATGGTTCTTACAGGAAAGCTTAATTCCCTTTGCAAACAAAACTGTTACTTACGATGCTGCTACCAAATTGCTGATGGAGAAGGAATTGGAATAAGACATTGATCATTGTGTTGATGATAATGTGCTACCTTTAGAAACATTGACTGCCCTGAAACGACTGAAAACTTGGAAAAGGGCATGCATGAGTGGCGAAAGATTGTGCGCTCTTGACATGCTCCATGTTCATCGCGATAAGGACATCAGCAGACCAAATTATGATTCTGAAACGATTTGACTGAACCGGCCATAGAAAAATTTGGCAAACTCTACTGAATCGATGTTTGTTCTATGTTCTGGCAGCAGACTCAAATCAGTGATATTTTGATGATTATCGTACATATAAATTTAAATAAAGTTTTTAAAAATTTAGTGTTAGTAAAAGTCTTAAAATATGAAAAATTTATATAAAAAGTGTCCAAATTCAAAACATTATCAAACTCTCTAAAAATGCCTAGAATGCAGGATTTTGCACCATTCATTTCATACCCTCCAAAAGAAAATTTCGCCTCGCTTCGCTCGGCTCAATTATTTTGCCTCACTAAAATAAGATGCCCAGCTACGGCCTTGTAAAATAAACTTCCCATCACTTTATTCTTTTCACATGTCAATTTAAAAAAAATAAATTCGCAACGATGTCATAATTGAAAGCACGAGGAAGGCTGGCCAAAATGTTCAACTTGCGGCTAGTGATTGACAGGTATGATTATATCTTGGGGCTCTTGTGGGGAGCGTGGTGTCGGACGGAAAAAAGATTTCCAGTATTCATATATATATATAAATGTCGATCTGATGTGGAAAATTGTGAGTTTTTTTTTAATAGCACAAAGAAAAAGACGTTAGAAGAGTAACAATGTGTAACTATAAAACGAATTACTCGTTTATAATCTACGAGACTGATCAGATCGAAGTTTGATATAAAAAAAAAAAAAAAAAAAAAAAAAAAAAAGCATTCAATATCAAACCTTCTTGGTTGGAGAAAACATGTTCAATGTATACCTGCAAATATGTCTTAATAAATTATATTGTGTATTTAAATTATCTCCATTGAATACAATACAATTTATTAAATGTATCTATGATATCCTCCATAAATAAATATCTGTACAGGTAAAGTTAAATTCGGATCAACAGATTGATTTACGACCTTCCGCTTGTCCATGTTGTATTGCAAAAATATCACAGCAGGTGTTACTCACATTAGACAAGTGTCAAATCAGTATGACATTATGTCGGATTACGGCATCTGCAGTAATTAAGACTCTATTTTTACTGTTTTTACAGGAACTGATTTATCTTAACATGACAATAAAGAAGAATTTTGTAAGGTGAACATATTTGTAGTATTGCAAAGTAACTGTTACCACGTGCATTTTCCTGTTCATTGGTCACATTTAAATAGATTATTCTTTATTGAACTAAATTCGATATTTAAATTGCAAGTAACTTTAATATCAAAACCACCGCTTTTTATTTCTCGACTGAAAAGGGTAATAAGACGGTTATTTTTATCTGACTGTAAACAGTGTATATAATCACAACGATCTATTAATAACCGTTGCTCACAGATAACGGATTATACAACGATCTATTAATAACCGTCGCTCACGCATCACTGGTTCTATCACTGACTCAATACACACCAGTTTAATCGGACAAACGGATAATTCCCTGAGACACGCGGATAATTCCCTGAGACACGGAAAATCTCCGGAGAACCGCAAAATATTCTGTAAAACAGAAAATTTACGATGAACCTCTATTTATTATCCGTTCCGCGTAGATTTGCCAAAAATCGCGGTCATTTGCCAAATAGGTCTACCAGTGCCTGCATCAGTCAATTAAGCATCATCCGATCATGAACATATTTTAGTTATGAATGTACATGAAAAACCATAAAAAAAAAAAAACCAACTTATTCCTTCTTCAATTTCAGAATCATTGTTCATGATTGAGTAATTAATTGTTAATGTTTCAATATAAAAATAAGAAGATGTGGTATGATTCCCAAAAAGACAACTCTCCTAAAGAGACCAAATGACTCAGAAATTGACAACTATATGTGAAGCGATTAGATTAATTGTTGTTATTATATCATGTGCTCTATAAATATTGAATTTGTTATTATAAATTATAGGTCAGTGTACAGCCTTCAACAATGAGCAACTCCACAACAGCAAACATGGGCTAAGTTGGCTAAACTTTTTTCAACATGTTGGGTTTTTCAACATGTTGGGGAAGTATGTGCTGTATACAGAATGACATGAGTACATTTTTTGCAAGTCATACTAGAGCTCATGACATAAGTACATTTTGTGTATGTCTAAATAGAACTCAAGGTAATTGACGTTGGAAACATTTGCTGAAAGAATTCTGCATTTCACACAACTGTGTGCTGATGTGAAGTAGCTAAAACTCTGAACAACACAGTCACACTATACAAACTAGACAAAAGAATGTCCCCACAAAAACATATTTTTTTGACACAGTCACAGATTATCAATAAGAGATTTGACAGGGGCAAAAATAATCAATCTCTTTCAATACATGATATGCATACAGTAATAACTGGAGTTGATATGAAAATGCAATCATCTAAATATTCCAATGGGCATCAAATTTCTGCAAGTCATCAATGTAAGATTATAACAGGGGGATCAAATCTTTAATCAATGAAGCTTTAAGCCAGATGACACAAAGACTCAGTAATTTGTATCAAAGACATAATAATATGGTCTGACGAAAAAACTGCTGTTAAATCATTATTGAAGCATGTATGTGTTAAACCAGTTCAATAAAATACCTATTATTCAAACTATTTCCATAAATAGTTTAAATATTCAGCTTGATAGCATCTACAGATAATAACTCAAAACATTTTCAGTAGTACAAATCAATTTCTATCTGGCACATCTAATTGGAAATAAAATTTATCTTTGTGCCTTATATTGGAAATCTATCAATTACATTATGTTCTCTACCAAAACAAATATATCAACAATGAATATCTTTACACACACAATTCCTATTCACTGTTGGTGAAAATATAACATTTGTAAATGTTAGGAACAAGTATGTGAATCTCACACCTGTACAAATGTATATCATTTTTTTATGCATAGTCTATACTTAACTTATATAAACAGTTTTGTGGAAGCAAAACTTATTACATAATGATAAACAGAAAACATAACAGATTCTAAAGAAAATATTTCTGCATTCTTATGGTTGTTTGGAACTTTATTACCAGGGATTATACTAGAGCTCAGATAAGGGACCAAAAGCTTAATGAATCAAGACATTTTATTATTTGTTAAAGGAGCTATTTAAATTATTTACAGAACAAGTTCTGATAAATGTAGACCCCTAATAAATTTCTAGCAAGCATTGCATGAAGAATCAAGACTTAAGTGACCCCCTTTTTCTCCCCTAAAATAAACAACTGGCCACATGCCAAAATACAAGCCTACTCTGAACCTTTTCCTTGGGGTCATTTTACTAGACCAAGAATAATAGTAATGTTTGTACTCACCTCACAAACATTGTAATCATCAGAGTCTAGACTGTTACATAAGGATGGTAGAAGTTCCTGCCAGTTTCTCAGCTCTCCCTTTGCTACAATCGTAGTTACCAAGATACCAATGGTAGCTCTGATGAGAGGAGAGGGATCCCCAATATTGTTTAAACATTCTTGTTTTATAAATGTTGTGACTTCAGAGGGAAACTTTTCAAAATGAGCTCGGACATTATTCTTAAGAATTAATCCACTGAGGGACCTGGTGGGATCATCTGTAAAAGAAAATCCCATATAATGAAACAAAATGCTACAATAAAGCCTGTCAGGCATATCTGTCTTTAAAACCTTCTGTAAAAGCCTTTTTATTTAATTTATAAATAATCCACACATCCTTTTACGTCATTGGAATTGAAGAACAACTTTTTGTCATGCGTAACTTTATGTATTACTGGCCCAGTCTGGTCAGATTTATAATATTCTTATTCAGAGTTCATAGTTATCATACATTAACATACATCAAGAAAAAAAGATGTTTACTTGTAAAAATGAATTTATAAGAACTCTTTTCTCAAGATTTATAGAAGTCAAATGGACTATATAATGTGAGCCTCTCCAATTTATAATATTGATACACAAGTGTATTAATGCTCATAAGTATTTAGCTTAGTACTAAAGGAAAACTATGGAGGTCTTTGCTACAATAATAAGACAAGCTTTGCCTTTTGGATAATTTCTTTTGTATGTACCATATTTAAATCACTAATAAAGCTTGTTTGATAATTTCCCTTGAGGGAAGACATATTTGGAGCAACATTTCAAATGAAAATTGTATTCTACAATATGAATTTACCACTAATATAAGTATATTGAATATATTATGGTTTTGACAACTAATACATACCTTCAGTTTTTAACTTTGTTAACACAAAAATAAGGTAATTGTTAAAATCAGGATATTTATTCAGCTCTTCTAGTTTCTTGGTTGCTGTTAAGGATCTTATTTCAAATTCTAGATGTTATTTATCTTTAGCTAGAGAATGTATTGCTAAATAAGTTTGACATTGATTGTAATGAACTACTAAGATGTCCTTAGATGTCCCAGTGAAATAAAGACTGATAATTTACTGAGGTCATACAACAGTAACGTGAGTTGGTGTTTTCAAAATGTTGATGTCAATGATGATAATGTTGCATCAATACAAATGAGAATGTATAAAAATTGAAAAGATACAATTCAACTAAGAACTTCTTCATTTTATTATTTTGTTTCCATTAAACAACCCATAGCTTTCATACATGATTTTTACCCTACCGCCTAATCACCACTTCAGGTGTTGGTTCACTCGTATTTTTATTTATACATGAAAAGAGTTAAGATGATTGAAAATTTTTCTATTTCAGCTCTTCATGTGTCGTTAACTTATTTACAAAGACAATCCCCACCCAAACACAAGGGAGTGTTAGGACACCCGGCAGAATCTTATAATGGTGGAGGAAGCTGAAGTCTGGGTACCAGAGATGTGCGTGAAAGGATGAAAATCACCCTTCTATTGTACTGATATTTTTAGCACCCAGATTGAGGATCGAACTCGGACCCCTTCAGCACTGTAGCCATCGATCTTAACCACTAGACCATAAACTTATACAACAGTATCATTGTGGAGCCATTTTAATGCATGTTCCGCCATCTTCAGAGTATTCTTATCATGTATGTTATATTGTCATCATTAAAATTTTCCAATTCGGAGGCGAAATTGTGGTCTTGCACAGACCCCTTGTACTAAACATATGGGTATAAAATGAATTATCCCAAACATTTTCCACTGATGTTTGGTAGTAAGGCCTGTAGCCTGCGTTACCACTGTAACTACACATATTCTACTCCTGTCTTACTGTTACATTTAGAATACATATCATATTATATTTACCCATAATTATAAAACTAAAATGTTGTGAATGTTAGATCTAGATTGTGTTGGGTGTCAATTGCTGTGTTTGTATAACATTACTTTAAAACGCATAACTGATTAAAATTTTGATAATGATGCGCACGGTTCCATACTGGAAGCAGGTTTTTCAAAAAGTTTTTTTTTCTCGTAAACCTTTCACAACACTTGGGAAATCTGACAAACACGGTATTAATCTGGTCTGGCCTAAATGGCTAGTTTTTATTTAAAACTTATGTACATATACTTTTTTTCTGATGAAAATTCTATACTCTGACCAACTTAAGAGGAAATTTACTTTTTTTTTTAAATGTTTGCTTCCAGTGAACAATGTTTTCCATATGCAGTGAATTCAGTGTGACCTTTCTCATAAAAATTTGATGGTGATCACAATGCACATGGTTCTGTCATTGAAAAAACTAATATCTTATATAATCATTATTGTACATGTTATACACATGCTCGATATCTATGCCTCTTTGTTGTTTGTTCACTAGAATGACAATTGGTAAAATATGGCTTCAAAACACGACAATTAATTAGCTGCAATATACACTTCATATTAAACAGAGCAAAAGATTTTTTTTTGGGAGATTATATGATATGGATGCATAAAAAATTATAAAATCATACACAAAAGACTTAGTTTGTTATATATACATGAATTGCATAAACATTATTTTTCAAGTCACTCGTTTCATTTGACTTAAATCTTTATATTTCAAACTCCCATAGAACATAAAGAAAAGAAGACTTTTATTTCAAAAGTCGAGCCGAGAAGTGACAAAGGAATTTTACTACTTGTGAGTCGGACTGTTAACAATGCCAGATATACAGGTTTGTCCTGTTGACAAATATTTATTTTTCTAACTTTTTTATTTAATTCTATATTATATCTTTTTGTTTTCATGGTTTAAATATAAAATGTTCTGCCTAAAGGCAAAGACTGAAGAGACATAATTTGAACAGTACGAGTCTATGACACATATTTTATTTTTTGAAGTATCCAGAAAGGGACAAAATAAATCATGTTGTTTATGATCTTTACATTTTTTATATTAAAGATGATTTTAAGTACTGAAATAATGTCAAAATGGAAATAATTAGTTGATATAACGGGTGGCAAATAAATGTAAACGCGATACACGTGCTTCCATATAGACATTGTTTCCGATTTTTACAACTTCTGGGAATATGTTTTCAATAAATTCTAAAGGATACTTGTTGAACGTTTCTCTGAGTGGCATTATCTGGTGACTGAGATTCTTTCAGCAGCTGCAATATCTGTTGGAGACCATTATCCTCTGGCTGCCACGCCATTTTGGTTTGAAGTCCCATGGATGAATTTGCGCTGTTCACTCGTGTGCTTCCGTAAATAAATTATTTCCTTTCCGAACGTATACGGAAATTAACGACTCTATGACGCCAAAATGGTGGATGCAGGTGCTTGGTAAACAAAAAACAAAAATGTAACGAGAAATACGAGAAATAAAAGTACTTTAGTTTCAACGTATCTGATTACTTAATGAAATAGGTATATCTATAGAAATTTCAATTAATTGTATAATTGGTTCTGTGATACAGTTGTATTAGGCAAGGATAACTCTCAACTGTAATTTGTACAGTAAAGACATCCAAACAAATTTTTTTTTATCTGAGAATAATTAGCCAGTATAATTAGCCTACAGGCTGATTCAACATTACATTCACAATATTTCAATATTATTAAATTACAGTCAGCTATAACACTGAGGCATATGACCGCACTTTTAAATAGCAGTCTACCAGTCATTATAAAAATCACCATAAAGTATATTAATGATTGTTTTTTATTGACAACATCTGTATAACTTGTATTTCTTTTATATGCAACCTAATTTTTGTTTGTGTTCTTTTTTTATTTGTTCATAAACATTGATAATGTGTTAACTGTCAATATTTATAGTTTTTTTCCCCTCTCTGTGAATACCACTGTCACTCTAATATAAGAATCCGGGTCCGTCCGCCCTGATTCTGGTTCGCCCTAGTTTCTGTACGCCCTAATACCTGTTTGCCCCGAGTCCGTTCGCCCTGATTTTATTTTTTAGTATAGTGTTGCGTTGTTTGTATATAATTGAATGTGTTGCAGTCAGTCTACAATTTCGCCGAATATTTACGATGTTTCATGTTAACTTGTCTAAAGCTAGCTGCTATACTAGGTTATAAGTTTCAGTACATTTCAGGACTACAAGATATTGTGACTTCAAGGTATTGAGGACTAAGTTTGTATCTGTATGTAATTACGCTACTAGGAAATATAAGTTGACTTTCTGTTAATTTCAGCAATCAAAATTCAATCAACAGTAATTAAAAGCAAGGATTTGTATACTATACACATACAAATCCTTGTTAAAAGTAATTATAAAATAAAGTGTAAGAATGCAGCCAAGAATTTTTATTTAATTAATTAATATAAATTTGGCAAATATTCTGTATTTAACTTTTAATAGATATGTACATACATATTAATATATATATATTTCGTCCATTGATGTAACATATATATACATCTCATAAATGAATATAGGGCGAACGATCCCAGGGCGAACAGACTATCAGGGCGAACAAACTCAGTGCGAACGAACCTAGGGTGAACATGTAATCAGGGCGAACGATCCCGATACCCTAATATAATTATAATCAATTTAACTATTGTCAGTTTATTGTCTTAATTTTGTATGCCATAACCATTTAATGTAAATGTGTTTGTGCTAATAAATATTGTTTATATATTGGTTATTAATAATTAAATTACTTGCTGTCTCTTTATGCCCTCTAGTCTGATATCGGTTATTTATATTTTTAGAAAGATACAGAAAAGAAAATGACTTCTAAAAAGATTGTAAGGAAGAAAGAGTTTGAACCTTTGTTGTTTGAGACAAATTTAACCTTTCATCCAGAAGATAAAAATGCATCTAGGTCGATTCATTTCCCAGATGAAGATGACATTATGGATGATTTTGAAGAGGAAATTTTGGAAATAGAGGAGAAAAAGAGGAGACAGGTTTCCTTACTTTGGCAGGATCTTCTTTTACTGACATTTGATTTTCTGCAAATTTTTGCCTTACTACAAAGCATGGCATTAAGGTGGACTTGGTCAGGGAGCTGGATAGCAAAGTCATACTTCTTCTTCATATTCAACCTTGATATCTGGGAGTTCATCAAGGTCTACAAAGATGCTTATGTCAGTACACAGAGTTACTACACTCCTAGCGCCACTGTACCAATGAGTTTTTCTACATTTGCCCTGGCTGGAGGGGGATGTGTACTTTTTTTGATTGGTATATTTGTTGCTGTCTACCTTACATTATGGGTTAGGAAAGATCGTCAGTTTCTAAACAAGACAGCATGGATGAGAAGGATATATTTGATATTTGTCCAGCTTCTTACTTTACCTATTGGTGTCAGCGTTGGACATATATTTCATTGTAATGAAGACAAGAATGTGGATGTTATGAATGACATTGGTTGTTTCCAAGGAGGTCACTGGGGTTACCTTGTGTTTGGTATATTTTTTTACATTGTTTTATTTTTGGTTGTTCCAATCTACATAATATACAGGTCAAGAACTGAAGCAATGGGATCATGTTCTAAACACCATGAGGCATACTTACTTTTAAAGGAGACAGAATATAAGATTGGTTTGAACAAAGTTTGGATGCACAGTGATATTTACTTTTTCTCTTCATTTCGTTACTGGGGTATTTACTACAGAGCAATTATGCAGCTTGTAAAGTTGTCACTTGTTATTGTTTTTATAGCAGGATTTCACAACGTTAAGGGGCAGGCAACAGCTGTCACAATCCTACTGTTTTTATATGCCCTGTTATTTGTCATTGTAAGACCATTCAGGTTAATATGTTTTAACATATTGTTGATAATGACTTTCTTAAGTCTTGGAGCAGCAGGAATTATTGGAACATTAGAAACATCGTATAATGCCTATACTTTAGACAATCCATGGCTTCTTCCCCAATACAGCCGATGGTTGATAATGGTTACTATTCTGGTATGGCTTCTTACTTGGTTGTGTGTTACTATGTACCTGATTGTTAACCAGTGTCTATACCGCTGTCACTGTAAACATATACCAATATGGCCAACATTTTCAACATCCACTGATGGACAACTGAGTCATGAATCAAGGAAGTTTCTGAAAATGTTTTTACATGCAAAAATACTACTGAGTAAGTACATATCTTTTGTGTTAAGAAACATCTCATCTCTGTTGATATAAAAAAAAAAATTATGGCAATATCTGATAAAAGTAGGGCATTATGTTTTCTAGTCTGTCCATCTGTCTATTTAAAATGGGTTAAACAAATTTGGTTAAATAAAGTGTTCTAAGAGGTTATTGTCACATTGATCTGAAATGTAGAACGCTGTTCGTCACAATGTTAAAGAGAGAGGGGTGAAATACTAATGAGACACTTGAACTCGTAAGTCGAAAGCTTACTCAGAATGCTATGGCAAAAAAAAAAACACCCAAAGAAAAAACAGTACAATACACAACATAGAAATAACTTATTTTGAATATGCCTTATTAGAGTTTTGAGACAAATTTTCCCAGTTCACTGAATGGTAACGTAAATATGATAGGGCAAGTTAGGCATAGTGTCCTATATGGACACATATTCTTGTGTTTTAAATAATTGATTGGTGGGAATGAATTTCCAAAAGCTTTGATAAATTTTCATGTTAAAATATTTTAATCTCATAATGCAATGTACATGTATTATCCTACCTTACTTTCAATGACTTTTGTACTATTGAAGATAGCAGAAATTTTTTTCAATTTGTAAAATTATAATTCATTTACACATGTGAACTGACAAAGACACCAGAATATAATTACCAGTTTATGGTAAACAGAAACTAGAGTGGAGTGATCAAGAATATTTTCCATATATAACAACTGAACAATTTTTAAAGCCTTAGGGCAATTTAGCACTTGACATATTGCATAGGAACTTGTTTTTGCAGACTGCCTTTTTTTTTGGTTAATGTTTTGTCATTTGGTTACTGTCTTCTCAACAATCTACCCTATTTCTATATTAGTAATATTAATACTTAATAAATTATTTAATTACTGAAGAATGAATTGTTTTATTTACAGAGAAGATGTATGACTATCCTGTAATGTTTGCTCCTGTCCACACCCTCTCTAAACAGATACAGATATTGAATGCTTATGTCAGGGAGGCAGAATACCTAGGTGATGCTCTACATGGAACCATGTTAGATTTACTAGATGAGATCATAGAAGTCCATTCCAACATGTGTCAGAAATCTTTGTTTGCAGGTTGGTACCGGTAACCTGAAACATTTTCTTAATGGAGGTTCATCTTACATTATACAATATCTTGACATATCCTTAACTGATGCTGATCTGATATTTAATAGAGCCAACTTGGTTTTAAATCAGACTGGTGTTTGCTGCTTCCTGCATCAATTGTTTAGTTTGGAGTCAATACTTTGGGAAACTTGTCACAATGTAAACTGCAACCTTCTGAGATTGGACTTTCAATAATTTCACTTAGCATATTAGTGTAGTGCAAAATAAAATATATATATCCATATCCCTTTGAAATATTCTCATTCTATATATCTGAATCAAGATTTCTTGATAAAGGTTCATCTTTCAAAAGACTTTCATTCACTCATTCAGAAAAAATATGATGTTTTTTTAAACATGTAACCTTTTTTTTAAAGAACACTGCAAGAAATTGTTTAGATTTTTTTGGTAGCAGAGAAACCCATCCAAACGATAGACATACTTATTAAAGTGAAAGATTCTTAAAATTACAATTCTAAATCAAACGTTTATTTTTTTTCAAACTTCCTATGTGTTACCATTAAAGACTAATTCACTAAAGGAAATTCAATGAAGAACATTTTGTAATACAGAAATGATCTTCTTTCTTTTCAGAAAGCGTTAAAGATTCCATTCGACATACAGCAAAACAATTCCTGACTGTGATGCCAGCATTTGCTAAGAGATTAGCACAGAGAGATTATGACTTTATCTTGATAAATCCAATGAAAAGAAGAATGCTATTAAAAATGTATTGCATGGGTAAGGTTGTTTGAAGTTAATATTTTTTGTCCTTCAAATATTTCCGTGAAAAAAACACATCAAGAAATTATGGATACTGGCCATAGGAGTTATTTGTTTCACTTTTGGAAACTTGTCTTATTTAGGAATGTTACCTTGTAAGTTAAAAATTTATTTTGTGTATTTTCCTCTCTATTAATTGATATTTGTATTTTTTTTGTCTATTGAGTGTATATTAATAATCATTAATCATCATGCCCAAGAAAGATATTGAAGTGATAATATTGAATCTAAGGATCTTTTT
The DNA here is from genome assembly GCF_963676685.1 of Mytilus edulis. NCBI lineage: Eukaryota > Metazoa > Mollusca > Bivalvia > Mytilida > Mytilidae > Mytilus > Mytilus edulis. The sequence continues at coordinate 110,717,778 of NC_092344.1, read as the reverse complement.
TTGCACAGTTTAAATGTACTGGTAGTAGATGATTCAGAAAAGAATTTATTTTAGGTATAACTAAATAAAATCCATTCAACATTTTTTTCTTCACATTTTTTTATGTTTATTGCATTCTGAGAAATAATTATATTGTTCCCAAATGACAATTTGTAGGGATATTTCTAAATGGTAGAAGTGAAAGAGTTGCTAAACAGAAAGTACTTACCAAACCAGAGTTACAGAGGATCTGGAATGAACCATCTATGTTAGAATTTCAAGGTACAATTAGAAAAAATACTCCAAATATGCTCAAGGAAGGAGGTTACATTAGATTACCACTTTTTTTTCTGTCTATCCGTATCTCTTCAAACATCTGTTGAAATTTTTATAGCAACTACAAGTCATAACTTCTTTATATATGATTCATCTTATTATACCAAGCACTTTACTATCAAAATAACAAAAAGGTGAAACAAATGTCTGTGTCATTATTGTTTATTATTGGCGAAGTAAGCAGTAGTGCCTGAAGAAAACCACTGACCTTCAGTTGGATAATTGACAATGACCTTCAGTTGGATAATTGACAATCTTAGTCATTTGAGATTGGAGTCTAACGCATCTGCCACATGCAATATTTGAAATCACAACCTCAGTGTTGACAGGCTAATGCTACAGTAGTTTGACCACTTAGGCCTTCGTCCATAGGGCCCCTCCTTTAAACAACCAGAAAATTCAACACTGTATAATTGGCTATAAAAGGCCTCGGCATGAAAAATGTGAAACAATTCAATCGAGAAAACAATTAAGATAAAAACAAATATAACAGAAATGAACCAACAGCAATCACTGAACTAAAATAGGTTACAGACTTGGGACTGACACATAAAGAATGTGGTGAGGTTAAACCTGTTAGTGAGCGCTCAACCATCCCTTAACCTTAGAACAATGGTGTACCATTACAAGATAAACGATAAAAAAGTAGTAATTAGCTCAACTCCAATGATAGGTTGGAGGCACAAATACAAAAAAATATTAAACATAAAGCACAGAATAAAGAGAACTCACAGTTACTGTAAGCTAGTTTAACGCCAAATACTACATGTACTGATAAATTAATCATGTTCTTCCACACTATTACTTTTTTTAAACTATATGTTAACACATAACCTTTAAATTTGTGTAAATATTTAAATGTATATTTTTAACAGAAGAAGACGGTTATTATGAAGATCTGTACCCTGATCCTGTGGATATGTCTGATTCTGATAGTGTTGACTTGTCAGTCTCAGAATTTGAGGTAATTTAGTTATTATGAAGATCTGTACCAGTATCCTGTAGATATGTTGCTCTTGGATAGTGTTGACTAAGATGTAAGAAGATTTGGCATGAGTGCCAATGAGATAACTCTCCATCCAATTCACAATTTGTAAAAGTAAACCAATATAGGTCAAAATCAGGCCTTCAACACAGAGCCTAGGCTCACACAAAACAGCAAGTTATAATTGGCCACAAATATTACTTTAGTGTAAAACAATTCAAACAGGAAAACCAAAGGGCTAATATATATAAACACTTATGAACCACATCAACAAATGACAACCAATGAACATCAGATTCCTGACTTAGGACAGGTGCTCGTCTCAGAACAAGAGGTAATTTAGATATTATGCTAATGAACTACAAGTAAGAGCTTCTTGAAATTTGTTATCAGGCTTCATGTGAGCATGCTTTATCATGTGATGCTTTTACATTATTTGCTCTTCAACTAAATATATACTGGTAAACTGATATATTCTTGCATATATACTAGTAATAACCATGTTATATATTTTTGTCACATTTTTCTCAGCCTCTACAAACCAGAATACCCTGCATTTTGATTAACATTTATGTAAGCATGTTATACCATAGTTAGTTTTGACATCTAATGCTAATCTTCCTATTGAACGCATACTTTTTGAAGTGGGGGCATCATTTAGTGAGTAATTTCTTACAGTTCACTTGTTTCCCTTTATTATGAGATGTATAGAATATTTAAAAAATAACAAAACATATTTTTTAGGAAGAAGATGATTTTATGGATATGCTTGGTCAGATGCATGAAATCGAGGAGATAAATCTGAACAATGCAAGGTATGAGGTTAAACTCTATATATCTTGAACAAACAGCTATTGAAAGGATAGGATACAATAAAAGATTTATTTTGCTCTGTTTTTTTTAACTGAAATGTGTACTTCATCAAGTTTTAAAAACATCCCATGACAGTAATTACCAACATGGTTATATTTTATGTTTCTTGGTTTGTATTTTTTATACGACCGCAAAAATTGAAAATTTTTTGGTCGTATATTGGAATCACGTTGGCTGCGTCATCTTCGTCATCGTCGTCGTCGTCATCCGAATACTTTTAGTTTTCGCACTCTAACTTTAGTAAAAGTGAATAGAAATCTATGAAATTTTGACACAAGGTTTATGACCACAAAAGGAAGGTTGGGATTGATTTTGGGAATTTTGGTCCCAACATTTTAGGAATTAGGGGCCAAAAGGGCCCAAATAAGCATTTTCTTGGTTTTTGCACTATGACTTTAGTTTAAGTAAATAGAAATCTATGAAATTTTGACACAAGGTCTATGACCACAAAAGGAAGGTTGGGATTGTTTTTCTGAGTTTGGGTTCCAACAGTTTAGGAATTAGGGGCCAAAAAAGGGCCCAAATAAGCATTTTTCTTGGTTTTCGCACAATAACTTTAGTATAAGTGAATAGAAATCAATGATATTTAAACACAAGGTTTATAACCACAAAAGGAAGGTTGTGATTGATTTTGGGAGTTGAGGTCCCAACAGTTTAGGAATTGGGGCCCAAAAAGGGGCCCAAATAAGCATTTTTCTTGGTTTTCGCACCATAACTTTAGTATAAGAAATAGAAATCTATGACATTTTAACACAAGGTTTATGACCATAAAAGGAAGGTTGGTATTGATTTTGGGAGTTTTGGTCCCAACAGTTTAGGAATTAGGGGCCCAAAGGGTCCAAAATTAAACTTTGTTTGATTTCATAAAAAATTGAATAATTAGGGTTCTTTGATATGCCGAATCTATCTGTGTATGTAGATTCTTAATTTTTGGTCCCGTTTTAAATTTGGTCTACATTAAGGTCCAAAGGGTCCAAAATTACACTTAGTTTGATTTTAACAAAAATTGAATTTTTGGGTTCTTTGATATGCTGAATCTAAACATGTACTTAGATTTTTGATTATGGGCCCAGTTTTCAAGTTGGTCCAGATCAGGACCCAAAATTATTATATTAAGTATTGTGCAATAGCAAGAAAGTTTCAATTGCACAGTATTCAGCAATAGCAAGAAATCTTCAATTGCACAGTATTGTGCAATAGCAAGAAATTCTCCTTTGCACAGTATTGCACAATAGCAAGAAATCTCCAATTGCAAAGTATTGTGCAATAGCAAGTATTTTCAATTGCACAGTATTGTGCAATAGCAAGAAATATATAATTGCACAATATTGCGCAATAGCAAGAAATTTTCAAATTTATTTTGAGTTATCTTTCTTTGTCCAGAACAGTAGTTGAATCAACTTAAATCATTGTTTTATACAATATACAATGTATATTCACTTTTACTACCAACTGATAAATTAAAACAATCTTTACTATTCAGTGATAACAAGCACTTTTTTACATTTTGATATTTTATGATGTATTTAAATGAGTAGTTATTGTTGCAAACTCCATTAGAAATTTGAATTGAGATCAGTTTTGGAATAAGGGAAAGGGGGATGTGAAAAAAAAATTGCTGGGGGGGGGGGGGGGGGGTCAATTTTTTTTCTCATTTCAGATTTCATAAATAAAAAGATAATTTCTTCAAACATATTTTTGAAAGGATTAATATTCAACAGCATAGTGAATTGCTCAAAGGCAAAACAAAAATTTTAAGTTCATTAGACCACATTCATTCTGTGTCAGAAACCAAGCGGCGTCAACTATTTAATCACAATCCAAATTTAGAGCTGAATCCAGCTGGAATGTTGTGTCCATACTTGCCCCAACCGTTCAGGGTTCAACCTCTGCGGTCGTATAAAGCTGTGCCCTGCGGAGCATATGGTTAAAATTTAGAGGGCTATACTAATGATAAATGATCATATAATTCTTACAATATTGTAGAAGTGTGCACAGTTTACAAGTTCTTAACATTTAAAAATCATGAACTGAATTTTATGTTTAGACAACATGAAGTTCCTGGTATGGCTCTTGTGTTTTAACGATATATAATCAATTACTTAATAAAAGTCTATAATTGTTTGCAGTAGAATTTCAAATGTTTGTTACTATTTCTTATAAATACAGTTGCTAGACATGTTTACCTGGTTGTATTTAAAAACTGGTAAATATTATATATTTCAGAATAGTTACAGAGAAGGCAAGACAAAAGAGTGCAGGTACACCTAGAAGTCAGTCTTCTTCTTCAGTAAGACCACCGTCTTCTTCCAGTCAAAGGCATTCTGCAACATCAGTAAGGCCATCATCTTCTGCAAGTCAAAGGCAAGTAACTCCTGTGCCACCTTATGCAAGGCCTGGCTCAGCTGGTTCCCTACAGCAGACTGGTTCTCGTCCAAGTTCATCACAGTTGAGACCAGGATCAGGAACATCTGGCAGAGGTGCTATCAATGCTGGGTTTGAAGACGAAAAAGTTTCACTTCCTGGATCTATTGACCAAAATGATGATAAGCCAGGGAAAGATAACCCAACATTTACAGTTGTTGATGAAGAGAATGGTATGTAATTATTTCTTTTAATAGATTACTTTAGAACCCAAAGCTTCTATTAAAGTTCATTTGAAAATAAGTCTGTATGAAACAAACAAAAGCTTTCTTCATGTAAATAATATAATTTTGAGATTATACATGTATTTTATAAACTAACCATTTTCCATGGTTATGAGTGCAATGATCCATTGGCTTTGTTACCAATATAGTAAGTCCCATGATCTAATTGACTTTTGAATTATGATTTTGTCATGGTCATATATTTCAGTGCGTCAACTGTTCTTTACCTTTCTAAAGATGTTTATTTTTTTTTGTGAATTTCAAAAGCAATAAACAAAACCAGTCATATGACTCTGGTTGTGATGAAGTAATGTTAATGTTTTATTATTTATATATTTTGTAATTTTAAGATGATAAAGGAAGTCAACTAGATATTGTAAAATCTGCTGGAGAAGTCCTTGACATGAACCAAGGGACACCAGAAAAAGGAAAGAAGAAAAACAGGAAAAAGAAGAAGAAACATCCTGGACCAGATTCAGAGGCTTAAATGACATGTTATTTTTCTTGTTATTGAATATTTGAGTGGCTGGTCCACATTTTATTTTTATATTATTTATACTTATATATTTGTATTGAAAAGTTATAGATAACTTTATTGTATTATAAGCAGCAATGTGATAATTAGTTTTCCGTCCACAATTTTATTATCTTTCATATGATCAAAGTTATAGGTCATATGTAAAATTTAGTAAATTATTTCTACTTTATTTATTATTGGCCATTATTATTACTGTTTATTTTATTAAATTTAAAAATCATTCAGTTACCAAACAAAATAGATAAAGGCAGATGATTTCCCTAACTTTACACACAAACCTTTCCCAGTAAACAGTCTATAAACATGGCTGTATTACCTTATAAAATATTTCAGATGAATTTATATCATTTACAAAAAAAATACAGTGGATTGAATTTTTTTTATTCTTTTCTGTCAATTTGGATTTCTATGTAATGAATGGTTTATATAATATAATGTAATCATAACTGAATTTGGACTATTATTTACAAAGAGATTTTAATCATTTTTTAGTGTTATTAATTCTTCTTTATAGGAAATCTTTAGTTTTAACATGTAAATGACCCACTTGTTTTTACAAGCACAGACTCAGTAGTAAATTTAACACATCACATCATTGACAAAAAAAATTATACTCACAACAGTGAGACATTGTCTAGGTGAAATTAAATAATAATTATCTTCCTATTAAGAGTGGAATGTTACATGTATTGATACTAATCTTATATTTCTAATTTTCAAGATTATTTTCAAATCTTAAATAAAAAATATGATAGTTTTATTGCCATTGATTATGTTTTGATTTTTTCACATAAATTGATCACAGAAAAGATCAACTTTAAAAAAGCACATATGTTGAATAAGATTTAAAGTTCTTAAAGTTGTTGATCTATTAATTTATCCTTTACTCCAAATGGAACGAGAACATACAAAATACAGTTATTCAAAGACATATGAATGAAAAACATTTAGCTTAATGTTTTATAGTTATTGTTTGCAAAAGAGAAATAGTTAAAATGAATATACCAGATAAAGCATTTTTTAATTCAAAGTTTTACCTACAAAGTTATGTCAATGTCAAGTGATCATGTTTTAATCAAACAAGTTGTTACACTACTATGCAATAACATTCTAAAATATGCATCAATGTACACTTTTCATAATAAAAGTTCTTCAAGTTTCAATTGTGTTTTGTTTGAATTTCATGTCCTCCATATTTATACAACAGACTAATTATCTAAAGAAAGTTAATGACTCCAAATGCGCTAAGTTTGTATCCATGCTGGGTGTGTATCTTTCCATATTTTATGAGTTATTTTTATATGACCGCAAAAAAATTTTGGGGATAGTATAATGGTATGAGGTCATCGTTGTCTGGGTCGTCCAAAGACACATTTGGTGAAATGATATATTTGTTATTTTCGTGGGATTTTGTCTGATGCTTGGTCCGTTTCTGTGTGTGTTACATTTTAGTGTTGTGTCGTTGTTCTCCTCTTATATTTAATGCCTTTCCCTCGGTTTTAGTTTGTTACCCCGATTTTGTTTTTGTCCATGGATTTATGAGTTTTGAACAGGGGTATACTACTGTTGCCTTTATTTGGATTTCGGACAATAACTTTAGTGTACATAAATGGAACTCTTTGAAATTAAGTAAGACGGTTCAATACTACAAAATGAAGGTTGGGGATGATGGTCCCTATGGTTAAGAAATTAGGGGTCCAAAAGGGCCCAGAAACAAGCATTTTCTACTTCCAGGATAATAACTTGTGTATAAGTGTTTCCATCTTCGCTAGCCAAGGGTTACCATCCACTCGGAGAGTGTGGGAGTGAATTGTAAGCCTTGGCTAGCCAAGATGAAGTATTTCAATTGCTCTGAAATTGTACCACAATGTTAAATACCACAAGTAAAAGGTTTGAATTCATTTTGGGGTCTACGGTGTCACACAACAGTTTAGGAATAAAGGGCCCAAAAACAAGCATTTTTGTAGTTTCAGGGCAATAACTTGTGTGTAAGTGTATGAAGCTCTCTGACATTGTACCACAAAGTTCCATATCACAAAAGGAAGGCTGGGATTGAGTTTGGGGGTAATTGCCCCAATCATGCAGGAATTGGGGCTATAAAAGCGCCAAACCCAAGCGTTTTTCTATTATCCAGACAATAACTTGTTGTTAAGTGTATGGATCTCTCTGCCATTGTACAACAAGGTTCCATACTACAAAGGAAAGGCTGGGATTGAGTGTTGGGGTAGTTGCTTCAAGGGGGGATATAAAAAGTTTGGGGGGTTTTAATTTTTTTAAGGGGTTAAACTTTTTTTTCTTCAAGTTTTTGAAACGTTTCAAGAAGAAATCTTTAATTGCACAGTGTTACCTAATAGATTTGTAAGACCTTGACATTTGTTTTGTGTCAGAAACCTATATTATGAAAAAAAATTGATCACAATCCAAATTCAGACAGTATCAAGCTTAAATATTGTGTCCAAATTTGCCCCAACTGTTCAGGGTTCAACCTCTGCGGTCGTATCAGGCTGCCCTTAGCAAAGCATTTTATTGACATAACTTGTCATATGTGCACTTCTTCACATTTTCTCTTTCAGTTTGTAAGTTTTTTTTATTTTTTACATTTTATTCTTGACATATGTAGCAGAATGCTAGACAGGAATGTTTTTATTGCAGTGACAATGACATTAGCTTTTTGAATATCTGATTATAACAAGAAATCTCTGTATTACTGAAAAAAACACCAGGGCCAGGGATTTTGATATAACCAACTTGACATAACAATCACTAAATTATATCATCAGTACAAGGACATCATTGGTAAATATGAATCAATGTGCAGACATCTTATACGAACAGGAATTTCACAAGAAATCTTTTATGGTAATATTCTATACAAAGCACTTACATGTCCATTGTTGCATTAAAACAAAATAATTTCCTTTGTAATACATAAATCAAGTACTAATTATTTTTTTTATTTTTGAATTGTTTTGATCATTTAAGAGGATGAAAAATAGCATTCTAGACGCCTTAGAGGTTCAAGGATATTTATTTCATGTAAGTCATGTACTACATTTGTACTTTAACACTTAAGATTTTTATGTCTAGACATTTAAAGGTTTTAAAATGGCTCCACATAGATTATCAACTAAAGACATCTAGAGGATTTTAATGGAATTTTAACACTTTCTTGTAAGACATGCTGGCAGCCATTACTGCATTTAACATTGACATTTGACAGATATTAGCTCTGATCTACTTTTAAATTACTAAACATAGGTAATCTGATCAAGACAGAAACACCATTAAAAATTTATTTTCTGCTGGAGTCGTTGTAATTTCTCAATTTCTGAGCACATTACTTCTTGTGTTTTTCTAATTTTATTTTTAGAATACTTCCTATTTGTTGACCATTATTATATTGCATTCATTTAATCAAGGATTTCTTGCAGTAAGAAGCTACAATCCTTGATTTTATAGTTTGTAGGTATGGGAAGGTTTACAATATCACTGGTTTATACACATAGATTATTTGGGGACTTGTATATAAATTGGTCCTTTTTTCGGATGGAAGACTTTTTGATATATTGTGATTTACTGTGTGAACTGTTTGTTCCAAGTGGGTAATCATGTCGTTGTCAAGCAGAATTATTAAATGAATTTGAAAGGGTCACACTATTCAACAATATTTACTGATGACGTCTTTGATTTCTGCCCTTGCACTCATTACAGACTAATATAATGCAACACTCGCTAGAATGTGTCCATAGTACACGAATGCCCAACTCCCACTATCTTTTTCTAGGTTTCGAAATAATAAAATTCATAAAGACCAATTACTCTAATATACAGATCTTGTCTTACTGATAATTTTTGCAAACACACATACCCAAAGCTACTACATTGTCGCTGGACAAACAAAATCTCAACAGGTTCCTAGGTCCAAACACTCACAACTGCCAACTGATAAAAATTTCTCGAGGATATGTACATTTACACACTTAATTATCTACTATGTGATGACAAACAGTTGCAGTATATTTATGCCAAAATTCTACGTTCAAAGGGGCATAACTTCTAGAAAAAAACACATTGAATCATAATTTCCTACTGATATGGACATCTACTTACTATGTCCTTTGGCATCTATAAAGATTCATGGAATGCTGTTGTGGTTTCAGAAAAGATGCATTTAAAGACTTGCAGCAGTATTTTTTTAGGCAAAAATTTGAACTTAGTTAGAGAATGGAAACCAATTTCCAGGATGTTTGGGACAGTAGAGACGGACAGACGGGTAACACTTAATGCCTCCTCTGCCACAGCAGGGGCATAAAAATTTAAAAAATATATTAAAATTTATCATTAAATTGCAATAACCACATTACAGGCTGATTTAATCAGATGGTCATTACAATTCTGCTCATGTTAGATTTTTTTCCATCTGTAGCTGTAACAGTTTCCAAAATAGACAAATATTGATCTTTAGCCCTAGTTCCTATTTTTTAGCCAAGTCAGCCATGTTGATTAGCAGGCAAGATCATTAGACCTTTTTAATCCGGGTACCAGATGATTGTGGCATTTGGTTTAATTTGGCTCAGTTGTTCAGAGATTTTTGTAAATGTTCGCTGACAATGAATGGATGCAAATGCAATGAATGTTGTCTGCTCTATGGTCAGGTTGTTGTCTCTTTGACACGTTCCCCATTTCCGTTCTCAATTTTAAAGAATAAGTGACAAGTGAAACTGCGAGCTACTGCTCACTGATGATACCCCCGCCGCAAGTGGATAATATTAATAGTGTAAAAATATGCAAGTGTTCGGTAAACAGGAAGTTGTCGAGTGATGAATCTGAAAACGCATCACACGGTATAGCTGACTTATAAAAATCCTGAAACCAAATTTCAGAAATCCTTGTATTGTAGTTCCTGAGAAAAATGTGATGAAAATTTTTAACTTGGTTATCATGTGTAAAATCATACAAGTGTTCGGTAAACAGGAAGTAGTCGAGTGATGAATCTGAAAACGCATCACACGGTATAGCTGACTTATATAAATCCTGAAACCAAATTTCAGAAATCCTTGTATTGTAGTTCCTGAGAAAAATGTGACGAAAATTTTCAACTTGGCTATCATGTGTAAAATCATACAAGTGTTCGGTAAACAGGAAGTTGTTGATTGATGAATCTGAAAACGCATCACACGGTATAGCTGACTTATATAAATCCTGAAACCAAATTTCAGAAATCCTTGTATTGTAGTTCCTGAGAAAAATGTGACGAAAATTTTCAACTTGGCTATCATGTGTAAAATCAGACAAGTGTTCGGTAAACAGGAAGTTGTCAAGTGATGAATCTGAAAACGCATCACACGGTATGGCTGACATATATAAATGTTGATACCAAATTACAGAAAGGGTGGATGTGTAGTTCCTGAGAAAAATGTGACGAAAGTTTCATGGGACGGACTGACTGACGGACGGACGGACTGATGGACGGACTGATGGACGGACGGACAGACGGACTGACAGACAGAGGTAAAACAGTATACCCCCCCTTTTTTAAAGCGGGGGTATAATGAGTAAAAGTGAGTTTTATGCATTGTCTATTATAACTGATTTAGTCTATATGCTTTCCCAGTTGACACATCCAGTCTTCCTCCTATTTTTTGTTTATGTAATCTCCTCAGTTTCTGTCTGTTACATTGATTTGTCTCTTGACTACATTATCCAATTACAAGTTTGGAATCTTGGGGAAACAACTGTCACCTTTATTTAGTGAATACCCTATCACAATAGCCTGCTTAACACTTATCATAATGTATGTGATAAAAGGCCAAAACTCTAACAAATTATCATACTGATGAGGCTATCAGACAAGGAGATATGTTAACAAAGTTACTTGATGGCCATTAAGAGTGCTACAGCAAAGAATGACAAAACAGCTGTGTCAAAGATCCTTCTTGTAACTGAATGAAATCTCTTTAAAACTTCTTACTTTAATACTATTATCTATAAATTGTATCTGCTAATGGATAAATTTAGAAAATCAGTGGATTGTAATATTGGATATAGGTTTTCTTGGTTATTTGTATAACACTCATCTCTAAATTCATCAGGAAGAAGGGATTCCAATATTGTGTACTTTAAGATATTTACAGAAATATAAATTTCCATAAGTGCCTATGACATAAGAAAGAATGAAACAAATAGCAGATGCAATTAACAGTTTTATTATAAGGCTGTCCCCACTACAGACAGTTCTAATAACATTGTGCCGTAATATGACCCTATTGTGCTTATCACATCAGATGAGCTTCAATCCTAGATACAGTCTAGTTATTGTTTACAACACCAAATACACAAGGAGTGAAGAAACTGGTACAAAAAAACAACTACTTTGTGAAATTAATGTTTCATTCATATTTTTTCTATTTGTGAAATTTTCATTGTATGTAATTATCTTCTTGTCAAAGACTAATTTACTAGACTTAACTAATTATTTAACAAATTAAAAAAAGAACCGGTAAAATAGAATATAGAAAAAAACTAAAATGCAATCTTTTATATATTTGGTTCTGTTCATCAAGAAATATTTATTTTCCAATAAATTTGTACTTTATATTACAAAAATCTACTCATCAAATATCAATTTTCTTACAACTGATTAAATCTATTCAGACTGTTTTAGGACTTATTAGCTGTTAAAAATCAATATAACAGCATCTTCTGTTAATATAATTTTACAGATTTAGGTCAGAATAATTTTAAGTTATATAGTTAACAGTTAATCATAGGTCCTTCAGCAATCTGTAAAAATTTAGTAGTGACAAGAAAATAGGTGTTATCTCGTATAATTTCAAAAATTAAACCATTTAAATTTGAACTGCTCTTATGTATTCTTGACATTTAATCAGTGGATGCAACACCCTACTTTCTTGAAATATTGAAGACTTGTACCAATAGGTTTACAAAATACTACTGTACATGGACTGAAGCTGCATGATAGTGTTATTGATATTAACATCATGTTAAACATTTCTCAGCTAAGGTCTTCAAAAATAATATTAAGATTCTCGTCAAAACCTTTAAGGGCAGGACAAAAAGACGTCACCTTTAATTTTAATCTTAAGAATAAAATGAATATTTGCTAGCGTTTGTGAATTTGACAGCTTACCCAGCATGACAAGAGAATCAAAAGATTAGTTTTTATAGCCTTACATAGTACATATTACAAGGTTAAACTGTAAATTTTATTGTATGACAATTATATTGATGTTATAGGTATCATGAAAAAATTAATAACAGAAACAAAATCATTTTGATTGCACAAATTATAAAACAATAGTTAACCAATCAAAATCTGAGTCCTACTCTGCCAGTTAAGATTAACAATAATATCACTAAACTTTGTGCTCGAATACAAATGAAGTTACTAGCTCCATTGGTTAACCACAATAAACAAAGTTAAATTGCACATCAGAGTGAACATTGAAATTTACCCTTTACTTGATATAATTGCTAATATCGGCCAAAATGACACAGAAAATCATAATAGTATAATAAGTTAGCCATTTAGAGGATGCAATGAATAGATTAGTATTTATTATATAAATGAGTAAATAAACAAAAAAATAAAGTTTTGCTGACATGTAAATAATGGTAAAACATAGGTCGTAAACATGAGTTGTAAAACACAACATATCGTGAAGCCAAACTAACAAAATAATAAAAAAAATCTGGCAGAGAACAAAATATACATGGAAAATATAAACATACCACAACCAAATAGTTAGAAACGGATTTCACAAGATATATTAAATAGATTTCTGAGATTGTTAAAAATTCAATATATAAATTGCAATGCCACAAATTAACAACTACATTTTGTTTATAAACAAAGTCAACAAATATATAAATATAATTCAAGAAAATAGAAAATAAAGAAGAAAAACAACAAAATATTTGTAAATCAACAACAAGTTGGATTTCATGGAATGTTATAATATTGGAATTCTTTTATACACAACCACAATTTCTTGTATATGTAAAGCCAAGAGGTCAAATGTATTACACTGTAATATCCATATATGAACAACAAAACGAAGTAAAAACAGTAATCATTTAAAATTTTGAAATAGATCCAGCGAATGAAGAAGAACAAATATGTCAAGTACCATTTTTGTCCAAATACAATTTACATGAGAGTATGATTGAACTAATGAAAAAAACAACAACAAAAAACAAGTCAAAATGTTCACCGATTTTCACATATAAGTAGTATTGTATTGTTTCACCATCATATGTCTATAAGTGAAAGTGTAAAGAAATTACACTAATAATAATACAACCATAATTAAAAATTAACAAAAAAAATTTCAAATCATTGAAAACTTCATTAATGTTGATTGAAATATAATAATAACTTGAGTAGTCAATCTCATGTGTTCTAACATTAATTTTAAGAAAAAGCATCCAGACTTTACTTTAACTTTACCATACTGTTTATCATATTCATCTAACAATTTCATTCAAGACAAGATTCACATTTTGAATGGCCTTAAATTTAATAAGTGTGTATCTCAACTTACTTAAACTGAACCTGACCAATGAATACAAACACATTTATTAACTTTCAGCATGTTGCATGGATAGTCATTTGGTAAATAATTGAACAAGGCTGATATCAGTTGATAATGATATGAGAAATATGATCAATTTTGGCAACTAACAAATGACAGTTGACTTTCTTCTAGTTTCTGACATCAAATTTTACTAAAACATTTCAAACATTCTACAAAGTAAAATTGTCATTTAGGAGCATGTTTTTTTCATATGAATGTCATTCTCAGATTCATACCCAAGATGAATGAGAATATTCAACCATTATATTTACAGCTTGTGCCTAAGTAGACGTCACATCCATTAGGATATATATAGAAGAAAACACACTGGGGCACAATAAATACAGAATATACAAATTATCTACATATATACTACAAATCAATAACCATACACAGCCTCCATTATAGGGATCAGATTTACTTTGGTCAATTGATCACCATATTATATTGACTTTAATTTCAAAACATCCCTTATATGTTACCACTTTTTTATATCTTTAAAGACCTTTTGAAATCAATAGTAGAAAATGATCCCTGTAAACATAAACAAAATTAAAATATAAATTACAACCCTTTTAACGTTTCCTATCATATTTCAAGACTATAATTTTTTTACAATCTGGAAGCTGATGGTTATAAATTGAAAAAAGTTTCATTGAGGAAAAGATATTACAAACTTTGACACTATTCTTCTTGTAATTCAATATAAAAAGTATGTACTAATAGAAGGAATGTTATTATGCTAAGACTATTAAATGCTTGGTCATGGAATATTTGTATAATGAATATCATTTTTTTATGATATATATCTCAGCATTTTGATATTCATATAATCCAATGTTTTAAAACACAATCTTCCTCAGATCAAATTGTCCTTTTTACTTGTCCACCATCAGAGTTCTCAGCATTGACAACCACTGTTTTGTGGGTTAGGGTTTTCTGTGAGACGTGTTCCTTTAGCCTGGCTGTTAACGAGGGATGGGTCTGAATCGAGACTTTCAGACATCTTGTCACAGATGATGTCCACCAATCTCTCAAACACGGCTTTCACATTGATGTTTTCTTTTGCAGATGTTTCAAAAAATTCTAATCCTACAAAAATAAATCAAGAATTATAATACAGTAAAAAAGATGTATTAATATTCAGAATGAGTTTTTACAATTGTGAGCATTATTAAAACAAGTGGCACTTACAGATTTAATTCAACATAAATCAAATCCTTTGTGGACTTCATTTTAGAATTCAATCAGACATACTTAGATTCATTTCAAACTAACACAAATTCATATTTCCTTAGGCATTTCTATATAATTCTAAAAAAAATATTTTCTTACAAGTCAAAGGTGGAACCAGATGCTCCGCAGAGGTCGAACCCTGAACAGTTGGGGCAAGTATGGACACAACATTCAAGCTTGATACAGCTCTGAATTGGGATTGAGATTAAATAGTTGACACAACATAGGTTTCTGACACAGAATGAATGTGGTCTAAGAACTTAAACTTAAAAACTTAAAAATTTTAAATTGGACATTTACCTATTATGGTCCAATAACCAAAATCTAAATACATGGTTAGATTCAGCATATCATAGAACCCCAAGAATTCAACTTTTGATGAAATCAAATAATGTTCAATTTTAGACCCTTTAGACCTCAATGTGGACCAATTTAATAACTGGTCCCAAATATTAAAAATCTAATTACATGGTTAGATTCAGCATATCAAAAAAAAACAAGAATTCAATTTTTGTTAAAATCAAACTAAGTTTAATTTTGGACCCTTTGGACCTTAATGTAGACCAATTTGAAAAAAAGACCAAAAAATAAGAATCTAAATTCACGGTTAGATTTGGCATATCAAAGAACCCCAATAATTCATTTTTTTATGAAATCAAACAAAGTTTAATTTTGGACCCTTTTGGCACCTAATTCCTAAACTGTTCGGACCAAAACTCCCAAAATAAATTCCAACTTTCCTTTTGTGGTCATAAACCTTGTGTTAAAATTTCATAGATTTCTATTTACTTATACTAAAGTTATTGTGCGAAAACCAAGAAAAATGCTTATTTGGGCCCTTTTTGGCCCCTAATTCCTAAACTGTTGAGACCAAAACTCCCAAAATCAATCCCAACCTTCCTTTTATGGTCATAAACCTTGTGTTTAAATTTCATAGATTTCTATTTACCTAAACTAAAGTTGTAGTGCGAAAACCAAATGTCTTCGAACGAAGACAACCTCGCCAACGTCATACCAATATACGACCAAAAAATTTTCAATTTTTGCAGTCGTATAAAAATAGCTTACTAATCATTTTAATCTTGACTCTAATTTGAAATTTGAACATGTCATTAACAAAAACTTTAAAAAATCTTTATCAATATTTTATTGACAGATGCTAATATCAAATGAATATCCTATAATCGTACTGTTTTTAATATGTATCAAAAGTTATTTGTGTAACATTATTTTCAAATTTCTGAATTCTAAATCTACATGAGAATGAAAAATCAGTTTTCAGACATGTTGGATGACTTTGGTTCACACTGTACCAAAATTTGGAGGGGTGTTTGATGTTAAAAATATTTTAATATATGAAAACATAATGTGGGGTTTAGGAGAAGTTGAGAATAACGATGCGGGATGGAAGGACAGGCAAACATAGAAACAAATAAACTGACTCCCTTGCAGCTATACACCACCGTCTTCAGAATCTTGATAAAATAGTTAGTTAGTAAAACATTAACTGTCAGAACCATTGATTGTAGTAAAAATTTTATCAGATGGTTGAAAAGAAATAATGGTAAAAAAACACATCTGCAGAGAATTCACTTTAACAATACATGAAAGATGATAATAATCCTCTTGAAAACAACTAATTCTTGTCTCCAGTAAAATACATATATAATATCAATATTTTCCGACTTCATCCATTAAGTGGTTCCTTGACATTTGTATGTTGATAACTAATGAGATTAAACCATTTCTTTGAAGTCCCAGTACCATTCAAAGATATGATGTGTTTTTCACTTTCATCTTAATTTGGTTATCTCTGCAGAGTTTTCAAAATCGTTAAATAATTAACTTATAAAAGGTCACCATCATCACCGTTATAAAAATTTAATGCCACTGGCTGATTACATCTGAAATATCAAATTAGATTGGTCTACAAATTTCCTGTAGAAAATTGTGTAATCCACCTACATCAACCTTAGACAAATTACATTACAGATTTAGACGTGTAACAATTTCTTATTAAAAGTGATTTAAATCAGGTTGGATATGAACATTTTGCCATTGAAGGAAAAACTAATCTTAAAATACTAAAGAAAAACAAGATTAATTCATTCCTACCCTTAGGGAATAACCAATATATCTGAGTTAACAATGATCAAGTTCTGTAACAATCTGCATGGTTATATATCACACAAGTAGTGCGTGTTAAATCGGTGCTTTGCTTTTGCACCAATTGGCATTTCATATGTGCTACAAATAAAATTGAGAATGGAAATGGGGAATGTGTCAAAGAGACAACAACCCGACCAAAGAACAGATAACAGCCCACTGCATTTGTGCCAAAATAAAACATTTCATTTGACGCTCAGTTTTATATTAACAATACGTAATAACTTTTTGAAATTAGTTACTGGTACCCAGGGGGATTACTTTAAAAAAAATCATCTTATTCACGATGTACATGATGTAGCGATGAATATTTTCAACTTTTCCCTTATATGTTATCTGTAAAATGGTGCAAAAGCAGTTTTATTTGTTGGCTCAAATCAAATATAACCTTGTGGCGCAAATGAAAGATTGGATTTTGTCAAAATTGATGCAAATGCAATGTGCCCGTTTAACATAACAATTGTCACAACTAGAAAAAAATTCTATACATCTAGTATGTACAATGTAAGGTTTGAACCTATGATGACTGGTCTATAACAGTTCGCCATTATTCCTATTACCAGTACTCCACATATCATAGGATATATTGCCTCTTCAAGTTTCCAAGGTGAATATCTTGAACTTAAAAAAATCACACAAACATAACATTTTGTGAAACACTAAGAATTAAAGATTTATTTGTCTTCTATGTGCTGATCTGTCAGTCAAGATGGCTACCAGCAGCACACTTTCTTATGTTATATGGGATCTTATTGGAAATAAGTAAAACATTTACAAACACCTGCTGAAGGAAATTATCAATTGTTCCTACTGGGTTTGTGTCCATGGGAACAATGATTGGCCTACATAATTAATAACTTGCATTCATCACAGGTGAGACAATATCTACCCACATTCACTAATTCTAAATAATCAAAGAATTGTGGAACTTTGTAAACTGAATGAATGGGTGGAGATTACAACATGGATTTGATACCTAGTTGGTCAGCCAATTGTTTTCCTCGTTCCATTGATACTACACGTTCATCTTCCAGATCACATTTGTTTCCAACTAATACAACTTGGGCATTATCCCAAGAATATGTCTTGATTTGTGTGCACCTGTAATTAACATTTATATCTATCAATAAAGTTGTGGCTGATTCAATACAGCTAAAACCTACCTCTAATATGTAAAGTACCTATACCTGAAAGGTGTAAAACATTTAATTTGGGGCTATACCTCTTGTTACCACAGCACAACTATCTGTGAACAGCCTACTTACATGTATATATACCTACAAACTGTTGCTGAAATCAGTCTAATCTAAAAAGCATGATTAAACAGGCTGCATATAGCCCTTTCCAGAAACTCATTTCACAAATCATTAAGTTTACCCTGTAAGTTATAATTTGAAGTCTACAGGTCTTTTGCCAGTAGAACTGCTTCATCGCAATGAAGTTCAATCAGTGCATTTCAAAACATTCTAAATGGTCTTTGACTTTCAACATTCATGTATATACTTGAATTAAAAGCTGGAAATGTTTGTTAAATTGCTCTCCACTACAGCAAACCCATATTTATACCAGTATACTTCCCAACAAGTGAAATAGCCTGTATTCAATTTAAATTCTAGATGAGATTCAGGCCAGAATTGAGTTTCTAGAAAGTCCTATAAAAATATTATAAGCAAGAACTAAACAAGCCATGCTGAAAGCTTTTAAATCATGCAAAAGATGACTGGAGGAAGTAATATACCAACACTTATATGAATACATGTATCTCAGAAGGAATCAGAAGACTACTATCATTACATAAAATACTGTAAATATAATTAGGACACTGAAAATACTGTCTTTACATTGTATACATTAAGCATTGTTCTTTGAATCATCCAACCTACTAAAGGTTATTTTTGCATATAATGTATCTAATATCCTTTGAGATGAATAAATGGCTAACATTTGTAATCAAAATGCCTTATTTAGTTAATGTAATGCAGATGCTCAGGACTGACAAAAAGTTAACTGGTCTTTTTTCTTTTTAAAAACACAAACAAAAGTAAAAGCAATGGTAAATTCAATGATATGCTAAGGGCAAAATTACTAAGATTAAAAAAACAGGTGGTGCACACAGGCATCATATGATGAAGATTATGAAAAATCTTCATCTTATATTCTGATGAAGGTACATACCAAACAAACCTTAAAGTTGGGTTAAAGTCTCAAATGGATGGGTTATAATAATTATGACTAAGAATATAGAATGTTTGCAATGTAGGTGCAATTAAATGAAGATTGTAAATTTTGCTGGAAAGTTTTTTTATTTATTCCCAAATTAAGAAAAATGTCAAAATATTCTTCGTACAATTCCATTTATATAGCAAGTGCAAAACTGAAACACATGTGCAATCTTCCTGTGAAATTTCTAGTATCTGGATGGAAAACTGTAGGAGTTGAGTACAAAAATCTCCTTCCTTAACTTTTGCTGAAAAATTGTTAAAAGACAGGAAAATTCGGAAAAATTCCATAACAACAGTCTTGTGGTTTTTTTCAGGGATCTAAGAATGTATTTTTATGAGGTTTAGACCCTCCTGGTGATATTCTACTTCAAAAACCTATTGAATGTTGTTATCAAGAAATTAAGATAGTTTAATTTTTCTTATGTCAAAATAATCGATAATAAAATGAGTTTTTCTGTACAAAATAACAGACTAATGTTACAGTGTCCTTGGAGATTTATATAATTCACAACAATAAAAATTCCTTCAGAGATACATATAGAATGTGCTGTATTAAAATAACATTAAAGGCCATTGAAAAAAAACATAGTGTTTGCTCATAAAAGTTAAACAATGATATAAGACATGCAATGTGGTGAACTGCCATCACCAAAATTGCATGAGAACAAACAATATGCTTTGAAAGATCTAATGCCATGTCCATTTTATTATGGTTTGTTGCTTCATACATTCAAAAGAGATCATCTAACTCAATTATTCAAGACTTCTATTGTACTGTTTCTGAAACAATTCTGAATGACTCCTCAAGCTTGGTCAGATTTTTGTTTATATAAAACTGACAGATAATATCCTTAGCCAAAATGTTGTTTGGATTAACAAGAAAAGTTACATATTTCTTCTCCCTCTAGTGTCTATCATGGATCATCATTTAAGGTACAAATAAATAAATGCACAGCCAGCATCTATTAAGAATGGGGACATTTATAAGTACTTGAAGTTCTGCATGTGCTGAGTCCAATGCTTCATGCTACATAGATAATTTCAGAAATGTAACATATAACCTATAGTTAAAAAAATCCATCTACCCCTTAACACAACCATCAATATTGAGCTAGTTTGGTGACATCTGACATCCTTTCCTTAGTCTGTTAATAAACTCTAAGTAAATGTCCTTTTCCTGGTCCTAAACAGTGTATAATACCCTTATTTTGTGATAAATCTCTAAGTTTACTCCCACCTATTAGAGCTTTATATGAAATGAGATAATTGCTTACGTCACTTGATCTCCATATAACAGTAAACCAGAAACAAGTGTAGGCAACATAAGTAAGAAATAGAAATAGAAGGAGATGTGCCCCCAGTGGTATATGTCAAAAGAGACAGCAGTCCTTAAAACATAAAATAAATCTGGAGGTCAACAAATGGTCTTCAAAAACAATGTAATAATGGGAAATAAAGTATTATTATTAAAGCATGGTCAAGCTCAAAATCACTCAAGAGTCGTTTGGAAAAATAGTGAATAAACAAAATACAGACCCCAAAAGATCTCCCCCCAACAACATGTCAACTAAGGGGATTAAAACCAAGCATATACAATGAGAACTAGCAAAACCTTCAAGTAATTCTATAAAACATAAATGCAAAGTCTGGTTCTATAATTGATAAAGTGTTTTAAGAGAGAAAGATAATTACAAGTAACAAAATGTAATTAGGTATCTATGAAAGCGTTATTAATAATAAATTCTGCTTTATAAACCACCTAAATATAACTTTAACTTAAATAATTCTGATTTAGGGTCATAAATATTCATTAGAAAGTTAAAATTGATATGATGCAATCCTTTATTACATAACATCATGAAAACAGAAGCCATGGAACAAACACGTTATACAGGGCTGAATTTAGATTATTTCAGTCAGTTTTATATATAAGATCCAATTTTGTTGTCCATCATAAAATTTATAAGCTTAATGCATGCAACAGCATTTTTGTTTACCTTTATACAGAAACAACACAAAGGAATTACTGAATCTATCATTCCCACAGATTCAAAAGTCAACATATTTCAGTTTATTCAATAGTAAAATCTTGTATGATCTCTTTTGAAAGTATTTTTTCCTCCACCATATATTTTTATTATGTGTATATATGTATATCCTTTTCCCTGTGTGTCAAATATGATACTTGAATATCATGTATAACACTTTTCAAAGA
This sequence comes from Mytilus edulis, assembly GCF_963676685.1. Classification (NCBI taxonomy): domain Eukaryota; kingdom Metazoa; phylum Mollusca; class Bivalvia; order Mytilida; family Mytilidae; genus Mytilus; species Mytilus edulis. The sequence continues at coordinate 110,695,983 of NC_092344.1, read as the reverse complement.
AATTGTTTAAAGTGTGAAAATAGTCAGTTTGGAAAGAAAAGGTGTTACACAAAATGTTTCTCAAAAATTCCTCAAAGTTATGTTAAATTATAGCTAAAAGGTATAATGAAATAATAAAAAGTTGGTATAATTTAGAGAAATCAAATTACTGAACTTAATGGACTGATTTTAATTCCATTCAGAAACAATCAACAAAAGTAAATTTTTTCTCATGTTCTCAGATCAAACACAAAACTGACAATCTTCATTCACTTTAGTAAACAGAACAAGTGAAGCGAGAGACATGCTAGACCGCTAGTAATGTTAGTATTACCTAAATTCTGTGCTAATTCTTCCCCATCTTTAGTAGAAACGACACGGGCTTCTTCTAAATCACATTTGTTACCCACTAGTGTCACAGAGGAGTTACTCCATGCATGTGTCTTTATCTGAGTACACCTAATACACAAGCAGAGAGTAGCCAAAAAAATACACCATCACAACAATTAACTATTAGTATCATAGTAAACATCAGAACTTATGAAAAAAAGATTAAATTAAAATAAACCAAAAGATGCTGGTTGGTAGGTAGATTATAAATATGTTTATTTATAATTGTTCAGGAAAGTCTGTTTAAAAAAACGCCCCAAACAATTTCATTCTTTTCATATGGAAGCCAAAAAAACGCCCCAAACAATTTCATTCCTTTCATATGGAAGCCAAAAAAACGCCCCAAACAATTTCATTCCTTTCATATGGAAGCCAAAAAAACAGAAATCAACTATTTCTGGAGTCTGATCTAAAACCTTTTTTTTAATTTGAACTGCCAGGACAAGTTGTTGAAAAAGTTTGGAGGGTGGTAAGTATAGTGTGATGTTTGACAGTTAAAATCATACGGCCTTAAAATCAGTTTCTGCATTTATGTTAAAGGATTGGTTTAATTTCTTATAATTTGTAATGTTTGCTATTTCATATTGACCAATGCGCAAATCATAAAGCCTCGAGTCATGTTCTGATGTTCACCATATACTGACAGCTGGATATAAATTAGTTATATGTGCAGGAGAAATCGCAAATAAAAAAGCAGTGCAGAATTAATACAATTTACAACATTTACATGTAAAAATGGGTTGTTAAATGTGACATAGAAATAAATCTGAAGATTGTCTACGATAATAATGTTAGTCTTTTCCCAAAACTGGCTTGTATGATTAAATTAAAACTGTTATCAATGCGAGGACCGAAATGTGATCATTTATTATATCAGAAATAAACTAAATTGTTAAAATCAATACACATCAACATTACATAAAATATAGTTCTAAAGCTTATTCTCATTTGCATACATCATAACATTAAATATAGATCAGTGTTATCAACTACTTGTGGGAGGTTACAAAACGAAATTTGTTGTCAGTTTCACAACAATCATGTAATAATAAACTGCATGGCATTATAAACACTTTCCTGGAATAGTTCTAAACATAAAAGACAAAACTTCGGTTCTATATTGGAAATAAAAACTGACAAACACAAAATAGAGAATGAAATGTCTGGATAGTAAAATAATGTGACAATTAGAGTGTTATATTTTCTTTCTACGCAATTGATTCTTTTTTTCAGTTGTCAATTGCAGCTTATTTGTCCCCAAGACACTTCAATGCTCAGCTTAATATAAATGCTCATTCTTAGAAATCGATAACCTCAGGGATTTTAAATGTTTCTCACAATTGATTTGAACAATGCATGATAGTTGACATCAATTTCTACAGAATATGTGTTGAATTCAACATATAGTTAAGTATCCTACTTTACTAAGTGATGTAACCTTATGAAATGCACATTTCAAATGAAGTTATACAGAGAAAAGTAGCTCATTAAGCCTGACATGTGTGTTGTGCTGCATTTCTCATATAATCTTTCTTACAGCCAATGGCGCTATCAGGAACTAGTTGTGTTCCTATCATAAGGGAATTTATTGTCCTGCTCAAGAGTTTATATTTTAAGACAGGGATGTGATATTCTTAAATAGAAAGAAAAGTGCTGAATACCTGCCATACATCTAAGGATTGAATTTCTTATTTTTTGGAACAAGGTTTTGATAATAAATTATACAGGGTATTAGAAATACCTTGAGTTGTGCATCCTTGTGTTTAAAAAAGAAATTTTCTAAGACCAAGAGTATTATTTTCCCGTTTTACTTGTATGCTAGCTTGTTTGTTTTATTAGACTCTGTGAACTTTTTTTATAAGATAAAATTGTTTGCAGTGAAGGAAATACTAACCAATCTTGTACAGCATTAAAAGATTCTTCATTAGTAACATCATACATAAGTATAAAGCCCATAGCACCTCGGTAATATGCAGTAGTTATAGTTCTATAACGTTCTTGACCAGCTGTATCCTGAAATATCAATGGTCAAATTAAGACAAATGTTTGAATTCTTACTTGAAGTGCTGAATTAAGAACAATTTATAGAAATATCTGTATAATGTTCACCATAACATTACAATATATTTAGAGCGCATTTGTTTCTAACCTAAACGATGTAAACGATGTAAACGATTATGCGCGTAGTCGTTTAATCCATTTGTTTCTTACATCTTTTGGTCAACGTTGACATCGTTCACATAAACGATGTACGCGCAACATAGTCGCGTAGTCGTTGATCGTTTATTGTTGAGACGTGTAAACGATAAATTTGTTTCTGCATCTGTCATTTAAATAATTACGAGCACGTGTTGTTTACGCAAAGTCCTGGTTATTTATTTTCCGCACTTTAACCTGTTTGTTTACAGTGCGTGAGTGTTATCTATTTATGTCTGACTAAGTGGGGTCGATAAAGTTTATTAAACGATGTATTAGTTTCTAGCAGCTTAATGATTAAACGATAGTCATCTATGACAAAATTTCGGGTTAGAAACAAATGCACTCTTAGTCTACCTGGCTGACAAAAGGAATAACTTTGCCGAGCGCAGCCTGATACCACTGGATATTTTAAATACCTTAATCAACCATGAATACATATGCATATACATTTTGTAAATCTATTATAAAAGGCGGAACTACAGTACTGTATATCTCAATAATAAAGAGACAAGAGAAAAACAAGTATTTATTTTTTAAAACTTTTAAAAAGAAATTTAGCCTGCTTCATGCATTGCAAGCTATCACTATCATAACAAGAATGTGTCCATAGTACATGGATGCCCCACTCGCACTATTATTTTCTACGTTCACTGGACCGTGAAATTGGGGTCAAAATCTAATGTGGCATTGAAACTAGAAAGATCTTATCAAAGGGAACATGTGTACTAAGTTTCAAGTTGATTGGACTTTAAACTTATCAAAAACAACCTTGACCAAAAACTTTAACCTGAAGCGGGACAGACAGACGAATAGACACATAGAACAGAAAACATAATGTCCATAAATGGGACATGAACACACAATTAGTTCTCTAGATTCAGAAAAAAACACTGATTTTGTTTATATTCTACAGGTTTATCCCAGTACAGCAGTTTTCATACATGTAACTCTTATTTCTGTACTTTAAAAAACGAATATCAATATCATCAATAAGTTTAATTTGACAGCAGTAATTACCCTAATGAAATGAACAAGTACACATAATTATATCACAACTTAGGCTGTCATGATGCATGACTGTAAGTAAATTTTTCATTTTCATTCAATTAATTTCCAGAATTCTGCTGAACAAACTGTCATGGTAACTAAATTATTCCCTGAAGGACTATAAAATCCTCTGCCACTTAGAATTTATTGATGTCAATCAGTTTAATGATTACATTGGAGAAATAAGTTGTTTCATTAACTCTCTTCATCCATTATGAGTGCATGTATTCTAAAACATACATACATTGCATGTTCTTTATTGATAAATCATTTGGAAAACAATGAATATGGTTAAATCGTTTATTGACAAAAGCTACATACTTGACAAAAACTATGTATACTTGAAAAAAGCGACCTATACTTGATAAAAGCTACCTATACTTGACAAAAGCTACCTTTATACTTGAGAAAAGCTACACATACTTTAGAAAAGCTACAAACTTAACAAAAGCTACCTATATGCTTGAAAAAAGCTACCTATATACTTGAGAAAAGCTACCTTTACTAGACAAAAGCTACACATTTACTTGACACAAGCTACACATACTTGAGAAAAGCTATAGTATATACTTAACAAAAGCTACCTATACAGGCTATACTTGAAAAAAATTACCTATACTTGACACACGCTACATGTTTGTGACAGAACCAAAATAATGGAGCAGTGCTTCTAATGCTGTTGTAGTTCACAGCCATAGAGAAAGTCCTCAATAAGGTTATCAATGTCCTTTATTGGGCACTTTTTATAATTACTAAATAGGCATTTAACATTTATGTCAAAGTGGCATCTGAACAGGCTGATGATCAGGCTGTGTCAACTTTGACCTTTTCAATTGTTTAGGATCAATACAAAAGGATTTAAACTATCTGATTTGTTAGTAAATACACAAAATAAATATTTTATAATGACAGCGGTGTTGTATAACATATATTCTTTTCATTAATCTGAGAAACGTGGGAGGTTTTAACTGTCACCCTGCATTTTTCTTATGACAATGTCTTGTCTAATATAGAGTTAACGAAAGAAAAAAAAACATTGTATAAATGTTGAGTGTAAAGAATTTTTTTGTCCCTTTTTCTTATCATCTGCTTTTTTTTCTTAAAACATAAAACTGGCAATGTAGAGAGATGGTTATATCCATCGTCTATGAAAGCTTTGAAGGTTCCTTTAAAACATTTACCGATAACTGGCTTTGATTACTCTGAAAGTTTTGAAGGTTTGTCCTACCACTTACTACATTAATACCCAACATACTTTACATAGCTATGTAGAGAGGTATCTGTCTCTGAAAGCTTTGAAGGTTTGTCACTTCCTACATTAATACCTAACATACTTTACATGGCTATGTAGAGAGGTATCTGTCTCTGAAAGCTTTGAAGGTTTGTCACTTCCTACATTAATACCTAACATACTTTACATGGCTATGTAGAGAGGTATCGGTCTCTGAAAGCTTTGAAGGTTTGTCACTTCCTACATTAATACCTAACATACTTTACATTCTTGTAAGGTCATTACATACAATAATCAATATTCCCTTTTGTCCCATTGATGTATGTCTGTAGCCATATGTTTCTGACAGATCTAGTTTGTAGATGACAAAATAATTCAATAATCTTTTTCTCCTACTTGTTTTTCACATTATAGATTAGATTTTTTCATTTTCATTGATAAAATATGATCCAAGGATATCCTTGTAGGAGGTTTGGAACTGGGTAAAATGAAGGACAATTAATTTTTGGTTTGAACATTCCTACTTCTTCAACCGAACTGATTAATCTGAAGAATATAAAGTGACCTATAACAGCCAAAGTTAATTATTTTTTTTGCTCACATCTCAACTTTATCGATAATCCATCAAATATATCCCTGATAATGAATAAACCAATGACCTTTCCTTAGTTACAGACAAGAATCTGTCCTTCTTATATGTAAAACCATAACCCTAAAACAATCCCAGGATTTGACACAAACCCAGATTTCATAGAAATGAAAAGTAGTGCTACTTGTCATTTTACTTTAGTCCCTATCATTATCTATATAGTACATGGAAATTAAGTTCAGTTATTAATTAGACAATGTATTTAAGGAGAATGAAGTGACTTTCTTATATCTACCCATTGGCATTGGCTTTTCCCTCAGCCTAAAAGCATTTCTAAAATTCAACTACTTTTTACCATATTGACATCTTTAAATTCAGCCACAACCATTAAAAAGAAGTGTTTTAATTGTAAGTAAAAGTCTGTACAGTCTAACAGAATTTGTTTTGTATTTTAAGACTAGGACTTAAAATACTGACAAATACAAGTTATATTGGTATAAGATATTCTATTACACTTTATCTAAATTCTTTTATCTAGCTTTACTGATGTGTTGTCAGAATATAAGGTATCTTTTAAAAAAAATCATCTATTTATTTTCAAATCTTTAATGTGGGTCTCAAATTGGGGTCGAAGCGTGATGCAGGTTTGCAGATTTTTGGTAAGCGTGAGACGGGAAATGAGGTTTAGCGGGAAATGACAAAAAAATGAGAATTACTTACGTACATAGTGTAAGCGGGATACAGGAATCTGACAAAACAGTAAGCGGGATCCGGGATCGAAACCCCCAAATGAGACCCCCTTTAATATGATATCTACTACATATGTTAGTAAAACTAGTGGCAAACTAATCTTGTACACTACTCAGAAACATTGCATGTTATCATCTCAGCAAAAATTAAGTATGAATGAAAACGCTTGATATATGAAGTCTTTACAATTACAAGATTAATCTATAATAATGAGACATCGGGTTATGTTTTATTGATCAAATTAGGACAAACATCACTATCAGTTTACTAACTACACCCACAAACTCTTCCTCCTAATATCATGTGACAGTCAAATGTTCATGTCCATTCCTGTATGTGTGGCTATGAAATTGATTAGTCTTATACCTGTTTCGTGTAAGATGTCCTATTCTGGGGAGTTAAGCCTGATATTCTAAGCATAATATATGGACATTCAAATTAATTCTAAAGTGTTAGCTTGACTGATCTATTCAAGAGCTTAACTGAGTAAGTTTATGCTGTTAATTCACAGAAAGCCGTATCAACCCATTCATTACCCAATAATTAGACAAACCTAAATCCTAGAAATACATTATCATTGATTTTTCAGCTCAGATAAAGGAAGGCAATCAAATATGGCTTTGTTACTACACATTCAAACAGATCAGAACATAAAAAATATCTTGTGTTAATTAAAACCGTCATTTTACTATGTACTTCAGAGGACAAACATCAATGAAAATCTATACAACAGAAAAAGAAACAATCTTTAAACAGACAACTGAAATCATACAACAACTTGATAAAGCCTACACATTTCCTAAATGGTAATCTTGTTAAATATTAGCCTACCCTTCAAGGCATATACAGGGGAAAAAATGTGGAATAACAAATTGGCTGAATATATTCTTCTGAAATTAATGAGCTTGGTATAAGGCAATGATAAAACAAGTAAAACTGCGAGCTTCTGCTCACTGATTATATCCCTGCAGAAATATTTCTGTAAACAGGAAGTTGTTGAGTGATGATTCTGAAAATCCTTCACACTGTAAAGCTAACATATATAAACCCTGAAACCAAATTTCAGAAATCCTTGTTTTGTAGAGAAGAATGAGACAAAAAAATTCATGGGAAAGACGGACAGACAGAGGTAAAATAGTATACCCCACTTTTTTAAAGCAGGCTATAAAAAGGTTGTTTTTTACATTTATGATCCTAATAATTATGTAAAAGTTAGAAAGTAGAGTGGGAAAGCCAGAATTCTTTAAAATATAACTAAATCTTTGATTCTTTTTTCATTGAATTCATTTCAAAATTGCTTTACTTTGCAGCATTACATGCTTAATCTCTATATATGTACTTTCACAAACCAAGTTAATTTTGCTATAAAATATTCTTTATACAACTTAAACTACTGTAAAATGACAGTAAATACAGAAATAGCAACTTAAACCTTCCCAGTTTCTCAAGAATAATAAGTGTGTAATCAAAAATTAATATATAGTGGGAAGGCCATGTCAGATATTATTTAAATATGGTGCTTTCATCAAGTCTGGTTTGAGTATTATACACAATGTTTTACTCTCAGGTTTTACTTTTCATCGTAAGAATCTGGTATTTAGAAGAGGATAATAAATCACATCCCAGAAAAACTAAAGACAATAAAAAAACAGATTACATCAAAACTATTCAAACACCTTCTTAAATCCTTGTTGAAAAGCTTCTGAGAGATTGAGAGACACAAATCAATAGAAACACACTTTATTCTCAATGTAACCTATGTTCAAGATAAACTCATCAATTCCCTTTACTTCAAAGATTAAAAATAATGATTGCTCCCACTAACATTTTAAAGATCTGTCAATTCAATTTCTATTTTTAGTAGTTAAACGATTACTGAAAATATAACAAGTTCTTCAGAAATTCTGATATCAAAAGGACATAATTTTTCCTAAATTCAACTTGTCCAAACATGCAACTGGTACAATAGAGAAATTAAAAAAAGCTGGTTTTGTGACAGACAAGAGTATAAAATGTGTGCTGACTAATCAATATTCAATAATGGTTGATAAACTGCTTCTGTAAACAATTCAATAATTCATTAAAAGGAAGATAGCGTTTTACATAATTAGATCTCTTTTTGAATGGAGGACAGGCGAGTTTAATAGGAGTTTTTAGTCAGGCTAGGGGCAACAATATGGACATATCATCAGTTTTAACCATCACTTTTTAAACATAAGACTTTGTAAATAGAAAACATAAATAGGTTTATTTTTCAATTTAAATATGTAAACTTAGAAATTATTGCGTGCATTTATCATTGCAATTTTTAAAAATCTGCATACAGATATATATATATCAGTTTTCAGAATGTGAATTCTTATTATTGAGATATTCACCCAGTCACATTATTCACATTAATAATCAAAGAGCTGAAAGCTCTGAAGAAAAATGACGCCACTGTCTCTAATATTGGGATAGTTTTTATGCAAGTCTTGATTTTCACATACCTTAATTAGTTTAACAATGCAACATGTCTCGTAAGCATATAATTGATACTTGTATATGTGTGTGTGTGAAGTGAAGGTGACAACTGGCTGTTTTTTTAAGATAAATGAATAGGTCAAGACTACCTGAATTTGTACAAATAAATACCGTAGAAAGGCTTACAGTATATTTCTCACTGGTACATAGTCTGAATCCGGGTCCGTTCGCGCCCCATTCACGTTTGCGCCCACTCATGTTCGCCCCCTTTCACTTTCACACCCTACATGTTCGCACCCAATCTTAATTGGTTTTGTGTTTAATAACTCTGTAAGCAAGTGTTTTCTTATAAGTATAATTGTTGTCATTGTCTCAAAATAAAGTGTTGAATAAATCTTAATCATGTTTTGGATAGGGTATTGTTAAAAATAATAATAATCCTTTCTAAATAAAGTGGTATTTTGTCAACGTTTTATTTTGTGTTGAATAACTCTTAATCATGTTTTGGTTAATGTATTGCTTTAACTTTGTTTCATTGACTTGTTTCAAAATGAAGTGAGATTCTGACTATGTTTTTTTCTGTGTGTTGAATAAATTTTATCATGTTTTGGTTATAATAGTGGATTGCTATATTTTGGTTCCTATATTTTATTGCTTCGTTGTTTTAGATCAAAGGGACCAAGCTGTTAAAAACAATTATCTTTTGTGTTTTTCCTTTAAAATCTTCAATGTTTTACTCATACCAAGCTATAAATACATTCAGTATTTACACCAAAGCAATTTAAAACAACAATCATTATTTTCCAATTATTCAACTTGAATTTGAATTAAAATTGGGCGCGAATGAGTAGAGTGTGAACGGACCTTGGGTGCGAACGTGTAGGGTGCGAAAGTGTATTGGGCGCGAACAGACCTGATACCACAGTCTGAACCCCCTTCTCCCACAAAATATTAAGTAAATAATCTTTTTGTTACTGTAATCAAAGGTCTAATGAAACTCAGGTAATTTCAAACATTTGTCAAAGAATTCTAGTCAAACCAGCACCTGGTTAAATTGGCACCTGGACAAATCAGCACCTGGTTAAATCGACACCTGATATAGTCAATTCGTCACCCATGTTAAATATATATTTTTTACAGTATTTTAAGCAAAAAGAGTAAAAATAAGAAAGGGGTTGCCAGAATTTTTTCAGTATTCAAGCAAAAAGAGTTAAATACTAACTTTCACATTTTTGGGTGTTCATGTACATTTTGTATATTTATTTATTTTTCTCAACTAAATGACTTTTTTGGTGTATTTTTAATGTAATAATATGAGTAGTCCAAATAATTATTACGTCTTGCAAGGCTTTTTAAATTTTATTCTGGGACACCTTCCTATGACCGCAAGTCTATGTTAATTATTTTCTGGGACGCCTTCCTACGAGCGTTGTAGGAAGGCGTCCCAGAAAAAAAATAAAATATCCTTGCCAGACGTCATAATTATTTGGACTAATACATGAGATATTGGATATTTTTATGCATTATTTTAACCAGTTGAGCATTTTACGGGATTTTTGGTTTAATGCTGTTTAAACTTTACTGAAAAAAAAACCACCTTAAATTTGCTAATTATTTGGCATGAAAGTTTGATTTATTGAAAGGGACTCATAGTTTTCCATTTTATTTTAATAATTGTCTAATTGTTAGAACAACAGTTGGGTAAGGGCTTCGTTGTTTACCTTTATACACAACAACATATTCACTTTGGTTTCCTTGTTTACGTAAATACACAACAACATATTCACTATGTACTTGGTAACAGTTATTAATTAATTGAATAGAAAATATTATAACAAATATTACTGGATGCCGAATTGACGTCAAATAGGTGCCGATTTGACTAGATGCCAATTTAACCAGGTGCCGACTTGACTTGTACGTTTTAATTCCTCTGCGATCGTTTGCGGTATTTTCTTGAGAAAACCTATTTTCCATCATCAAAGAGAAGAAGAAACTGCTTGAAAATGATTCTGGAACGCTTCATGATTGTAAAAATAAGTTTAATTCACTCAAATAACAATTTTGAAACTTGCGATGTTTAAACAGGAAGTTTCAAAAGCACGTGTAAAAGAAGAAATTAACCGGTGAGAGTGGAAATCCGTACATGACAGATATCACTATAGTACGACTTTGAAAGTAAAACAGTTCCATCCTTTTGTAAAACAGTCTTTAATATACCTTTCACATTAATGTTTGAAGGGTCTTAAGCTTATTCAAACCATATAAGTCGGTATGAAACACCAAAACGGAATGAACAATAACCGATTACGTTTTGTAGTTTACAAATTCTAAACTGGTTCCCGTCAAACTACAACACTTTGTTCGAGTGTAGTGGAATACAAGCAGAAACCAGTTAGTTTGTATAGTAAATATGAAACCGAGTGTAAACTGGTTCCTGGCTGATAACTACACAATGATCATGCATAATGATAACACAAGCAGATTCCAGTTTGTATGGAAAATAGTAAATACGAAACCAAGCGCGGTAGGCAGAGAAATGTAATGAAGTTCAGGTCGGCAGTTATGGAACAATGACTGCGTCATTTTCCAAAAACCTCATAATAATTTCAAAATTTACCGTATTCAGTGACCATTTTCATGAAAAATCTAAAGAATAAAGTTGATCATAGGTATACTAGCTGTTCACAACTTGAACAAAAATTTCCTAGTTCAACCCTCTAATATCAGTATATTATAAGTTCAGTCTGTATGTACCCACTTCTTTTTACCTTATTGTTATTGTCCCAAGTCTATAAACTAATTGAACATTCTTGACTCTAAAATCATTTAAATGTTCAATTTTTTTCATTATTTCTATATATAATGCAGTATGCAAGTTTTTTTCTTTCCTGAACTCCATAGTTTTTAAAAGCCCATCTTCAATGTGTTACAGATGTTTAGTGTTGCATCTCTTGTTTTGGATTGTTCCACTTTATGTCTTATTCAGTGTACTGATCTTTCATAATTTTCTACTCAATACCTCACTGTTTTCTAGAAATGAGATTTTTAGTAAAAAAACACATTTTTCTAAAACTTTTCCACTAAAGACTCTTATGAATGTTTTCTTAATTTCTAAAATTAACAGTAAAGGATTTTTTCTCTCTTCTATCAACTGACAATTTACTTACCCATATTTGTAATTTCACTCTTTTATCTTGTCTAAATACTGTTTTAACTTTAAAATCTATTCCTACTGTGCTAACAAATGCTGAGGTAAAAGAGTCATCAGCATAACGGAAGAGAAAAGAGGTCTTTCCTACACTGCTGTTGCCTATAATTAACAGTTTGAACATATAATCAAAATTCTGGTCGGCTGCATCTTTCTGCCATTTGGAGTCACTTGCTGAAGCCATCTGAAAAACATACAAATAAAAAACTCATCAAATGTCTGGAAAAAAGCAAACCCAGAAGCCTAATGGCCTCCAATATTATGGGTGATGTCAAACTATACCAAAAATTTGTAGAATAATATTTTGTATTAAATTGGATAACTTTAGTGGAACATTTTTACAATGGGTCAGAATAATATACAGGTAAACGGTGTTGACATTATATTGCCTTTATTGGTGTTGGTATGCCCTGTCTGTTTTGGCAGTGTCAGAGCATTGTATGAACACAGCCATGTCCAGTCAGAATGAGAAGTAAAGCAGATGTCTTATAATTTTTAATGTATTGTTAATTTGTTTTCACTTTGGGTATTCATGAAATCATTGGACAATAAACAATTATTTGAATGACAATGAGTAAAGATTGTATACATTGTGTACATTGTACATCACTTCTGGTCACTATTTATACTCTGAACTACAAAATGTATATATGTTCAGAAATGTACAATACATGTACTTGCTAGTAAAATAAGGTGGCACTAATGCCCTAAACTACTTTCCCTTGTATAATAAGATCAACTCTTCATTCAATCACAAGAATAACTGATTCCTGGGAAGGTTATTGCCATTACTTCAATAAGTTTGTCTAATATAAGAATCAATAGCTACAATCATTCTCCATTAAAGTGACCATCCCACAAGTCAAATCAATTCTGTATTGAACATTTACTACACAAAATAAATGCTATTAAAGATTTTTCATCTCTAACTGATTTTTATTGACTTGCCAAGCAAACAATTGTTTTAATACTGATTTGTTAAGTTACAATGGACATGATGGAATTTAATTCAAAATAACACGATTATTTTTAGAGATATTTCATTTGATCAGAATAAGAGAGAATTTTCATCAGCATGTACATGTATGCCATACAGAGGTTCCTAACAGTATCAGAAATTACACAAACAGAAATCAGGTTCAATCAAATAAGTCAAAAACATTCTCTTCAAAACTGAAGATGTCATTTCGAAGGTACATGTACAAATGTTTATGAGCCAGCCACAATCATTAATAATGTAGAGGCAGTTAATTATAACCTTCTTGGTAAAGTGAAAAGGCAAGGCCACTGTAGTCTGATTCAGAGCATGAGTAACCATATTAACAATAATCATTCTACCAGGCTGTTACATGTACTTATATAATAATACTTTCTGACATCTGTCAGCACATTGTCAACAGTTAAGACTTTTCAATGTACCCCTAAATTGATTTATTTCAATGTACCTCTAAATTGATCAAAAGATCACAAAAAATGGTTTGGTTAATACAAATAAGAGACAGACACTCCTGTCATACAAAAATGAGAAGATGTTCATTTATGATTACTTTGACTTTAGATATTGATCATTCAGGGCAGGACAAAACATAGAAGGTACTATGGTCTGGAACTGAATATTTAACTCTTAAAAAAAATAAAATTGATATATATTGTGACTTTCCTAATAAAATGCTGATACATGTACCATATTTTCTAGTGAGCTGAAGAGCAACAAATATTAATATTATTTCAAGTTTTTAAAATCAAAGAGATGGAAATTATTATAAATGAGAAACTTGATTATAATGTAGGGTTACCCAGTTATCAGCAAAATCAAGAAATGTATTTGAATTTATGAATAAACTTGTATGTAAATTATGGTTGATTTTTTTATTGTAAAATCCATAAAATTGACAGACAGTATAGAAAACTAAATAATGATTACTGATTCAACTACAGATATGATATTAGATCATATTAGTGAAAACTGATCAGAGGAAAAGACAACACTATCATACAAGTTGTATCACATGAATACACTGCAAGATATGATGGTGCAGACACTGCAGAGGGTTTGTGTATGTTAGGTACCATACCAAGAAGAATACTCAATATGATTTTCCAAACAAACAAAAGGAATTGAAGTATAATTAAAATAAATCATTCATGAGACAGAAACTAAGAAACACAAACAAAATACAAAAAAAAACAACATTGAGAGGTAAAGTCATTTCTTTTAGTGTAATAACTAAATATTTTTTTTGGTTGTTGCTTATTGCGGGATTGGGACAATATAAACTGTATAAAATAATCCATTATCAAATGATTATTCTATTGAAATTTTTTCTAATGGGTTCAGGTTTAGCAAAAATATTTAGAAAGTATCATAAATTTATGGCAAATGTACTAAAACATAAACATTTATTCATATTTGAGGAATTAAACACCATCAAAATATTTTAAATTATTGTATAATAAAGATATATAACAGTATTAGTCAGTAAAGACTTACAGACATTTAGCAGTAGTTCCCAGTAGTGTTAATCAATGGACAGTAAAAAAATCCTTCCTCACAGCTCTAACATATAGATCCAAAATAGCTATAGATTAATTCTTAAATAAGAAAAACTCCACCACTATCAAAAATTAATTTCTCCCAAGGAAACTCGGAATAGAAATTCAGTTCCAGGCAGAATTGAGATTTGTAGAGATACAGCAGAAAGCTGGTGAAACTGATGAGAAAAATCAATGTTCGTACTAGTAGAGTGGTTACTGAAAATCCAATATCTTCTATTAGGCCAGTCGGAGGAGAAAACAAATCTATGTTCAATAACATGTATAGATGCACACAAGAATCAATGAGAAATATTGGCATTTACAGTGTAGTATGGTAGAGAGAGAGAAATGATCTGTTAAGTCATATTAAACAGCTATAAATTAGTCAATTATAGTATAGACCGAACTATCTGACATACACTACATATAGCAGACAAATAATTTACTCAGTATGAATTTTCACAGTTCATTGTTGACAAAACCATATCATACAGGATACACATGTTAATCTTTCAGTGCCTTGTGTAGGATTCATTGCAGGGTCCCACAAAAAATCAGGTCAACAAATGCCCTCGTTTTAATTGGACCTCCCATTTATCAGAAAAATTGGGTTAATTATTTAGGGAATCACTGAAGCAGGGCCCCTCTTCTGGCAGTCAGTGGGCCCACCTTATGAAAATTTCTGGATACACCCGTCACCTATGAAAATAACAATTCAAAGTATGTTTCCAAATTTCAGAATGCCTTGATTTGTGTTTATAGAGAAAAATGCAGCAAAATGTGAGGTTAGAATATATAGACAAATCATGACAAATGTATAATTAAGAATTAGGTTAACACATAGTTGATAGAATGCATACATGATACCAAAGAGGAAGCTCTGGTTTGTAGAACCCGAGAAAAATGCAACCAAACGTTACACATTGAAACATGGACAGGCATAAACAAGTATACACAATTTTAGAGCAGAACCTAACTTTTTTATTCTTTTTTCTACAGTCTAATGAATAGATGGTAAAACTTATACTAGACATCATATAAATATAAACTATTGTGTATGTATTAAAATGGGTGTTAAAAATATCATCATAAAGATTGTAACTATGTTTAAAATGAATGAAAATAGCATGTTGAGAACCATCAATCTGTATTTGACGTCAGCATCCACTATAAACAATACAATAGAATTCACACAAGTGGGATGAATATAATTTCATTTGACAGCATTTCCAATACAGATCAATAACAAAAAATTCCCAAATCCATTAGATATTCTTACCCCACTGGGATTTCACAGCCAAATCCAACAGCAACTGAATATGTTAAACTCGACAAAACAAGTTCAATATAATAGCTAATCTGATAGCTTATGTACTTACATCTTAGTGTCAGGACCGTAAAAAATGGAGTGAACCTAAATGAAAGACATTCCTATTCAACACACGTCATGATGCTGTGACGTTAATATTATTCTGGAAACAAGAGAATTTAATGTTGTAGACTCGCGTGGGACTTTGGTCATTGAAGCATCTTAACCACCATATTAAAAATACAATAATAGAATTTATCAATCAATTTTTGTCAACATATCATTAAGTAAATCAATATATGTATCAATAAAAGTTTACTAAAGAAAGTGTTACAATTGACCATATATTGTATACTGTATATATAATGAAATAACAGCTATAGTTCAAACATTGTACTGCTTTACAAAGTTGAAATAAACAATGTACTGAATTGAGATAAAAGTCACATACAATGTATATAATGTAATGCAGCACTAAGTTTCCACAAGAAACATAAAAAAAAAAATTACTGTTCAAATAGATACATTTTATAGATTTATATTGCATGCTCAGGGCTTTGTAATAACACTTGTCTGATTGCCTGTAACCTTTAGAACAATAACCAAATGATAAAGTACATTTGTCAGAAGGAATAGGTCAACTGATCCTGATCATAGTTTCATGGGTATGCATCAAGGAAATAGGGTCTTTTACGGCTGCTCTGTCTCCAGAAAAGTTGGAGCCAGAAAAATTACAAGCTGATTTATTCTGTCACCAGTTTTGAAGACTTGGAGCCAATTTTAGAGCCAGTTATATTAGAGTCTTGATTACTTCCAACATCCCCTTTTCCCCAAATGTGACCTACTGAATTAGACTTCTAACTTGTTAGTTACTGACATAAGCATCTTGTAGTAAAATCAGTTTTAGGTAAGGCCTCGACTCATATTCAAATATTGAATAAAGCAGTTTTTACAGTTTTGCTTTAAATGCAAGAAGTTTTAAGTCCTACAACTAGTATATTAGACATTACACTGATGACTACCAGTCTTGTTAACAGCTAAAGGAATTCATAGATGTATTATACCTTTTGATTTCTGAATTCATGGGATCAAAAAAGGGGTCTACTTAAACATCTCTCTTTTCAGACGAAATAATTAACTTTTTTTTAACAACACACGATTTGTGAAGCTGTAATTTTAACATTTACACTATAAATATCAAGTAAGGTATCATAATCATCACAAATCTTAAATTATACAATGTAACAGTAATACTGTAACTGTGTGTGTTAAAACTGAGATTACTTAAACACTATAGAAGTCTATGGTTAAACATGTAATCTACCTGTTTTATCACATACAATGTAATGTCCATCTAAAATGAATATAATTCGAACCTCATACCTTTCTATTATATGTCCATTTAAATGCAGAAATCTTTTTTCATCTGAAATATTTCTCTGGTCCAAATCACACCTTTATTTACCTATATTGGATCACCTGTCACATCAGAAACTAATTAACACCTGTTGCAACCATCTGTCATACAGGTCAGAAAGTTATTACACTTTAATAACTAAAATGTTGACTAAACATGCTATCAATAAATTATGAAATTTACAATCACCTATGAATGACAAAGAGTTTTCATTGGATACTAATTTCTTAAACATGTTATTTTTAAAGTTAATTTTGTATATATCCAACAGCCTAAACAGGATAAACAATTAACACCTAAACATGGATTTTCAGCCCCAAAAAATCAAATATATCTTCTTTTACACTATGTAATAATTTAATATTTCTATAATGTTTGAAATCATTATGACTGTAAGTGAGATGCTCTAGATACTGAGATATATACTCATCACATACAGATATAGGAAAACGTTTTATGAGTGCCAACGAGACAAGAGGCGGATTTTTTTTTTTTTTTGGGGGGGGGGGGGTCATGTTGACTTATTTGTAGATCTTTCTTTGCTGAACATTATTGCTGTTTACAGTTTATCTCTATCTATAGATAATAACCAATAACGGACAAAATTTCCTTAAAATTACCAATTCAGGGGCAGCAACCCAACAACCCATTGTCCGATTCATTTGAAAATTTCAGGGCAGATAAATGTTGACTAATAAACAATTTTACCCCATGTCAGATTTGCTCTAAATGCTTTGGTTTTAGAGTTATGAGCCAAAATCTACATTTTACGCCTATGTTCTATTTTTAGCCATGGCGACCATCTAAAAATGAGAAAAGAGAAACACTTATGAACCACATCAACAAATGACAACTACTGAACATCAGATTCCTGACTTAGGACAGGTCAAACAATTGCAGCTGGATGAAACATTTTAATGGTACCAAACCTTCTTCCTTATCTGAAACAATAGTGTTACATCACAACATAGAAAGACCCACTATAAAACATCAATTGAAATGGATTAACTCAATCAAAACACATAGTAACACAAATGAACCATGCTTTGAATGTTGAATACAAGTCAAACTTTCCTCCACAGATGAATTTATTCAACATATTCAATTGCTGGTAATAAATATCAGAACACTAGATTAAGCTATTGTTGTTCCTTAGCATACATGTAAACAAAACGAAGAATTCCACCAAAATATACAATGCACGTCTACATAAAACGCACAACAACTGTACTAAGTTCCATTGGTCTCCTACCGACACTTTTGAGGTTTTTGCTTTTACTAAAATTGTTGACTGGCAGACAGAGAGACAAGGTGAGAACTAAAAGGCGGGGATGTCACAAATTTCTTTATTTACAGATTTTAAATCTGTTATATTTGAAATACTATGTAATTTTGTATTATCATTTTATCACATTAAGAACCCATCTCTATTCAATGATGCTGCTGTCCTCATTATGTAAGATTTGACAATTTCTGTACAAATTTTATTTTACTGGAAAAAAATATATTTCATTCTACATTTATTTGAAATAACTTGACATAAACTATAAACCAAAGATTTTTTTTTTTACAAAAAGTTATAAATTTTACACAATATCATTTCTAAACACTGAGGAGATTCGCATGGGAGCACATATATAATAAAATTCACTGATAAGCATATTTAATGAAAAAATTATTTGATATACAAGTTTCAAATTTGATATACAGATTTTTTTAAATAAATTTAAATTCAAAATCTTAAAGAATCGTCTCAAATGCAATATTTCCCACAAAATAATGCAGACATAAACAAATCTGAGTTATGAAATGTCACATATATCATATTTTTAATTTGCATGTAGCTAAGGAGAAGTTAAAGAGAGGCAAAATATACCAAAGGGACATTCAAACTTAAAAGTCCAAAACAAACTGGCAACACCATGGTAACAAGACTAAAAGACAAAACAACATTATAATGAAACATAACAGTTTTATTATAAAAGTTTTATTTTTAGCATGCACTGTCCAACATCTAAATATACCCCACCCCCAAAAAATGGTATTCTAGAGACTTGAAATACCTTTTCTCTGATACTCTAAAAAATACATTTAGTATAATCATGGAAGTAATATTTAAAGTAATATTTAAATATAACTTCCATGGTATAATACATCATAGACATTTCCTTATTTTGTCTATCTTAATAATATGAATTATTAAGCTACAACATCAATGATCATTAAACCTGCAGAACATTGCTACTGAGTTCATGGTACATGTATCTTGTTATATTGTGTGGTTTATTGATTTATGCCTAATAATCATTATTACAAAGTGTACCTGTAAGAGCCCTTCTTCCCTCATTTGATACCAAATCCAATTAATCAAACATCCAATGTCAACCCAATTGCAAGTTCAATATTCTGGTTTAATTCACATCAGTATAAAAAAATATTGGATGTCTATCACATGTTTACTATGCTCCAATACATGTACATAACAATAACTGATAATTAGTGTCAACTCATTAACAAACTCTCAACAATAAATCTATATATGTAAATTTATCACAAACACTGTAAATAAACACAAGAGATTTAAGACAGACTGTTTCTATCAGCAACCAATAATTGATTCACTATTCTCTTTTATCACATGATTCTTGCAGAAATATTGAATTTAAATGAGACAATCAATTCCTGTGCTCCCAAATTTAAACTATGCACACAATTGTCACAATTTTTCTTCTAATGGTCTATTAAAATTTAAACACTTCTAGATCAATACTACTGTCTGAAAAAAATCCTAATAATAGTATTAACTTATACAGCTTTTAGATGTGCAGTCATGCAAAGAATAAAATACTTTATTAATGTATTCAAGTCTGAAAATATTAACCTATTTAGTAAAAAAATTATGATCTACAGGTGTAACCAAAAGCAAAAATACTTGCATTATTGCATCAAATTTCAAAAGAACAAGATTTTCTTTTTTGTCAGTCAACTATAAACTTATTGGATTTCATACTTTAACACTGTAAATTTACAGTATCACACCTGAAAACTGGGATATAATGACACTTTCCTCAGATGCTATTTCTTGATAATGAAGAAGTTACTATTCAAGTATCTTATTATTCCATAAAAGATTAAAAAAATTATTAATGTCTTAAAAACTTAAACCTATGACGACTGAACAAAATTTAAGGCCACTTATCAGTAAAATACAGAAATACGAAGAATAATTCCTCAAATTTGCTCTTGATAATGTTTTTTGAAGATTTAAGAAGCTTCTGTTAAACATTCAAACCTCTGAAGATTTAAACAGTTGACAAGATCTATATGTTTACTGCAAAAAAACTCAGGTCAAATGAAAATAATAATAAAAGCTTTGCTGAGTGCAAATTTGGACACAATATTTAAGCTTGATACTGTCTGAATTTGGATTGTGATGAAATTTTTGACATAATATAAGTTTCTGACACAAAATAAATGTGGTCAAAGATCTTACAAATCTATTGCGCAATACTGTCATTGTGCAATTGAAGATTTCATCTTGAAATTTGATTTTTTTTTTAATAAAAATAGAAACATTTACACACAAGTTGTTGTCTGGAAACTAGAAAAATGACGGTTTTTGGCCCGTTTTAAGCCCTTAATACCTAAACTATTGGCCCCAAAACCCTAAAATGAATCCCAACCTTCAACTTGTGGTTTTTAACATTGCGGTATGATTTCAGAGCAATTGAAATACTTCTACACAATTTATTATCCTTAAACTACCGTAGTAAAATGCTTGATTTGGGCCCCTTATTCCTAAACTGTTGGGACCATCATCCCCAAAATGAATCCCAATCTTCCTTTAGTGGTATTGAACCTTCTAAAAACCAGATGCTCCGCAGGGCGTAGCTTTATACGACCGCAGAGGTTGAACCCTGAACGGTTGGGGCAAGTATGGACACAACATTCAAGCTGGATTCAGCTCTAAATTTGGATTGTGATTAAATAGTTGACACAGCATAGGTTTCTGACACAGAATGAATGTGTTCTAATGAACTTAAAATTTTTGTTTTTTTTTAGAGCAATTCACTATGCTGTTGAATATTAATCCTCTCAAAAAAATGTTTGAAGAAATTTTCTTTTTTATTTATGAAATTTCAAATGAGAAAAATTGAACCCAATTTTTTTAATCACATCCCCCTTTCCCTTATTCCAAAACTAATCTCAATTAAAATTTCTAATGGAGTTTGCAACAATAACTACTCATTTAAATACATCATAAAATATTAAGATGTAAAAAAACTGCTTGTTATCACTGAATGGTAAAGATTATTTTAATTTATCAGTTGGTAGTAAAAAGTGAATATACATTGTATATTGTATATAACAAAGATTTAAGTTGATTCTGGACAAAGAAAGATAACTCCAATTAAAAAAAAATCTTGCTATTGCACAATATTTTGCAATTAGATATTTCTTGCTTACTATTCTGGACAAAGAAAGATAACTCTAATTAAAAAAAAATTTGCTATTTCACAATATTGTGCAATTAGATATTTCTTGCCATTGCGCAATACTGTGCAATTGAAAAGACTTGCTATTGCACAATACTTAATATAATAATTTTAGATCCTGATTTGGACCAACTTGAAAACTGGGCCCATAATAAAAAATCTAAGTACATTTTTGGATTCAGCATATCAAAGAACCCCAAGATTTCGATTTTTGTTAAAATCAGACTAAGTTTAATTTTGGACCCTTTGGACTTTAGTGTAGACCAATTTGAAAACAGGACCAAAAATGAAGAATCTACATACACAGTTAGATTTGGTATATCAAAGAACCCCATTTATTCAATTTTTGATGAAATCAAACAAAGTTTAATTTTGGACCCCGATTTGGACCAACTTGAAAACTGGGCCAATAATCAAGAATCTAAGTACATTTTTAGATTCAGCATATCAAAGAACCTAACTGATTCATTTTTTGTCAAAATCAAACTAAGTTTAATTTTGGACCCTTTGGACCTTAATGTAGACCAAATTTGAAAACGGGACCAAAAGTTAAGAATCTACATACACAGTCATGACAGTTAGATTCGGCATATCAAAGAACCCCAATTATTCAATTTTGATGAAATCAAACAAAGTTTAATTTTGGACCCTTTGGGCCCCTTATTCTGTTGGGACCAAAACTCCCAAAATCAATACCAACCTTCCTTTTATGGTCATAAACCTTGTGTTTAAATTTCATAGATTTCTATTTACTTATACTAACGTTATGGTGCGAAAAACCAAGAAAAATGCTTATTTGGGTCCCTTTTTGGCCCCTAATTCCTAAACTGTTGGGACCTAAACTCCCAAAATCAATACCAACCTTCCTTTTGTAGTCATTAACATTGTGTTTAAATTTCATTGATTTCTATTTACTTAAACTAAAGTAATTGTGCGAAAACAAGAATAATGCTTATTTGGGCCCTTTTTTGGCCCCTAATTCCTAAACTGTTGAAACCAAAACTCCCAAAATCAATCCCAACCGTTCTTTTGTGGTCATAAACCTTGTGTCAAAATTTCATAGATTTCTATTTACTTAAACTAAAGTTATAGTGCGAAAACCAAGAAAATGCTTATTTGGGCCCTTTTTGGCCCCTAATTCCTAAAATGTTGGGACCAAAACTCCCAAAATCAATACCAACCTTCCTTTTGTAGTCATAAACCTTGTGTTAAAATTTCATAGATTTCCATTCACTTTTACTAAAGTTAGAGTGCGAAAACTAAAAGTATTCGGACGCAGACGACGACGCAGACGACGACGCCAACGTGAAAGCAATATACGACGAAAAAATTTTCAAATTTTGCGGTCGTATAAAAATCAGAGATCTATTCACTTAAACTAAACTTATTGTCCGGAAAACCAATGTGTCTTGGATGACGAGGACATCATACCATTATATGATCCCAAAATTTCTTTTGTGGTCGTATAAAAATATGTATGATTTTGGATTTCTCTACCTACTCTATCTTTAGCCATTTAAATAGCCTAGCCATAAGTTTTTTTGTAATTTTTAATAAGCACTGTTTCAGTCAGAATGACTCTCCCATCATGACCACAGACTTAATGTAAAAAAAAAATGGAAAAATGAAAAGAACCAAAAACCACACAAATCATTTCGTTGACATATATAGACTCAGTAAATTGATCAAATAGCTACAAAAATGTAAAGAAACACATTTGTTTTGGCCTAGATGAAAAAAAATGTCAGGAAGAAGCATCTGATGGTCTGTTCAAAGTTAAGTAGAATTCAATGAATTGTTTGAAGATATTCTGGTGATTATAAAATTATCTCTCTATGTAAATTATACTTATGAAAAAAATATCCAAAATAGTAAGGATGGCAAAACTTGTCAAATAAGGGCAATAACTAATTTACAATGTATATTATAAATGAGGAATGTATCCAAAGACCATTGAACAGAGATAATACAGCATCATGCCCCAGCTTGAATGTAACATTATGAATAGACATACATATTGTAGCTCGAGAACAGTTAAGATCTCTAAAATCTAATGTTTAAACTAATTTTTTTGTTTATTAAGGAATTCCACAGATCAAACAATCACCATTTGCAAAATCATTCTGTACACTTTTAATCTTCATTACCAAATTATCAAAACATTGACACTAATGAATAGAATTAATGCTTATGGTTCATTCCCTCTATTCCCACTTTTTATAAATCTTGTAAGAAAAGGTAAAATTTCATGTGGGAATAGAGGGAAAACTTGTGCAAACAAAGGATTATACTGTACAAACATTTTTTAATCAACTGTTAATTGACCAGTGTTTTTTTTTTTATTAGAACAGGTAAGATTTTTGCATCTATGAATTCTGTTGGGTTTTTTTTACAAAATAAATATGAAAGAAATTCAAACAAATATAAGTAAATTATTTTTATTATTTTTATTACTTTTATAACACAAATTCAACTGTAGATTCAAGCAAGCATAATATAACACAAATTATACAACAGCACTTAAATCAAATCACACATTGAAGCACAAACATTAGACAATCACTGTATACTAGTCTATTAAAGTTAGTTTATCTATCTATTCCACGTGAAGAAGGTGGGAGGCTGCATCACCAAACTCTACTGTTGTGACTTCCTGCATGGTTGCGGTGTCTAACCTTAAGTTTGTTATCTGTTGTTGATTTCTACATACTTCTTTTTTGGGGCCACTCTCTTCCCACCGGCTGCATACTGAATCATGGTAAGGGAGTTGAAGTCTTTCTCATGTTTCAGAAGTTTAATTAGTTCAAAGATGTTTGGATGTGCATGCGTGACATGTTTCTTCAGCTTGCTGTGGCATCCCTCTAGATGATTTGTTGTCCTTGGTAGTGGTTCCAAAGGTGACTGTTCAACACATCTTCAACCTCAGCAAAGGGTATAAGTGGAAGAACAGTGGCACGGCGTACCAGTTGGTGAATATTGTCGTCATTCTTGTATAGAACCTGAAGTCCTGTTTCTTGTGCTTTTCTCCAGGAAATACAGAGTATGCTGCATTTCTGATGGCGACTTCATAGTCCAGGAAGATTGTAGTTGGTGTTGGTGGTGGAGATCTTTAAATAAAGTCTGGAACCTTGCATGTACTACTTTACTCTTGGATTTGAAGTAAAGTTAACAGTTTTCACCCATTATTTTATATCTTTGATTATTTGTCCAAGTAATTATATTTTTAGATTATACTTTTATTCCATATCTTAAGATTATACTTGGTTATAATTTTATTTATATCATGATTTATTAGTATAGCAGACAATTTTTACATTTTTTAAGGTTTCAAATTCAAAAATTTGAAAATAAATGTGACTCCATTCCATTTATCATAATTTTTCTTTATTTTCAAGTACAAATTCAAAAATTTTTAAATAAATTAAACTCCAATCTATTTATCATAATTTTTCTTTATTTTTAAGTATAAATTATACCTAAACAGTGTACCAAATATGTTATGCTTAAAAAAAATACAGGTAAATCTTAGGTGAAATTGTATGTAAATTTTCACTAATTAACCCTTTTGCCAAGGATTGACAGCTGACTAGCAGTCCCACTTTGACAGGATCGGCATATATACCTCTTTTATATTTCTAAAGATGAATTGTGTGAATTTATAATTGCAATGCCAAAAATTATCTTATTTGATTTTTGTAGCCAAAAAATATTAAAACATAAACAAAACTGTGCCCAAGTGGAGTAAATAAACACATATCATTATGTAACTACAGAAACATTTTTATTGATATCTAAAATAAAGTTTTCTCATTTGTTTCACAATAGCAAGGTGAGCCTTCGTCTTAGAAAAACTTCTGTCAAGGCAGATATCAGTGAAATAGTTAAAAGATATATGAAGATGTGGTATGAGTGCAAAGGAGACAACTCTCCATCCAAGTCACAATAAGTAAACATTAAACAATTATAGGTAAAAATACAGCCTTCAACATGGAGCCTGGAAATGTTATAAATATCATTATTTCCAATTTTTTAAGAATTTAAACCAGAAATATTCCAGAAAGATATTTCAAATCAGGTGCAATTTTTTCTTTGATATTGTTGCAAATAAGTCGTGTACATTGTGTACATTTGAACTACATGAAACATGCCATAACAAGAATGTGTCCAAAGTACACGGATGCCCCACTTGCACTATCCTTTTCCATGTTCCATGGACTGTAAAAATTGGGTAATAATCTAATTTGGCATTAAAATTAGAAAGATTATACTATAGGGAACATCTGTACTAAGTTTCAAGTTGATTGGACTTCAGCTTCATCAAAAACTACCTTGACCAAAAACTTTAACCGGAAACTCCCCCTTTCATTTTCTATGTTCAATGGACCGTGAAATTGGGGTCAAAATCTAATTTGGCTTTAAAATTAGAAAGATCATATCATAAGCAACAAGTGTACTAAGTTACAAGTTGATTGGACTTCAGCTTCATCAAAAACTACCTTGACCAAAAATTTTAACCTGAAACTCCCACTTTCATTTTCTATGTTCAGTGGACCGTGAAATTGGGGTCAAAAGTCTAATTTGGCTTTAAAATTAGAAAGATGATATCATAAGCAACAAGTGTACTAAGTTTCAAGTTGATTGGACTGATTTTGTGGTGTTTCTCTCAACTGACACACTTGTTTTTTTCTTGATTATTTATTATTGTCTTGATGGGCAATTAAAGCGTCCCTTTTATTTTCCACTTTGGCAACAAATAATGTTGACCTTTCATCTATAATTAAGATTTCATCTATAAATAAGACAAAACTTAATTTATTTTCCGAATTTCAATAGATAGCCAGGGGCACTCTGATATCCACGATGTCTGAAATTCTCGCTCCCGTTTTTGTTTTAAATACTCTGTGTCCTCCATTTGCATTTAAGGTTTTTTTACTCGACTCAAAGACTCTTTTTGTCTTGCTTGCCCACCTTTTTATTAAGTATTTATCAATCTGAATTTCGATACAAAATTTAAAGAAATGACACTTCCGGTAAATGATGGATAAAACCTAATCGACGATCCCGGGTCAATGGACAAAGCCAATGTTATTTCCGTTATCATGTTATATTTATCGTCATGAACATAAATATTTTTACTTGCTGAACATTGGTTTCTTTTACATAAATTAAACATCTTTATACGTTTTGAAATTAATTTTATGTTTTTGTTGGATTTGAACTTTGTCTTGTATATTTTTTACTTGTCCACGGGCAACCAAGACAAGACAAAAAATTTAACTTGTCCGGTTGTTCAAATGTACGAGTCGGGCATAGCATTTCCACATCCCTGTCTTCTGATAAAAAGCTACAATTTAATTAATAATTTATTAATTCAATAATTGTCTTGCGAATGCCGAATGCATAGGCACTTGTTTCTATCCATGGGAAGGTCGACTATCCATATAAATAGAAGAAAGTGGCCAAGAAGTTCTTCTATTTATATATGGATAGTCGACCTACCCGTGGATAGAAACAAGTGGCCAAGAAGTTCTTCTATTTATATGGATAGTCGACCTGCCCGTGGATAGAAACAAGTGACCAAGAAGTTCTTCTATTTATATGGATAGTCGACCTTCCCGTGGGCGTGGGATAGAAACAAGTGTCTGTGTCTGTGCGAATGGCCCGGATTTGTATACATTTGTAGGTGTCTTAGAAAATTATGGATGTGTTGGCCAGAAAAGATCGTATCTTTCTAATAATTCTAAAGCAAACCAAAAATTATTACTCTATTGGTATCTTACACCGTAAATTTTCTCAGTTTTCTCAGCCTGTTTGGAATAATAAAATCGATCTGTTGTCTGATGCAGATGCTGTCAAAATATGAGTTTCCGGTACACGAATCGCCCGGATGCTGAATTCGTGGCATGAATGGGAGATAATCGAATAAAAAAAAACGCGCCAAATTTGAAATTATTACTTTTTCTTTAAAGTTTGACTTCATCACTCCCTGAGTGATGATTACGTGCCGGACACTGATTTTACTATGTGCTGCTCGTGCATGGGATCTAATTTCTATTGACAGTGAGTTATATATAATTCAAAATTTTTCTGTACCGTAGTATACATTTTGGACACCGCTAAAACTATATATAGGCCCGCCAGGGGCGTAGCTGCCGTTAGGCACTTTAGGCACGTGCCTACACATAATTTTTTCACAAATATTTTTTTTTTTGTTAAAAAAAACCCAAAACAACGTTATGTGTACATGAACTCCAGTGAAGTTGTCACAACTCTAATTATCGAATGTCATGTGTACACTAGTCTCTCGTCCTTAGTGAATGGAATATTGGATAGAATTGAATGTTTTTTATGTGTGTACCTTATATAGAAACTATAAACTAGAACTTTGGTTCAGATCATTTCAATTCTATCAACAAAAACTTGAATGAACCTCAACTTAGACACATGAATTTTTAGTAAGTCAAGTTGTTAGTTTTCAACTAGCTTTCCACTTTGTCTTCACCCGACTTGCCAATGTTGGTTGTCCGTTTGGCTGTGCAGGATGTATAAATACGTAGTCACGTCTGGTCAAAATGGGGAAATTTAATATTATGCCTAGTTGTAGATGGAATGCCACTCTTTGAGGAATTCGTAGTTGGTCTACTGAAAGGCAAAGTTTCTGCTCCTATCCAATAATCCGGCCTCGTTTTCCAATGCATGGCATTTTCAAATTTCCAGACATTCGTCATATATAACACCTATTAATTTACAGGACTAAGCTCCCTGTTGTGTTTATTGTAAATAATCAATTTTTTTTTTGTTCTAAACTTGCATAGATATTTTACACTGGATGTTAAAAAACCAATCTATCAAATAGCTTCCAGTAGTTTTGAGTACTCTCAGATCTACGTGTAATGACCACAATTATTCAAATTCCTAAGCAGGTAGGAAATTTACAGTAGAGCGGGATATAAAGAAATACGAATTTCTTGAATTTTTTAAAGTTAGTATAGGGCTGCTTTGTTCTAGGTCGGGCTATGCCCGTGACCGGGTAAAATATGGCTGAAAATAAAACGAATGGAACCGGCTGATTTAAAGATGGCGACAGAAGTTCAAATTTATACTTTTTTGCTTACTAAGCTAGGGAATATAAAAAAATTAATTTAGCATGGCAATTATCATCGTCATAGTGGACCAATGCAGTACCTATATACTAGTCTGATTGAAAAAAAAAATCAATCTGCACCTTTCAAATTCCGACAATTTATCTAAAATTGCGCTTCCCGCCATACTTTTATGACCGGCTGATTGCTTGTCGGTGAGTGAAGACCGGCGAGGGCGGTGTATGCCTATTTGCGCCGGCGGCTGATTTTACAGCCAATGAAGCTACTGTGCCTATACCGAAAACGTCGACTGGGCTAACCCGGGTTAAGCCGCTGTGGCAAATGAAGTACAACCACTAGTGTTTATGTGCACGTGCCTATCTTTTGAATGAAGGATCGTCAATATGTACTATCAATTAAGTTAAACGTAGTATATATCGATTATAACGATATAGATTTGAAAATACCAAACAGGGTGTACTGCAGTGGCATATAAGGCCATTTTAAAAAGGGGGGTCCCAACACAGAGTAAAAAAGGGGGGGTTCCAACTATATGCTCCCATTCAAATGCATTGATCGGCCAAAAAAAGGGGGTCCCCCCGGACCCCCCCCCTGGATCCGCCACTGTACTGCTTAATTAAAGGGATACGCGGATCTATGCTGGGCAGTACATATTGTAAATAATTTTTTTTAATATTTTATTTTCCAATTGTATTAAATTATTTAATTCACCATTCAGATGCTATGGTAAATTATTCTTAATTCCTCAAACTTTAATTTTCATCATGTATATTATAATTATCATGATTAAATAACCAGAAAATTTAATATTTTGTGTATAAAATGTTGCAGCCAAAACGCTGAAATCCGTTTTCCGTCGGGGGCTTCGCCCCCTGAACCCCCTACCAGGGCAGAGCCCTGGACTTGATGGGGGCCTTGCGCGGCCTCCAGACCCCTTGCCGATTTGTGCCTACAGTTGAATGAATACCTAGCTACGCCCCTGCCCGCCTATATAGTGAAGAATTTATAAAATAAAATGTTTAGATGTTTGTTGAGAACAGATATTGGACTGTTTTCGTAAACAGTCACGGTAGTACAGCGACAGGTAGAAGATTCCTTTTAAATATTGTTATTTGGTAAATGATGAGTGAGAATAGTCAATTTGTGTCTCGGGAGTACTTAACGTGGCTATGACGTAATGAGTGGTAGGGATGAGCCGCTGGAATAGGTCACTATTTCATGCTATTTCATGCTCCATGATATATGAAATGGGTGAGAAAATCAGATTAAATACATCAATAGGTTCATATTAGCACTTGATTGATTATACAAATACAAATAAATACAAATATTTTGGCAGAACAATAATTGGCAACGGCCCATATAAC
Source organism: Mytilus edulis (assembly GCF_963676685.1). Classification (NCBI taxonomy): domain Eukaryota; kingdom Metazoa; phylum Mollusca; class Bivalvia; order Mytilida; family Mytilidae; genus Mytilus; species Mytilus edulis. The sequence continues at coordinate 110,665,897 of NC_092344.1, read as the reverse complement.
TAGTATACAAACAGTAATGATGCAGTAATTAAACAATACTACATAACAATGAAATGTGCAGTTATAAATATATCAATAAAGTGCTTAGAAAATCAACCTAACGATGTTAGAGTAGATTTGATTCGTAACTTCCTCCCCGGCGCCGGGGCTGGAACCTGTACTTTACTTTCTAACTTCTACGACAACACCGCCTAGCATTGCGCAGAGACCTTATCCCCTCCTCTAACTCTAGCTTATTAAAATAAGCTTTCGTTTCGGGAGGTGTTACCTTCTTGTAGGAATTAAACAAGGATCTCTGATACAATACACGAAGTATTTATTTTTAGTGTACAGAAATGATCATCTACTCATCTCTTCAGTATAATTGCAGGATGCTAATCCATTTTTAGAAGCATACAATCACTGTAAATAAATATGTGTATATGTCTGCCTGTGTGTGGTGACAACTGCAAATTATACCTTGTCCATCGGATTTCTTATGATTAAGAAATACCAGGCCTTAGAATATGTATAAAGTGCCTAGAAAATCAACCTAACGATGTTAGAGTAGATTTGATTCGTAACTTCCTCCCCGGCGCCGGGGCTGGACCCTGTACTTTACTTTCTAACTTCTACGACAACACCGCCTAGCATTGCGCAGAGACCTTATCCCCTCCTCTAACTCTAGCTTATTAAAATAAGCTTTCGTTTCGGGAGGTGTTACCTTCTTGTAGGAATTAAACAAGGATCTCTGATACAATACACGAAGTATTTATTTTTAGTGTACAGAAATGATCATCTACTCATCTCTTCAGTATAATTGCAGGATGCTAATCCATTTTTAGAAGCATACAATCACTGTAAATAAATATGTGTATATGTCTGCCTGTGTGTGGTGACAACTGCAAATTATACCTTGTCCATCGGATTTCTTATGATTAAGAAATACCAGGCCTTAGAATATGTATAAAGTGCCTAGAAAATCAACCTAACGATGTTAGAGTAGATTTGATTCGTAACTTCCTCCCCGGCGCCGGGGCTGGACCCTGTACTTTACTTTCTAACTTCTACGACAACACCGCCTAGCATTGCGCAGAGACCTTATCCCCTCCTCTAACTCTAGCTTATTAAAATAAGCTTTCGTTTCGGGAGGTGTTACCTTCTTGTAGGAATTAAACAAGGATCTCTGATACAATACACGAAGTATTTATTTTTAGTGTACAGAAATGGTCATCTACTCGATCTCTTCAGTATAATTGCATATTATATATATATATATAGGTTAATTTAGAATAGGCTACTGCCATAAGTATATTGTATGTTATAGCTTTAAATTGTTCATATTACTTATTTATAAGGACATTTTTCCTTAATTCAAATGATTGATTAAAAAAGATGATATTAATCTAAGTGTTTTTCTACACTTGCTATTAAGTAGTAGTTTGATATATTCATCCTCAGTTTTGGATTGTTTGTCATAATTCTTAAAATTGGACAATTTTGATATAAGAACATTTCTTTGTGATTCATATTTTGTGCAGTGCAAGATAATATGTTTTTCGTCTTCTATATTTTTATTATGACATAATTTGCACAACCTTTCTTCTCTGTTGACTTGCATGTATCTGCCTCTTTCAATTTCAAGATTGTGTGCACTTATATCATTAGTATCTGAAACTAATTAATTGTTAGTATTTAATTTCGATGCGGTAACAACAAAGTGGTAAATTATTGCATCAGCTATTTATCAAACCAATTAATATCTATTTATTCCAATGTGGTAGTTCCACTGATGCTAGTTATAGATGCTATAAATCCGACCATTTTGAAATGTGCACTTAATTAACATTCAAAAGTTTGTATACATGAAACATGATAACAATTAATAAAAGAAATTCCATAGTGTCAGCTTAATTTAAAAGGGAAAGGCAATTTAACTTTTTATCATTTTTCCATTACATAATATAAAACAGAGTGAAAGTGCAACTCTCTGGGCGTGTTATTACATTTATCTGACCAGACATATTTTATTGTCTCATCATAATGAAAGATGGAAAAGGGGCAAATAGAGTTAACTGTTTATTAACAAGATTTGAAAAATTTATCGGAAAAGCAAGGTGTGATTTTTCAACATAAGCCTGATGAGTGGGACCAAAAATCTCTATCCTTATATGTACCAGAAGATGAGAATATCCGAATATATCTATAGGTCGGTTTTTGACAAGGTATATATTTTTGAAAAGCAAAATAAATGAAAAGCTGCCTAGGGTGAGGTACTGAATGTCTCAGCTGCTCACCCCTACCAAAAAAATATTGAAGAGCCCCCCCCCCCCCTCCACCATAATGTATTATATGTCTCTGTCTGTGCTAAGTCTGAAAAAAATACATGTGTTAATGTTGTTGTGTTCCTGTATCGGATTGTGCAAGTAGTTCTGTCGGGTATATGGCTACAAGATGGCGCAGTATCATTTTGTTGAAGGAGATGATGCTCAGTCGATCTTCGATTCACTTTTTCTCAAGAGTTGTGAAATTTAGTCGGTTTGCAGCATTTTAGTGACTGATCAGGTCACGGTTGTGGTATCTTTGCATGTGTACCAAGCTGTTCTGCTCTGGACCACCGCAAGTTTATGTTTTTGTGATTTGGTATGTGGGTCACAGACGCAGCTGCTGTATTCAGGCTAGCGGCTTTGGTCTAACAAGTGCTATAATATGCTTTTTCTTTGACTGTTTTAATTTACCTTTAAATTTCTAGTAATGAAGTTCGTCCTTTGTGAGACTGAAATAAAAGAGGGGCGAAATATACCAGAAGGACAGTGAAACTCATAGATAGAAAATAAAACTGACAAGGCCATGGCTAAAAATGAAAAAAGTAATAGTACACAAGACTCAACATAGAAAACTAAAGACTAAGCAACACGAACCCCACCAAAACTTGACTGGGGTGATCTCAGGTGCTCCGGAAGGGCAAGCAGATCCTGCTCCACATGTGGAACCCGTCGTGGTGCTCATGTTATTACAAACCCTGTAAATAGTCTTATGATGTGGGTCATATTCATGAAAAGGGAAGGGGATTATAGTTATACGATATAAGTAACATATCCGATATATATCATCTGTGAAAGCGTTATTCCATAACGGCCAACCAACCCGTGATGGCGTCCGTTTGGAACTCTTGGTTTAATAGCTTCCTTGTGAACAGCAACACTTGGGAGATATATACACCGTATGCAGGCGCTGCTGGAATGTTGCAACATAGAAGGATAGTTGAAATCTCATTCCCCAATTGGGAGGCTGAAATCCTCTCTTTTGTCGTTAAGTATTGTTTTCAAGCGACCCTCATTGTCAATTTCTAGATGATCCTAGATGTAAATGAAGCTGTAATGTCACTTGCGTATTAGTTCCGTTTTACGTCAGTTTGTATGGTTTTACATAGTATGCAACTGAGTGATATGCATGGGTCTATAATTTATTGCATTTATATATTATTTACATTACAGGAATAACCTTTGTATGTTTCCAATCTTCTCGCGGATTTTTAATGTGTCAAGCGATTGCAGTTGAGATGTCACTTCTAAGGTTTTTTTAAGTACTGTTACGCAAATTTGATCTGGACCAGTTTCTTTATTAGTTTGATCATGTCCAGTTTTATTTTATGACATCCTTCATTTTCATTTTTGAATAGTTTGTATTCCCTTTATCCGGAAAGGGTTTACTGATGTTTCTTGAGATAATGCTTTTTGAAACTGTCTATTTGAGATGTCTTATGTAAGATGTGTTATCACTTAGTTTACCATCTTTTATAAGTGCAGCTATATGCATATATTGGCATTTTCATACTTCTAATGTATACACGTTATTATGTGTTTTTTGTTTTTTTGACTTATGCAATCTAGTGAAATTTTAAGTTGTTCAATGAATGTATCAGCATCAGACGTAGGTCGATAATAGATCATAATAACTTCCAACAATAATTAATTCTTCTGCATGACCCACTTAAAACCTCCATCCAAGTCAGCCATTTTTTTTGGTATTAAATTTGCCATTTCTTTTTACGGTCTAGAGTACTGTTTTTTTTTCTTGCTCTTTGTATGTTTATCATATTGTGTATACACCGCGTTGAAGCTTGGACTCTATATGTATATAACCTCACTATAAATGTCTCTGAAAATATAAACTCCAAAACTGCCCAAAGATGTAAAACCATCACAAGCTTATTAGCCATATGGAATCCCTAATAGAATTCTCAAAGAATGCTCTAGCCCAATAACACCAAGACTGACAGTGATCTTTTAAAAACACTGGAACCCTACCACAGGCTCGAGACCACAGGACAGTGACAATACGCAAACATGTCTTGCATATTAAAAATAAAACTTGAAACATACTGCCGAAACTACAGACCTGTCCACAAACATCAGTTTCATGAAAAATCCTTGAACACATTATATGCAGGTGCATTTCATTTCAATGATCTTTATAGCTGATTATGCGGTGTGGGCTTTTCTCATTGTTGGAGGTCGTACGATGAACTATAATTTTTAATTTCTGTGTCATTTGGTTCTTGTGGAGTGTTGTGTCATTTGCAATCATACCACATCTTCTTTTATAGGGGAGACCGGGGTTGAATGAGACACTTTTTATGTTCTTGTCTATACATACAAATCAATTATACGCAGCTTTCTCACTAGACCTAGCAAACTAGACAAACATCTCGTGTACATTTTTAAAAGGATTTGAATCCACTAAAGCAATTTCTTAAGTCACATCTGACGATTTAATGGGGGTTGTCGCATGTCACTACCTACCCCGTGTGCGGGGTACGTTGAGACAGAGGTTGGGGTAAGTTGTGACATACATACAGTACTGGTAGTCCTGTTTACATGTTCAGATGTACATGCTTTGTCACAATTTCAGAAGGTTGAAGACCTACTAGATGGGTCATACCTTGTATTGCGCGTGAAATACGCTATGTTAAGAGCTTTTCCGTCAGTCATGTATTCTTTGTCCTTGATCTCATTTTTATGGTCAAGGAACTGTTAATACTATTAATATTAATAATACTTTGTAAAATAATCAAGATATATGAACGAAGATAAAAAAAAAAAAGGAACCGTTTGTGCTGTCATATATAAAACTCCATTACATAATTGTAAAAGTATAAAAACTAGCAGATGCTGCTCAAATACAACCATACTTCTGTGTAATGTTGGACTGAATGGGTATTACCCTTGAAAAATTATTCTGTTTAAGATGAATGAAAAAGCTTTGTTTTATAAGACAAATAAATGCAGTTAAATGATATACTGATGCGTTGGTATGTGATTGAGTGTGGTTTGCATTGCCATTTGTGGATAAGGTTTTATATAACAGACGCTGCTCAAATGAAAATATCATTTTGTGTTACCGTGATTGTATTTATGTTGCATTATTGCATAACTTTTCCTCACTGTCCAATTGTACGTCTTTTTGACTGAACAATCTAGTTTTCTCCTACGTTGAAACAAAAACACCGGAAACAAAAGTGTTTTACGTCAGATGTTGTTTGAGTATATCCCTTATTTGGATTGAAAATAATTCTTTAATTTTATTGGAATTAATGGGCGAAAAGACTCACAATATACTTTTCTGAGGTTGTCACAACCTGCCCCGTTTGTGCTGTATCAACCTGCCCCTATGAAGGGTTGTTCACGTGGCGATCAGGCGTGGAGAAACTTATTGTACTTGGATTTTATATGATATCACACATTGAGCCCCGGATTTTTATCTTCATTTATATATCTTGATTATTTACAAGGTATCATTAATCTCAATAGCATAAAAAATATTTCGAACATCGTAAAAAATACTTACGGCTTAGATTTTCAGTATTTACTTCATAAAATCTTCAAAAACCCTTCTATGGCATAACCATTTCTATCTCGATGCAATTTGAAAAAGACTTCACGAAAACTTTCTAAATGTGCCATAATTTCTTCTCTAAAGGAATATTTACAGTCACTGTCTCATTCAACCCGTGTCACATTCAACCCCAGTCTCCCCTATACATAATGAAACATTTAGAAAGGCACAAAGTCTTAACATAATTAAAGCATGGTTTCAGATCTGGCTACTCATGCAATCCAAAATCATATTGCCATCTTAGACGCCTCAAAAGCTTTCGACACAGTATACCATAAGAACCTACAGATATATAAATATATCTATTTTATTCATCTATTTCACACTGTGTATCATCGCCACCGGAAATTGGGTACTAACGAAGCGGAGAGAAATAGAAAAAAAAGTAAACAAGTTAAGAATTCATCAAATTTAAAGCATTTCCACTCATTTGATGAGGATGCCGCTTAAGAATTGATTTTCTGATATATAATTCTTTAAATTATTAGGCCGATAAGTACAAAATTAATACAAGATTTTGTGTAATACTCCAAAACTTGCCACTTAGTACCGAAACTTTCGAGGTCGATCGTCCTCTGTCGCCCCATTCTGAAGATATTGAACTGTTTTTCATTATTTTTCCAGACACGTTTTTAGATTATTATAGTGTGGCATCATATTTACTGAAATTTGTTGTCAAAAAGATGTATTTTAAAGAATATAGACCATAAAAAATAAAGTCTAGTGTACGGCAACTTGCTCGTGTTGACAAATTTACTGTATGGCAACTTGTTTTCAATTGTATGGTAACTTGCTAATTATAGAATAGTTATTTACCGTCCTTTCAAAGAAAATGAAGTATTAAGTTCAAATATTTAAGGGGGGCGGGGTACCCTTTTATGTTTAACTGTTTTTGTCATTTTCAAGGTTTTAATTTGTTTAAAATTGTTATTTCACTGATAAATTTTAAAAACTGTTAACTGTTTTTAACCCACTGTTTGTAATCTGTTTTGTTAAAATTTGCAATGTTGTTAACTGTTTATTTGAAATTGAGATTCCTGTTTACTTAAAGTGTTCACTGCTTTTAACATTATTTTCTCTGTTAACTGATCTTAACTGTTATTTACAAGAATCACATTAAAATTTGCTGTCCATCTCTTTCTTAACGTTGCTTCCACAAAGGAGCGACAAACAGCATATATGTAACTGTACATATCTTTAAAAAATATTTGAGTATAGTAAATCCTTGATAAAATTGAGAATGAAAATGAGGAAAATGTCAGATAAACAGAAGCCCGACCAAATAGAAGAAATAACCCAACGCAACGAGAAAATTATGCACTAGGGTGGGGTGTCAATTCACAGATAGGACAAAAAACTAAGAATTGACACTCATAATTTTTAAACACCCTCTTTCCCTTCCTTCTTAATAAAGGCTTACTATTTGAGTTATGCATGTGTATATTTATGGAAAGAGAATCGTCCATAGATTTGATTTCCAATAATAATAATAGTGAAATATAATCTTTTTTTTGTGTAACCATGGCAACAATCAGCATTTATTTGATACCAAATATTGCAAAATAGGGGGTTGAACATGTCACAAAGATCTCAAAAATTTGATCCGAAGGAAAATTTCAATCAATAAGAGTGATACCTTTCCTGAAACCAAAGACATATATCTATCAAAAGGTAAAAAAAAACATATGCATTTCTGCTGTTTTTTCCATAAAATTGAATTGAAAAGATCGAGCGTCAAATCTTTGTTGAAAAACAATACAAAATTTCTAAATCTATGGCGGTACGGATAGGAACGTATGGACGTTCAAACTGAAAAATGGCTTATAAAAGATGCTAAAAACAATCTAAATGTTCATATAAACCCACTAGGAAGGCTATACTATTATCCAAATATCCAAAATCAATTCAATTGTACAAAAACTTTCATATTTAGAAAATTCACCGTGGCTATAATGGGAAACTAAACTTGTACTTGTGTATTGATATACCTGAAGCTGTCTCCTAAGTGAGCAATCATTTAACTACAAAAAGGGGGTAGAAGTTCAATGTTTGTTTCTTGAAACATATAAATGAACCAAAATTTAAAAAAATGAAATAAATACAAGACTATATACAAATGTAGCAAAGGTTACGGACTCAAGTTGGGTCATGCAGGTGCAACAAATGCGGCAGTGTTAAACATGTTTAGGGATATCTCATGCCACTCTTTATACATCTAACCAATGTAGTTATATCTGGCTTCTATTTGCATTTGTAATGTATCCAAAACGTTAAAAGGAAAGGCCACTTCTTATCCAGCTGAAACCCTGGTCAGTCCTATGATGAAAATAACTGAGATGTATATGAAATGTTTGATAAGTTATATTGACCCAGAGTACCTGGACGGAATTGTGAAAAATAAAGTACCTTTTCAATTTGCAATTCGTAAAATAACTGAACAGTGTGGCCTGGTAGAAGAGGCCGAAAAATGAGGACTCGGTTCTCAAATTGATGTCAAATTTGCTAGTCTAAGACTTCAGAAATGTAAAGATGGAGTTTTTTTTTCAGCTCACAGTTCTTAATTAGGACTTGGAGATGTAATTCCTTTTAATAAAATCATGTAAGCAATGAGTCGTATGAATACCCTGACTGAGATGTAACTATAATTTATAAGAGCCCCGCACTCATTCTGTTTGTTTCACTTTCCTACGTCATGACGATAACCCAAGTTGCTACGACTGATTGAAATAAAACATTTACTCAACAATATACATAACCAGAAGAAGCCTCCCTTTTGCTTTTCGAAGCATTTTCGATTATTCATGACATAGTCCTTTTTCTTGGAGTCAATCACTCCGTCTGTTTTTCCATCCGTTCAATTGTCTGTCCATGTGTCAATAAAAAAATATGGTACTTGCGTGTGTCTTCTGAAAATTAGTCAGCTTTATATAAGATTCCTTATGGAGCTTGGCATTTCTGCGACTTTGTACAGTGGTTTTCAAACTTTTGTATACATTGAAAATATATGTACTTCCCCTTTTCATTGCTTTTGAGTTCGTTTGGAAAATGAGTAAATTAAAGTTGCTGTTAACTCTTATCAGCATTTAAAATTTGTTGTTAACAGTTTTTGCCAAAATCGAGGTGTTGTTAACATGTTAACGGACCCCTTCCCCCCCCCTCCCCATCTAATTTTGCATTAGATAAAATGCATTAGATAGAAATACCATTTGCTTTACAGCATTTAACATGTATACAAATTATATATTTTCAAAAAGAAACTGACAAGAAAATTAATTCGAAATACAATTCACGATTTGTTTCTCCTTACTTTCGATGAAAACAAAGTATTTTCTTAATTTTGTCTGTCCGAATTTTCGATCCTGTGGTTCGGTGATTTTCGTTGCTTCATCTCTATCTTATTTGTTGTTTTCATAAATTGTTTCAGTGTTACACTGTATATAAGTTAGGCCGTTAGTTTTCTTGTTGAGTCCTTCCACATTTTTCTGTCAGTGCTTTGTATAGCCGACTACAAGCTGAGACTACTATAACTGATAGTAGTCTCAGCTATATAAGGTACGAATTTTCGTAGGAGTTTTCTTTGTTGAAGGCCGTACGATAGCATATACTTTATTTTATCCTGATGGATAGTTATCTTATTTGCTATCATACACATCTCCACTGTTTTTTTAAAGCTAGCACCAACAAACGATGAATGGACGGTTTATTTTATTGAATTTACACAAAAACAAAAAGACAACAGTCGCTAATAGTATAACGATATATAAATGTATTTAGGATAATATGGTTGAAAAAACCTTTTTGTACAAAATCGAAAAGCGGTACGCAACAAAGGCCTTCTGAACTGAATTAACGGCATGTATTTAATAATATTTGATAAGTTAGACATTTTGTATATTTTTAAGCCTGTAAAGCTTTGATATCAACAAAATATCGTCACTTGATTTTATCTAAACAGTGATTAATTTCCTCTTAAAAATATGATATATTGCAAGACGCCGTACACACAAAAGTTGTTATTTTGCAATTCGCCGTACAACGTCCTGCAATTCGCCGTACAACAAACAAACAATGTTTTTGTCCATATTCTTTAAAAAACATGTTTTTGACAACAAATTTCAGTAAATATGATGCCACACTATAATAATCTAAAAATGTGTCTAGAAAAATAATGAAAAACAGTTCAATATCTTGAGAATGGAGCGACAGAGGACGATCGACCTCGAAATTTTCCGGTACTAAGTGGCAAGTTTTGGGGTATTACACAAAATCTTGATTTAATTTTGTACTTATCGGCCTAATTATTTAAAGAATTATTCATCAGAAAATCATTTCTTAAGCGGCACCCTCATCAAATGAGTGGAAATGCTTTAAATTGAACGAAATCTTAACTTGTTTACTTTTTTTTCTATTTCTCTCCGCTTCGTTAGTACCCAATTTCCGGTGGCGATGATACACAGTGTTTCATATACAAAAAGTTTTTTTAAAAAGACAATAAATATAAAGGAAAAGTTTTTTTGTATTAAATTACTACAATTCTTTTTTCAATTCCTTTAAACTAATCAAGTTTTTGTTGAAGAGACCAGAAACATATATTATATGTCTGATGAGACGATGTTTGGGCGAAAACATTTGCGCGGAATTTCTACTCGCACGCACCGAAATTGGATAAAAATTACATGTTTTCCCAAATACTTTGTGATCATTACTTTTCCTCTACCACTCAGTCCCCTATGCAACACACTTCGAAATTTTATATACATGTACGGCTGAAGAAACACCAATAGTTTCAGGTATTTTATTGCATATTACTACATATTTACACTCCCAAAAACTTCATTTTTCTTCTGATGTTTTAGCTATATCAACGACATAGCAGATAACGTAACATCAGAAATTAGGCTGTTTGCAGACGACTGTGTATGCTACAGAGAAATTAATACTGAAGATGACTGTGCTGAACTATAGAAGGATATTGATACCCTAGGTAACTGGGCGACAGATTGGGGAATGAGATTTCAACCAGTTAAATGCAACATGATGACATTGAGTCGCAAGAAGAAAACAACATCATTTAAATACACCTTGAAAAATACGGAACTCCAATTTCTAACATCAATAAAATATCTAGGAGTTAACATCACGAATGATCTACACTGGGGTAAGCACATAGAGGAGATATGCAATAAATCTTACAGGACATTAGGTTTACTAAAAAGAAATCTATCTGCATGTCCACTTGAAGTTAAACTCCAGGCCTATAAAGGACTGATACGACCTGTCCTAGAATATGCAAGCACTGCCTGGGACCCACATCAACTTTATCTCTAAGACCAACTGGAAAATGTACAGAAAAGAGCGGCTAGGTTTTTAACAACAAACTACACTGATTACGAACCAGGAAGTATGACAGCGATTTTAGATCAACTACAATTACCCTCACTGAAAGACCGTCGTACACAAAACAGATTAATTCTTTTCTGCAAGAATATACATGGTCAGGCAAATTTACCATCTGACCAACTGAAAAAACCATCCCGTACAACCAAGAACATGCACAGTCAACATTTCCTCTGACTTCAAACAAAAACAGACACGTTAAAATACAGTTTTATCCCAAATACCATTAAAGACTGGAACCTACTACCACCGGATATCTTCACCAAAATTCAGACAGCAGAAGATCCAGCTAAAACCTTTAGTGAAATTGTAAGGGGGGCCCAACTTAAGTAAATTACTTGACGCACGCACAGTGTATTAATATCCTTGGATGTATCACCGTAAACCTATCAAGATCAAGATCTGTACACTTGAATTTCAATAATTTTGCCCTGTTTGCTAAAATTAATCTTGTAATACGATGCATGCAGCATTTTGCTAATCGTGCTCAAACTTATAAAACTGGCCGAATTGTGCATGCTTGATTAATCTGATCTTTGTCTTTTTGTGCATGCCAAGTTCTACAATTATCTGTACCCATTCATACCTGAATATATGTGTTGACACAAGTTACAACTAACCACAGTGGCTTTCCTGTAGGATAGCGATCGCCATTGACAATATAACCTCGTCTGACCCACTAAACAAGCCCCTGTGAACTAACTAGTCTCTTTGACTTTGTGTTTGCCTGTTATTATGTTAATGCAACATCTTGGTACTATAGTTCTTTGAGTATTTATTTTTATTCTTAAGGAGTAATGTCACACAGTAACTGCACTTAGGTAAATTTGTTTAATCGCAGGATTAGGCTTCTTCTGACAGGGCTACATGTAAGTGTATCTTGAAATTGCCATTGACAATGATTAACTCTTTAACAGTTTAAATATTCTATTATATCCGCTGTTCTCTCTTATGTCTCTTTCTTTGCTGGTGCTAGTAGGGTCTAAGGATCTATTTGAATGTTTTGTATCTCCAGCTGTCTTTTCATTTCTTCTCTTTCCCGATGGTATCTCATACAATCAAGTAGGAAGTATTCTGTGCTTTCTTCCTCACCACATTTGCAGTATGGCGTGAGGGATTGGCCATTCTGATGGCATATTTATTTATTGACCCCTTAAGGAGTTATTGCTCTTTATATATAAAATAGAAGATGTGGTATGATTGCCAATGAGACAACTCTCCACAAGAGACCAAATGACACAGATATTAACAACTATAGGTCACTGTTCAGCCTTCAACAATGAGCAAAGCCCATACTGCATAGTGAGCTATAAAAGGCCCTGAAATGAAAAAATTTAAACAATTCAAAGGAGAAAACTAACAGCCTAATTTATGTACAAAAAATGAACAAAAAACAATTATGTAATTCATCAACAAACGACAACCACTGAATTACAGGCTCCTGACGTGGGACAGGCACATACATACAGAATGTGGCGTGGTTTAACATGTTAGCGGGATCCTAATCCTCCCCTAACCTGGGACAGTGGTGTAACAGTACAACATAATGAACTATAAAAATCAGTTGAAAAAGGCTTAACTCATCAGATGGATACTTTGAAATAGAAATACAACACAGAGTGGACGTGGCTAGGTCCTTGTTTATCCCAACAACAAAAAGACGCTAAGTACAGATCTGAGAGTATAGTCCATTTTAAACAATTTTTCTTACATTTTTGTAATCTTTTACAAAAATCTTCTCCACTTATCTACTGGGCCAAATAGAATTAAACTAAGCAACAATTTTCAATAGAGTATCTTGATTGAAATGTATCTGAATCTGATGAGTGATAACCCTGCACCGCCTTGGCTAAAAATAGAACATACAAAATAGGGGTTTACTACATGTATAGAAGTCTGTGGGAAAATTGTGAAAAAGACAATTTCAAATGGTCACAACTTGAAAACTAATTTAAATAATGAGAAAGGGTCTATAGTAACTATTGTAAGACCACAATGGGATGACCTGCTTTTAATTTAACTACTGGGCCAAATTAAACCAAACTTGGCCTCAATCATTATTAGGGTATCTAATACTACATTTGTATTTACTGTGATTTTAACCTTTTTTTACATGATTTCCTAAACCAAAGCAGATATCATGATATACATGTAGGTGAGCAAAACACGCTCTTGAGAGCCTCCTGTTACTACATGACTTTTTATCTCTAATTATTCCCTCATTTTTTTCCAGCAGGTAATTCCTTCTGATGAATAAAGAAAAATGAGCTTCAGAAGATTCATTGGTACATATACATGTAACAACAGAGTATTCAGTAATAGACATTTACAGACCCTAACCACTGTTAAAAGGGCCAGCAAGGTAACAGTAACAACAGATCCCTACCACCCAGAGGCAACAGAAATTATTGATGTTAGAACTCCAGATGAATTCAAACTAGACCATATACCAAAAGCTGTCAATCTCCCAGTGTTGAACAATTCACAAAGAGATGAAGTTGGAAAACTTTATTCAACAGATCAGTTTAGAGCCAGGAAAGTTGGAGCTAAATTAGTAGTTTCCAATATATGTGACATTTTAGATGCACATGTTTCTGATAAAGACAAAGATTACAAACCCTTAGTTTATTGTTGGCGTGGAGGACAGAGGTCAAGGTCGCTTGCCACTATTTTGTCAGAGATAGGCTTTGATGTCTTTTTACTTGAAGGAGGCTATAAGACATACAGAAATAGAGTGAAAGAAGAATTAAAAATACTTCCAGAAAAATTTACTTACAGAGTTATAACAGGTATACACATATTTCTACTGGACGTTAAGCAACCAACAATCAATCAATCAATCAAATAGTTCTATAAATGTACAAAATCATTTAAGTAAAATTGAGAATTGAAATGTGGAATGCTTATTTGACAAATTCTGTTTTGAACCTATAATTTTGCAGGTTACACTCGACAAAGCAGAACAGCATTTTAAGTGTGTGTATTATCTAGTTAGGAATATGATAATACGTCCAAAACCCATGAAAGTTTCAAGTCTGACCTTCCACAAGATTTTATTGTTATATTGAACTTTCAAAAATTCTCTTTGACATCCAATCATAAAATAAAATATGCTTAATGCATAGTATGTATATTTGTCTTTTAACATACCACTTCCATGTAGAATCCAAATGATGCCATGTGAATAAATTTAAAAAAGAAGATGTGGTATGATTGCCAATAAAACAACTCTTCACAAGAGACCAAATGACACAGAGGCAAACAAATGTAGGTCACAGTACCACTTTCAACCATGAGCAAAGCCAATACCCCTAGTCAGCTATAAAAGGCCCAAAATGACAAATGTAAAACAATTCAAACGAGAAAACTAAAGGCCTAAATTTATGAGAAAAAAAAATGAACCAAAAACAAATATGTATCACAGCACCAAACGAAACCATTGTAATACAGGCTCCTGACTTGGGACAGGCACATACATATAGGGCTGGGTTAAACATGTTAACAGAATCCCAACCCTCCCTAACCTTGGACAGTGGTGTAACGGTACAACATAAGAACAAACTATAAAAATCTGTTGAAAAAAGGCTTAACTAATGGATACAAATAGAAATACATCTAACAAAAACACAGAGTGGACGTAACAGGGTACTTGTACATCCCAACAAAAAAAAAGACACTAAGTTCAGATCTAAGAGTTCTTGCGATTACTTGACAGCTACTAGTACGATGTAGTAGTTCAAAGCCAAAAGCAACTTATTAAAAAAAAATCATGCATCTAAGACTAAAAAAATTGTCGGTTTTAAAATGGGAAATTGACAGTGCATCATCACCACAATGGTTTTCTTTTTCATGATTGAAAAAATTATGTGGTATTAAGGGGAGAGAATTCTGTCTGATATCATGCATAAACCAGACCAAAGGAACTTATTTGATGTCCTAATATGAATAAACCTGTATAATATTGATCATATTTTACATTCCAGGTCTTACAGGTTCAGGAAAAACTCACATACTATGCAAATTGGCTGAAAATGGACAACAAGTATTAGACTTGGAGGGACTGGCCAAACATAAAGGATCAATGTTAGGTCGGTATCCAAATGAAGATCAACCGTCACAAAAATATTTTACATCCTTATAGGCGAGTGTAATATTTGAAAAAGACGTCTAGTTAAGGACTTTAATGCACCCACCTAACACACGGCTAATTTTTTTTTTAAATGAAAGAATAATGATTAAACTTTGATTTTTGCCCGGTCGTCACAAAATCGTACGGTGCAGTTTTTGTAAAATTGACGTTTATTTCAGAAATTAGTTGAAAATTATATAATTACGACATGTTTTTCAAGCAAAAGAAATTAGTCGTATCTCTTCTTTTAGACAGAATAATTAAGTGAATTAGATTCTTAAAATAATGAAAAACAACATTTACAACTGTAAGTCCGCATGCTTTTTTATTCCTTCGAAATATTTGACATTTTGTACGAAAATTTTCATAATCCCGACCTTTTCGGATCTACAATTAAATTTTTATTAAATGTTTTTGCAATCTATCCGTTTTATATGACACCAAATTACTCATCAGTTATCGTTTTTTCATTCAAGATCAAGACTTTATCTCAACATTTCTTAAAATCACGAATTTCTGTAATTTTATGATGTTGGGTAAAATCACTATAATTTCCGGAATCCCTTATCTATTTCGTTATCGTTTTTTACTGAATATATTAGTCGATTTCCGTGTACTTAATAGTGCTATTAGAGTACGATAAATCATATTTAAACGGTTCTATTTCTATCTTTAACTTCAGTGTAGCTTAAATAGATATAAAATCGTCCAAAATAAAGATCAAATAAAAGTAAAACATAGTTTTTGAGTTCTGTAGAATTCACCTCTTTCTAAATAAGGAATCGTATCGGAAAATTGTAGAAAATCTTCCGAGTCGTGTCAAATTTTCACAGTCCAGTTCACAATGAAACCCTTCCTTTGCTAAAAAGCAAAAAAAACTATCCATTTATTGACACAGATGCATAGTCTGTCATATATTTACTGCATAGAAACTATGTAGTTAACACTTAAATGAAGATACAGTTGTATTGCCGCAGTGGGAAAACGAAAAGATGAAGTTTACAGAAGACTGGTCGATGAATATGAAAAAAATGAAAACATCCCATTTGAAAATACAAAATATCATAAGAGTTGCTATAAATATTTCAAAAGTAAGCACAACCTATCAACTTCTGTTTTGTCTGTACAAAGACTTTGTACTACATGTACCAATTCTACCGACCAGTAGATCTTCTCATATATCAAGGAGGACAGTAGATCTACAACTCATTCTGATTTGTCTGTGTGTATATTTTGCAAATGTAAAAAGCCTATAAGCTAGTTACACAACTTCATAACGTATCCTCTGAGGAGCAAACTCAAGCTGTATTGAGTGTTACTACATATATATCCTACAATGATCTGATTTACAAAATAACTCATGATAATTTTACTATTAAATCTTTATACCATCGAGCTTGCATCGCTAAATATTTGCTACAAAATTTGAAATCAGAAATTAAAGAGCTATTTAGTTCTTTTAAAACATAAAACAGCTTTTACTAACATTTCGACGATTAAAGATGACGTGCCTGTACACAAGGAAGTATTCTGGTTAACAACTTCAATTACTTGATCAGTTAACCGGCTTAATTTCTGACCGAGGATCGCCGCCGAGAAAACTACACAACATATTATCAGCTTCATAGTTACATGTATACAGCTTCAACAAGGCCAAGGTACATCCAATATTGTATACAGTAGCTCTATAATTTTGTCTTATGCCGTAATGACGGAAAATTACTCGTTTAAAATGACTGTGATATTCGGTCTGTAAAATTTAAAGATCTGAGCAGTGACTGCGAAACTGGTTGCAAGCATTTAGTGCAGCTACTTTACGGAAGCAGATATAGGGTAAAGTTGTAATCCAATCAGATGAATATCCATTATCTAAAACTATTTCACTGGATTATTCAATTGAAATTATGCCACCTGCTTTAAAAACATTTCTGTGTTGTCTTTTGGATGATGGCACATCTGCGGCAGTTAATAAAGCGTACGATATTCCTATTGACAAAGTTCTTAGATGTATGGCTTTAGTAGAATGTATATTATCTATAAATATTTTTTTTACTCTTTTTCATTTAGGTTTATCACTACCAATGCACCGTGTTTATGGACACACCTTTGATAACTATTAACAAGTTTGACTGATCAGGAGATTAGAAACAATGAAAATGAGGTATACATTCTACATGGCATTATTTTTCTTCTGGGGGTTAAAATTTTATCCAAGACAATGTCGACCCAACTACAGAAACAATAAAAGATCTCCGTATGACTTTGGTTGGCTAAAAGGCAACATCGGTCCGGTATGTCATCCAACTTTGTACAGATTTGATCTGTTCACGCATTGGTATAGGTATAGGGGGAGGGTTGAGATTTCCAAAAACATGTTTAACACCGCCGCAATTTTGCGCCTGTCCCAAGTCAGGAGCATCGTGCCTTTCTTAGTTTTGTATGATTTTTTATTTTAACTTCTTGAGTATATTTCGAAGCTTAGTATGACGTCCATTATCATTTCAAAGTAGTACATTTTTATTTAGGGGCCAGCTGAAGAACGTCTCCGGGTTTGGGAGTTTCTTGCTGCGTTGACGACCCATTGGTGGTTTTTGGCCGTTGCCTGATTTTTAGTGGCTTGTTGTCTCTTTGACAAATCCCTCATGTCTATTCCAAATTTTAATTCAATCTGTATATAGTAGATCTTGTGTCCGCTTTGAGCAAAACCTCTGAAGATGTATATTTAAAAGGGCAAAGCGTGTACTGATATATGCCCATGCCAAGGAAGTTGTCTTTGTATTGATATATTGACCGATAAGAATGATGAGATTACAAGTTAAAATGAAGCTATAATATTCCGATATCGCAATATTCCGACACCTAAATGGTCAAACATCCCATTGGTCCGACGTTTTGACTACGGGATTTTAACATTAGAAAGCCAAATAAAAGGTTCAATATTAGGATAGCCTTGTCCTCCGTTTGAAGCGGTGAAACACGATAAAAAAAAAACGTAATACTTAGTGCCAAAGTAGCCGAACGTCATCACTAGTGTAATATTTAAAAAGAGTACAAACTACTTTGTCAAGTGTTGTTTGATTAATTATATATCTCAAGATACACGGCGGCCGACTGAAGTAAAATTTTGTTGATATAAATATACCAGTAGCACTTTACTCATTTTAGTTATGTTTGTTAGTACTCTTATCATATCTGATTTAGTGATGTATGAGTTGTTAATGTCTGTGTCATTTTGGTCTTTTGTGGATAGTTGTCTCATTGGCAATCATACCACATCTTCTTTTTATATATCAACATATTGCAACATATATAAAATAAAATCTGCTCTATGGTTGTCAGGCTTTCAAACTAACAGGAGACCATTCGCTTCCTCAATTTTAATAAACAGCTCATCATGGGACTTTTCTAAACAATTAAAAATACGTCATATGTTATATTTTCCCCTTGCTTCAAATATTTTGTTTCGGATTATTTATATCAAATGTGCAGATATATATGTTTGTAAATACGTGCAATCAAATGATATGGAGGTATTATATGATTTAGATAATGCAAGGGGGGCGACTACAGATACATTTGTGTGACATAAATGTTGATTTTCAAAGACTCCGAGAGAAAACGTTATATTTAACATGCGTTACCGTTAAAATCAACCAATATTAATTAATATTATGATAGAAATATATTTTCCCAACAGTAATACAGCATTCCTATAAAATTGTTTCGTTTTTGCATTTGTTTTGACTCGATTTTACAACTGGAAGTATCCGTGAATTGAAATTGCACCCATGACCTTTGACCTCGATTTAAAAAAAAATGCACCATAATTTCTTTTGACGACCGGGATATTTAGAAAGTACACATTCTTAGCTTTCTAGTGATATATAATTTAGCCGTGTGTTAGGTAGGTGCATTAAAAATATAAATTTGGCTCTCATATCACTCGCCTATTATTAGTGGAGAAATTGATGTCTTTTGATCCTTCAAAAACTGTATACATGGAATCAGAAAGTAGACGTATAGGTAAATGTTCCATACCTGAAGGGCTTTTCAGTAAACTGTGTCATGCACCAAGAATCTGTGTACATTTACCAATGGAGGAGAGAGTAAAACATATAATTAGAGATTACCCATACATGATAGAAGATGTAGAAACTCTACATAATATTCTAGAATACTTGAAAAGATACTGTGGAACTAAAAATGTAGAAAAATGGAAAACATTGGTAGACCAGCAGGATTGGGAAGAATTTGTGGAATGTCTATTACTACATCATTACGACCCAACTTATACAAAATCACAGACCAAAAATCAGCTGACAGAAGATGTTATTGATATAGAACTATGTAACTTGTCTGAACAATCTTTACAATCATTAGTTGATAATATAATCACTGTCAAATAGTGGTTTAAAGTATTTGTATTAAGAAAATTACATCATTAAAGATATTTTTATTATTTATGCTTTCTAAAAACAACAGAAAATATTTATATATATATATATTGTAAGCTTTCGGTAGGATTCAGACTTTTGACTTAAAAAGTTTATAGTTATACATGGTAGCTGATTCAATTGATGGTTATTGCTTGATAAGATCCTAGAGACAAAAATTCATGCAAGGACAGAATGAATTTAAAGTTTAAGGTAGATAAAGAGTGAATGTGTCCATGGGACACAGATTAGGCTCCTGCTTGCATATCCTATAAAGTTATAAAGGGACATAACTGAAGAACGGTAAAAGTGAGGATACCCAAATTTGTACTTGATCTGTCAGACACAGTTTTGTGGTCTATATTACTGTCTTGATCTGTCAGACACAGTTTTGTGGTCTATATTACTGTGTATAAGTTTCATTTGTGATTAGTTCTGTTTATTAGATGTTATAAATGATCATCTTCCAAAATGTCTGACTGGTTTTGTCTGACCTTGATTTCAATTTCATGCTTTATTGTTCAATGTTAAGTTTTTTTTGTTTTCAGGAGTGTTTTTCATATACAATAAGTAATAGGACAATAATATGAGAGGAATAGAATAAGCCTGATGAATTATAGCTAAGTGAGAAGTTTAAAACAGCAAAAATTATCAGGTAGAGAAGTTCTATAAACTATTCAATAGATACAATATCATCATCTGGTAACCCAGCATAAATGGGTGAAAAAAATGGAAATTCTATAACAAACCTCAGAATTTCCGTTTTTCCACCCATTTATGCGGGCATTCAGATTTCTCTTGGTTATTTGTGTATTTCTTTTGCTGTCTCATCTCTTTATTGGTTCACCTGGCAAGAAGGGCCAATGTGAGCTCTTGTCTGTCATAGTCCTTTAACTTAACATTTTTAAAAATATTTGAAAAGTGGCTATACAGTTTCCAAGTCTGTAAAATGAGAGAGAATTTCTCAAACACTGTTCAAAATAGCAGGTGCACAGTTTCAACATAAGTGCAAACTAATACAGTTGTTTAAAAAAAAGGTTTTAAATCTTGCCATGTCCAAATAGTAATACTTTTCAACAATTGCCTGTAATTCTTTATTCTGTCTATTGTTTGAGACAGTATATTGCTCGCTAGATGTGTTTCAATTATCTTTGTTATTTGGTTGTTCTCATTGGCGTATATCCACACGTCATTTATTTATATAAAAATGAAAGGAATAAGACAAAGTTGGTCCAGTGGATTAACTTCTTTCACCAATATACTAACATGCTTGAAATGTTGTTGTTGTTGTTTGTCTTATTGTCATTTACTGATGGTTGTTCTTTATTTTATTTAGTTGATCATGTGGGTAGAGATCTAGATATAGGAAGATGTGTGTGAGTGTCAATGAGACAACTCTCCATCCAAGTAACAATTTATAAAAGTAAATAGTTTACTTTGTTGATTGATGAGAGAAGATCAATCTATAGGATGTAATTTGAATAATGGAACTCAATAAGGGGATAAAAATATTGGAAATAACTGTACATCTGATGTCCACTTGAACATGTTGAAGAAACGATGTTGGTTAAAGACCAATTGTCAATCTGGGTTTAACATTTAAGAATTTCTTGAAATGCTCATAGGTAGGATGTATACAATTATTATAGAACATTGTGCTCAATCCATTATGTTTTGTGTATATTTAAAGAAGTGATAAAATATGGAAAATTAATAACTATCATGCCAGCCACATAAGGGTTTTGATTGAATGAATGTAATCTGTACCCCCAAATAATGTGTACAAAAAATGTTTATTGTCAAATCAGAGGAACAGGTAATTATGTAATAAAGTAAACCAGGATGTTAAATCTTTCTGTACCTCAACCTTTGTATTGAATTCAAATTAACTGCTTCTACCTATAGGTAAATTAATACAATTGTGTTTCAGGGTAAAACAATAAGTATGGCCTAGATTTACATGTTAAATTAAACTACTAACAGATATTTCTATACATATTTACTCAGTAATTTGATTACAATTATTTAATAATTTCTGTACAATTCTGCATAAAAAAAGTCTATTCACAGAACAAAAATAATCATTTTACTCTCATAATTAAGTATTTATCTCATTAAGCAAATACTACATCATAACAGATTCAAAACATTGTTTTAGACTAGTTTATCACAGTTTTCCTGTTGGTTTAAATACAACACCCCTTCTGAGAAGCTCCGTTAATATTCTGCCTATATTTTTACAGTCATCTGAAAGAATAAAGTGATAAATTTCAAATATTTTAACTTAAATTTACAATTTACCTTATCAAAATTTTTAATTAAGTCCGTCAATATAAAATGTAATATTATGCTAGATACTAGATCATACTGGCTAAAGACTCCTAAGAGCATATGTGGCTCATCTAGATCTATGTCCAACATTGTAGACAAGATTATTATTTGTTTAAAATTTCCTTTTTTTTTTCTTTTTTGCTGAAATTGTAGATAGCTCATATCCTGCATACTGTTGAACAAGAGTGCACACACTTTTTAAAATGTCTTGTCTACTCAACTGGTTGGGAATGAATTAATGTTGAAATTCGTTGGTGTAAAGGTTTTACTACAGGGTATTAAGGTTTGTTGATCTGTTCATAGGTGTTACTAATATAGATTAGACGGTTGGTTTTCCCGTTTGATTTTACATAACAGTAGTAATTTTTTGGGCCCTTTATAGCGTGCTATTTGATGTGAGCCAACGATCCATGTTGAAGACTGTACTTTGACCTATAATGATATATTTTACAAATTGTGACTTGGATTTAGTGTCTCATTGGCACTAATACCACATCTCCTTATATCTATTAAAATTATAAACAATCCAAGTAAATGAGGATAAAGTCAGATTAACCCCAAAATACAGACATGTACATCACAAAATCATTCTTTACACAAAAAAATCTTTCTCGTTGCTTGTAGTATCTGAGAAACGGACATAACTAGGAAAATTTAACATTAATAAATGAATAATGAAAAGAGTTCAAGGTCAGATGAACCTTGTCAGACAGACATGTACCCATACACCAAAAATAGTTGACCTACCAATAACAGTATCTGAGAAATAGATTGAACCATGAAACTTGATATTGACCAATGATTCATGAATATGAGATCAAGGGAAGATGACCCTGCAACCAGCCTGAAAGACATAGACTTTGGAAGGACCCCATCTACCAAATATAGTTATCATAGTTTCATCATTAAAAAGCAAGAAATTCAAATGAAAAAAATATAGTTTTTTAAAGCAGTTGCATAACCTTTTATACATAACATATGGCATCTGTAAAGGTTTGAAGCATTGAGGTCATCTACCTTTTGAAATATAAAGCTTTTTACCAAAAGTATATGCCACTGGATAGTCATCATTACGGTTTTCATGTTAAACAAGAATTGATCACTGTCCTATATCCATCAATTTTACTATTGTAACCATAAGGTTATCATGATCATGCATAACAATCCAAGGACAAAACTCTCCAATTACACCATGGAATTGTCCTTCATTAAGTTCATCTGATTTATTCTTATATACTGACCTATTCCACTGTGATGTCTACCTTCATGAGTCAGATCTAGTTTCTTTAACATTGCCATCATTCCTTTAGGATATTCATTTGTATGGTGTGAAAATGGCTGTTAAAAAAGAAATTATTACCCTTAATTACAAATTTGGTGTATTTATTTAAAGTTAATGTTAATGCTTAAGAACAAACCCTTCATTGAACATTACTATAGAAATTAATATTATCCATACACAACAGTGAATAATAGGTATAATCATAGGTGGATCCAGGGGGGGTTCCGGGGGTTAGAACCTCCCCCTTTTTTTTGGACGATCAATGCATTTGAATGGGAGCATATAGTTGGAACCCCCCTTTTTAAAATGGCTTGATCCGCCCCTGATAATACAAGATTACCTTTTACTAACCTACATTTGACTGTGATGTAAATCATTTCATTAGCAAGATTTTTTCAATTTGAGCTAAATAAAAGAACAGTGGTCAAATGTTCCCCACGTTGCACATATTTTATTTATCCAAGGCAAAAGGGCAATAACTCAAAAAAGCACTTTATATTGTTCTTTTAAAATTTTTATTACTAGGCTTTAGAGCAAATGCAATATGATTTCCATTATAATTAATATTTCCAAGGGGCACAACTCATTCAAAAATATCTGATCAGCACTTATTTTCCAAAGAGTCAAAGACATTGATGATATAAACATATGATACAAGTTCCATAAAATTCTTGCAATAATTGTACACAATGCAATTCTCCATATTATCACCATTTTCAAGGGGCATAACTCTTTTGAAAATAACTGATTAGCACTGATTTGGGAACTTGTCAAAGTCATTGATGAAGTAAACCTATAAATAAATAACATAAATATTTGGCAAGAATTGTACACATCAGAGAGCTCATCAGGCAATTTTCCATATAATTAATATTTCCAAAATTACTCTTTTTGAAATTATTAAATCATCACTGATTTTCGAACAATTAAATTTTCCATGTACAAACATATTCAATTTTTCCAAGTGACATAACTCTTTGAAAATAATTGATCCATAATGGTTTTGAAACTCGTCAAAGACATTGCTGATATTAACCTATAATATAAGTTTCATAAAAATCTGGCAAGAATTGACATGATACTGCTATGATGCAATTTTCCACATGTTTAATGTTTCCAAGGGGCATAACTCTTTTAAAAATAATTGATAGACACTGATTTTGAAACTTGTTTAAGACATATACACCTATGATGTAAGTTTTATATTTGAATTGTGCAGGTGAGAGCTATGTATAGGATGCCTGGTGTTTCTATATCCTCCAGCAATGCATAGAGTACAAATATGACCCAAAAAGGTATTTTAGCCAGTGAATGGATAAACACAAAATATGTTTACTGTTTTTAAAAATCAGTTGTGCTCTATATCATTTCTAAGCATGTACAAGGCTAATTAACAACAATTTTAAATAATAAAGAAAGTTTGTGTTAAAAATATTTACCTTTTTAATATTAATCCATTTGTTGAAATATGGTGCTCTGTTTATACCAAAATATCTAAGTTGTGAAGTTAACCTGTGAAAGAAACAGAAAATTTATTTTCACACAATATATGGCCATTCAGTCTCAATTTTACTCATAAGGGTAGACAATACATTTGTGCCCTCTATTGTTATTTCTGTGATTTTGAGATATGCTGTAAAATACTGTCAAAGTGTATTATTAGAAAAATAGTAAAACATGTTACTGTACTTGTTTCAGAGAAAAAAGAAGACCAATTATTTGGAACTTTTGTAATTTTATTTAAATTTTCTAATATTGTTTTGTTTATTTTCAAAAGTTAATTGACATTTTTTATGTAACAAGTCTATATCACTTAAACTTAAAGGGGCACTAGCTACGAGATATATAAAAAACTAAGGTAAGATTTTTTTTGTTCAATCAATAATGAAAGTGAAATAGTAAAATAATAATTCGCTTTTAGCATCCAAAATGGTTCAATTTTGTCAAATTAAGCGAAGAAACATTTATTATTACTCATTCACTTGCAAGTGAATTAGTCGACCTCATTAAATCCGTATTCATGTGAACTTCAATTTAACCCCTTGCTAGAGATTGACAGCATACATTGTACGTGTACTGGTTATTTAAAGAAAAAGAATGTCAACAATGAAAGTGAAACTACGGTAAATCATTTGATTACTAATTCGATCCATATAAAATCTTTCTTGTACGGTTAAAAACAATGAGAAACATATATTTTTAATCTATAAAATAAACTCAAACAGACCTAAAAAAATCCAATTGCACGTGTTGGTTAATCTATTCATATCTTTATTCATGTTTACATTGCTTATATGGTCATCTGAGGTCAAATCGATAGTTAATTAGATGGCGTCTGGACTAAAATACACACGAAACGAACCTTCATATTATCTACCCATGCTCTGTAAACTGTTTATTTTAGACTTCTGGTAGTTAGGATAAATGTTTTACATTATTATAAATCAAATATGAGAATTTTAGTCAAATCGGTGACCACAAATTTGACAGCTAGTGCCCCTTTAATAGTGTTACCTCCCAAATCCCAAATACATACCAAAAATATGCAAAAGTTCTAACAAAAAAAAGAATTATTTGTTTTTTTCTGTTTCAATAGAAAGTGTTTAGACAGCTCGTTTGTCTAGATTTTTTAGTCCTGTGAGTAGATTCTGTCATAACATCATAAAAAAATAGATGCTCCCCAGGGCGCAGCTTTATGCGACCGCAGAGGTTGAACCCTGAACGGTTGGGGCAAGTATGGACATAACATACAAGCTGGATTCAGCTCTAAATTTGGATTGTGATTAAATAGTTGACACAGCATAGGTTTCTGGTACAGAATGAATGTGGTCTAATGAACTTAAAATTTTTTGTTTTGCCTTTGAGCAATTCACTATGCTGTTGAATATTAATCCTCTCAAAAAAATGTTTGAACAAATTTTCTTTTTATTTATGAAATCTGAAATGAGAAAAATTGAATCCCTTCCCCCCCCCCCCCCCCCCCCCCCCCAATTTTTTTTTCACATCCCCCTTTCCTTTATTCCAAAACCAATCTCAATTCAAATTTCTAATGGAGTTTAACGTTGATTCAACTACTATTCTGAACAAAGAAAGATAACTCCAATTGAAACTTCTTGCTATTGCACAATATTGTGCAATTAGATATTTCTTGCTATTGCGCAATACTGTGCAATTGAAAATACTTGCTATTGCACAATACTGTGCAATTGAAGATTTCTTGCTATTGCTCAATACTGTGCAATTGAAAACTTCTTGCTGTTGCACAATAATGTGCAATTGAAGATTTCTTGCTATTGCTGAGTACTGTGCAATTGAAAATTTCTTGCTATTGCACAATATTTAATATAATAATTTTGGTTTCTGATTGGGACCAACTTGAAAACTGGGCCCATAATCAAAAATCTAAGTACATTTTTAGATTCAGCATATCAAAGAAGCCCAAGAATTCAATTTTTGTTAAAATCAAACTAAGTTTAATTTTGGACCCTTTGGACTTTAATGTAGACCAATTTGAAAACGGGACCAAAAATTAAGAATCTATATACACAGTTAGATTTGGCATATCAAAGAACCCCAATTATTCAATTTTTGATGAAATCAAACAAAGTTTAATTTTGGACCCTGATTTGGACCAACTTGAAAACTGGGCCAATAATAAAAAATCTAAGTACATTTTTAGATTCAGCACATCAAAGAACCCCAAGGATTCAATTTTTGTTAAAATCAAACTAAGTTTAATTTTGGACCCTTTGGACCTTAATGTAGACCAATTTGAAAAAGGAACCAAAAATTAAGAATCTACAAATTCTACATACACAGTTAGATTCAGCATATCAAAGAACCCCAATTATTCAATTTTTGATGAAATCAAACAAAGTTTAATTTTGAACCCTTTGGGCCCCTTATTCCTAAACTGTTGGGACCAAAACTCCCAAAAATCAATCCCAACCTTCCTTTTATGGTCATAAATCTTGTGTTTAAATTTCATAGATTTCTATATATACTTATACCAAAGTTATGGTGCAAAAACCAAGAAAATGCTTATTTGGGCTCCTTTTTGGCCCCTAATTCCTAAACTGTTCAGACCTCAACTCCCAAAATCAATACCAACCTTCCTTTAGTGGTCATAAACCTTGTGTTTAAATGTCATTGATTTCTATTTACTTAAACAAAAGTTATTGTGCGAAAACCAAGAATAATGCTTATTTTGGCCCTTTTTTGGCCCTTAATTCCTAAAATGTTGGGACCAAAACTCCCAAAATCAATCCTAACCTTCCTTTTGTTGTCATAAACTTTGTGTTAAAATTTCATAGATTTCTATTCACTTTTACTAAAGTTAGAGTGTGAAAACTAAAAGTATTTGGACGACGACGACGCAGACGATGACGCCAACGTGATACCAATATAAGACCAAAAAAAATTTTATTTTTGCGATCGTATAATAATACTAGTAACTTTATATCATATATAAGTCAAAATGTACTAAATCAAAAAGTTTTAGGACGAATTTTACAGACATTACATAGTCCTGAAACAATAAGTAAGTATGTCAGACTTATCCATTCTCATTGATCATTATAAAAATATCTATTATCTACATGTTTCCTTTCAAAATTTCAATTAGCCTTGGCTGCAGAATGGTCTTTAATAGAAGATCATCTAAAGTGTCCACTAGCATGCCAACATATGGGATGAAAGTTCAAATCCTTCTTATGGCAAGGTGTGTTATAGTATAACTTACAAATTTGCTCTGGATTATTTGCTAATAAAATTTTGTTAGCCTTTTTAATAGAAGTATTCTTTTAAACTTACATCGTTTTTAGATCCCAGTCCCCACATGTTACAAAAATAAATTTGTTTTCTGGGTTCAACAAATCATTTTCTTCCAACCATGTATGAAATTTCTGAAATAAAAAACATAATTCATGTCTTAAAATGGTCAGTATGGCTTATGATGAGTTTATTTAAAACCACTGGGTCGATGCCACTGCTGGTGGAGAATTATTTCCCCGAAGGTATCACCAGCCAAGTAGTCAGCACTTCTGAGTTGACTTGACTTATCATTGATATGTTCATAAATATAAATTAACTGTTAACAAAACTTTGAATTTTTTTAATACTAAGGCTTTTCTACCTCAGGAATAGATGACCTTAGCTGTATTTGGCAAAACTTTTAGGAATTTTGGTCCTCAATGCTCTTTAACTTCGTACTTTATTTGGCCTCTTTAACATTATTTGATTTGAGCGTCACTTATGAGTCTTTTGTAGACGAAACATGCGTCTGGCGTAAATATAAAATTTCATTCCTGGTATCTATAATGAGTTTATTTATTTAGAAACTATGTCATCAAAAATGAAATAAATATGGGTTATTCTTAACAATATGAGTTCACCCTCCTTTTTAAACATCTTTATACATGTTATATGCATGTTTAAGCAATTATTAATCTGTGTAAACTCCACGATTGT
Organism: Mytilus edulis; assembly: GCF_963676685.1. Taxonomy (NCBI): domain Eukaryota; kingdom Metazoa; phylum Mollusca; class Bivalvia; order Mytilida; family Mytilidae; genus Mytilus; species Mytilus edulis. Next base: position 110,636,979 of record NC_092344.1, on the reverse strand, counting down.
TTTAATAACTAGCAGAAAGAAACATTTTTGTTAAGAATTAATATACTTGGAAATTATTTTTAAAAACCTTCACTTGACAAAACATGGAACAAACTTATTTTCACAACTATTTAGATTTCACTGTGTGTTTTGGCTATTCTTTTTTGAGTAAATGCTAAATCAGGCTGTTTATAGGCATACGATACAGTTTTGATCCCATATTTTAATTTTGATAAAAATTTCTGTATAGAGTATCTTTTACCTGATAAAATCAAATATGTAATAAAAAATATACCTTCATGTGCTACATTTTGAGTAAAATTATGTCAAAATTTTGTATATTTGCTCAAAATTCGGATTTGTGGCCGTATTTTCCCTTTCGAAAGAAAGACATACTTTTTTGTTTTAACAGATAAACAAAAATTGTTTTTTGTTAAATAACTTGTAATTTCTGTATTTTATAAGTATCCTAAAGACTTATACATTTTTTATTCCGAAATAACTCATATTTATAAAATGTTCATGAATGTAGAAAAAAACATCATTTTTTGCTGTATATTTATCAAATAAAAAAATTGCACTATTTACGTTTTCATGAAAATTGGCAAACAAAATCATCTCGTGTAATCAAACCAAATGGCATTTTAAACCAGGTGCTCCGCAGGGCGCAGCTTTATACGACCACAGAGGTCGAACCCTGAACAGTTGGGGCAAGTATGGACAAAACATTCAAGCGTGATACAGCTCTGAATTTGGATTGTGATCAAATTTTTGACATTACATGTTTTTTTTTTACACAAAACAAATGTCAAGATTTTACAAATCAACTTCAAACTTTTTAAATCTAAAATTAAATAGTTGACACAGCATAGGTTTCTGACACAGAATGAATGTGGTCTAATGAACTTAAAAGTTTTTTTTTGCCTTTGAGCAATTCACTATGCTGTTGAATATTAATCCTCTCAAAAAAATATTTGAAGAAATTTTCTTTTTATTTATGAAATCTGAAATGAGAAAAATTTAACCCCCCCCCCCCCCTTTTTTTTCACATCCCCGTTTCCCTTTTTCCAAAACTGATATCAATTCAAATTTCTAATGGAGTTTGCAACAATAACTACTCTTTTAAATACATCATAAAATATTAAAATGTAAAATAAAGTGCTTGTTATCACTGAATGGTAAAGATAGGTTGGTAGTCAAAGTGAATATACATTGTTTATTGTATAAAACAATAAAAAAAACTTCATCAGCAACATTTTATATTGGCAAATTTCCAATGAAGTTATTAACATAAAGTTATTGGCAAATAAAAATAGAAAATGACATCAAAGTCATGTCTGGCAAATGTCCAACATACATTATCTAAAAACATTTTAGATAAGATAAGGAAAAAAAGCTTAATCAGCAACATTTTATATTGGCAAATTTCCAATGAAGTTATTTACATAAAGTTATTGGCAAATAAAAATAGAAAATGACATCATATTCATGTCTGGCAAATTTCCAACATATGTTATCAACTACTATTCTATACAAAGAAAGATAACTCCAATTGAAAATTAATTGCTATTGCACAATATTGTGCAATTAGATATTTCTTGCTATTGTGCAATACTGTGCAATTGAAAATTTCTTGCTATTGCACAATACTTGATATGGAATCTTGATTTGGACCAACTTGAAAACTGGGCCCATAATCAAAAATCAAAGTACATATTTAGATAAAGCATATCAAATAAGCCCAAGAATTTAATTTTTGTTAAAATCAAACTTAGTTTAATTTTGGACCCTTTGGACCTTAATGTAGACCAATTTGAAAACTGGACCAAAAATTAAGAATCTACATACACAGTTAGATTTGGCATATCAAAGAACCCATTTATTCAATTTTTGATGAAATCAAACAAAGTTTAATTTTGGACCCCCATTTGGACCAACTTGAAAACTAGGCCAATAATTAAAAATCTAAGTACATTTTTAAATTCAGCATATCAAAGAACCCCAAGGATTCAATTTTTGTTAAAATCAAACTAAGTTTAATTTTGGACCCTTTGGACCTTAATGTAGACCAATTTGAAAACGGGACCAAAAATTAAGAATCTACATACATAGTTAGATTCGGCATATCAAAGAACCCCAATTATTCAATTTTTGATGAAATCACACAAAGTTCAATTTTGGACCCTTTGGGCCCCTTATTCCTAAACTGTTAGGACCAAAACTCCCAAAATCAAACCCAACCTTCCATTTATGGTCATAAACCTTGTGTTTAAATTTCATAGATTTCTATTTACTTATACTAAAGTTATGGTGCAAAAACCAAAAATAATGCTTATTTGGGCCCCTTTTTGGCCCCTAATTCATAAACTGTTGTGACCTCAACTCCAAAAATTTATCCCAACCTTCCTTTTGTGGTCATAAACCTTGTGTTAAAATTTCATTGATTTCTATTTACTTATACTAAAGTTATTGTGCGAAAACCAAAAATAATGCTTATTTGGGCCCTTTTTTGGCCCTTAATTCCTAAACTGTTGGAACCAAAACTCCAAAAATCAATCCCAACCTTCCTTTTGTGGTCATAAACCTTGTGTCAAAATTTCATAGATTTCTATACACTTAAACTAAAGTTATAGTGCGAAAACCAAGAAAATGCTTATTTGGGACCTTTTTGGCCCCTAATTCCTAAAATGTTGGGACCAAAACTCCCAAAATCAATCCCAACCTTCCTTTTGTGGTCATAAACCTTGTGTTAAAATTTCATTGATTTCTATTCACTTTTATTAAAGTTAGAGTGCGAAAACTAAAAGTATTCGGACGACGACGATGACGACGATGACGACGACGACGCAGACGACGATGCCAACGTGATAGCAATATACGACCAAAAAATTAAAATTTTTGCGGTCGTATAAAAAGAGGGGTCCATGAACTCGTTTTCAAGTTAAATAAGTTTGAATGATAAAAATCAGTCGAAAACTTAATCTTTTCCTGATAAGTCATAGTTTGACGTCGCGAAAATAACAATTTACGTTAGCAACGTCATGACCTCCACTGTAACAGTATTGTATGCCCTTAAAACTTAAAACTGTAAGCATATATATTTTATACAAAGATTTACCTCTAACACTTCTTCAATGTAAGGCTGGCCATCAACCATATCCTGTATTATGCCAGTCAGCTGAAAATATTAAATAACAAGCATTCTGAGAGTATTGCATGTCAATTCATAGTCCATTACAGGTTAAAAATTCATTGTACAATATACTGGAATAAAATTCTCTCTTTTGGAGAGTTGTCTCATCGGCAATCAAACCAGATCTTTTTTTTTTTCAAATTAAAGTGTGTGTGGTGTTGTTTTATAATATACAATTTTTTTTTATCTATTATTACTGAGAGATGAAAATAAACATTTATTGATTTGTCCTGCAAAGACTTTTTTGGTTATCAAAAATATGCTTATCAGGAAAATAGATATATTTATTAAGTTACAGTTAAGTGTATTAATAAATGAATCGATCATATGTAGAGTCAGCATGGTTGATATATTGACCCAAATTATTACATTAGTCTAATCTTATTAATTTCATTACAAATCTAGGTACATATATATTGGACATGGGATAGTTATAAAATGTTCAGATTGATACATACTTTAAAATAATGCAACAAAATGATTTTTACAAAAATCTCTTACAACAGCAAATAATCAACTGTACTTAATTGACTTTTCTATGAATCTATTATAGGATATAAACTTTCTGTCCAATAAATATCTTGTTCTTGCAAATAAGTGAATCCACTTAGGAATGATAAAAGTAAAATCAATGAAAAATTTAACTCAACCTCTCTAGAGATTCAAATGTGCCTTTCAAATTTTTAACAGCAGGCCCCCTAGGTCTGAAAATTAAAAAAAAAAGAAGATTTTTTTCAACTATCAAGTTCTGTACCATAAGTCTGGAAAAGTAAAAGTGAAAAGGACGAAAATTTTAAAATCTCTTTTGTTGCCCAAAATATTTGACTAAAATTCTTAATTTCAAACCAGGTGCTCTGCAGGGCGTAGCATTATATGACCGCAGAGGTCGAACCCTGAACAGTTGGGGCAAGTATGGACACAACATTCAAGCTGTGATCAAATCCCTGACATTATATGAGTTTCTGACAAAAAAGAAATGTCAAGATCTTACAAATATATTATGCAATATTGTGCAATAATAGATTTCTTCTTCAAACTTTTCAAAAATTGGAATTTGAGAAATTCGGGGAAAAAAATTGAAAACTACTACCACCCCCTTTTTTTTTTAAATAAGTCCAAAACTTGACATTTCTTTAAACATAATTTAAAAGTAGTGTAAGGAAGGTAGATCCGAACATACCCAACATTGTATGTTAACTGTTTTTTAATTACCTCCCTTACACTGCTTTTAAATCGTCTTAATTGTCCATTGACCAGAAAAACCTATTTTTTTCCCTTTTTGCCCCTAATTCCCCCTTTTTTGCCCCTAATTCCATAACATTTTTGAGCCATAACCCCCCTCAAAGGCATTACTAACCATCCCTTCATGATATGGAAACTTGTGGTATAATTTCAGAGAGATTCATACACTTAAACTACAAAAATGCTTATTTGGGGCCCCCTTTTTGGCCCCTTATTCCTAAACTATTGGGACCATAACCCCCAAAATCGATCCCAACCTTCCTTTAGTGGTATTGAACCTTCTGGTAAAAATTTGTAGTGATCCATTAACTAAATCTTAAGATATTGTCTGGAAACTAAATGTGTCTTCGGACGACGCAGATGACGAAGACGACGACATGATACCATTATAAAACGCAAATTTTTTTTTTGCAGTCATATAAAAATTGTTCTCAACATGTATAATCTTGAAACCAAAAGTGTGATGGACAGATAATGAGGATTCTAATATAACCCCATCTTTGTCAAGCCAAAAACAAAAGGGCATTTTCTTCCTATTTTTATCATATTTTATTTGCATTGATTTTTTTTTATTTCAACATTTTATTACATGTATCTATCTTGTGTCAATGTAAGCTATAAATTTTCTATTCTTATTTCCTGTTATCGACCCCTACCACCATACCATTGGTCTATCATGACCTATAAACTTCCTATCAGCTATATTTCAAGAATGCTCTTTATTAAGCTTTTTTACATTACATAATATTGCATTAGCACAGGAAATTTAAAAATAAAAGCATTTATAAAAAAAAAATAACTAAATAAGTCATTTTATTGATTTGTCGTTAGTATTTGACCAGACCTTGAAAAATATGTTGCTGTCTTAATAAAATTTCTTCAATAACTTGTTCTTATTATTTGTTAGAAAAGCGTTATATTGTTTAATAAATGATCCATGTAATTTTTTATAGTATAGATCTGTATAAATCCTCATTTTTACATATTCTTTACTAGTTTCAATAACTTCCTTCCTGAAATTAACATAATGTTTAAACTTCCTTAATGGCACCATTGTCATGGAACATTTTATAACATCACTATAACAACTCATACAACATGACTTGTAGAAAAATCTACATATAAACCTTAAATGAATTAACTAGTATTAATAATTCACTGGTACATAATTAATGGCACTAGAGCTACTGGAATCACATGAAGGTAAGCATGTTTGAATAAAAAAAATAAAATATATGTGTGGTAAAAGTTAATAAAATATATGTGTGGTAAAAGTTAATGAGACAGCAACCAAACAACACATTAAAAGAAAAAATGACATTAAGTCATTTAGATTGTCTTAAAGAACTTTGTTTCCTCATTTAAAAAGTAATTTAGAAGATACCAAGAGACCATGTAAACTCAATGTAATCCAAAGGCTTATCGACAATAACACAGTCAAGGGAGCAAAAACAACATATATTGAGTAACATAAACAAAACAGGTGGGGCATTCATGTATTTTGAAGGTTCAGCAGTTCCTGCTCCACTAGTTAGACCTTAAGTATAACAACATGCATGTTAAAATCCATATCCGGTAATCAAACATCATCATGTGCATTTTTAATTGGGGATTGTCTATTAGGGACGACATCAAAAGATCGATGTAGGATAAAAAACTTAAATCAAATAGTTTGGGGGTGTGGGGGGTTAAAATTCTGAAAGTTTTGTATATCTAAAATCGATTTTTACATATATCCCTATAGGTAAATCAATTTTTCCCAAATTAAGTTAAGAGGGGGGGGGGGGGGGGGGGGGTCAGTGGAAAAACTATGTGAATTAAGTTTTTTATCCTACATTGAACTTTTGATGTCGTCCCTAACCCTAAGACAATAACCATGGAAACATGAAAATTATCTCAATGTATTTTTAAATGTACATGATCATATGTGAAAGTTTACAAAAAAGAAACTGTGCAAAGTGATACAAAATCTTAAAAAGAGGCTTAGCAGAGTACAACAGCCACACTCACTGTTAGAAGGGACATAAAGAGGCTTAGCAGAGTACAACAGCCACACTCACTGTTAGAAGGGACACAAAGAGGCTTAGCAGAGTACAACAGCCACACTCACTGTTAGAAGGGACACAAAGAGGCTTAGCAGAGTACAACAGCCACACTCACTGTTAGAAGGGACACAAGATATAACAGGTCTAAGAAAACATTGAGCAACCAGATGCACCGCAGGGCGCAGATTTATACAACCGCAGACTTCGAACCCTGAACAGTTGTGGCAAGTATGGACACAACATTCAAGCTTGATACAGCTCTAAATTTGGATTGTGATTAAATAGTTGACACAACATAGGTTTCTGACAAAGAATGAAGGTGGTCTAAGAACTTAAACTTAAAAACTTTAAAATTTTAAATTGGACATTTACCTATTATGGTCCAATATCCAAAATCTAACTACATGGTTAGATTCAGCATATCAAAGAACCCCAAGAATTCAATTTTTGATGAAATCAAATAAAGTTCAATTTTGGACCCTTTGGACCTCAATGTGGACCAATTTGATAACTGGGGCCAAATATCAAAAATCTAATTACATGGTTGGATTCAGCATATCAAAAAACCCCAAGAATTCAATTTTTGTTAAAATCAAACAAAGTTTAATTGTGGACCCTCTGGACCTTAATGTAGACCAATTTGAAAAAAGGACCAAAAATTAAGAATCTAAATACACGGTTAGATTTGGCATATCAAAGAACCCCAATAATTCATTTTTTTATCAAATCAAAATCAAACAAAGTTTAATTTTGGACCCTTTTGGCCCCTAATTCCTAAACTGTTTGGACCAAAACTCCCAAAATCAATCCCAACCTTCTTTTTGTGGTCATAAACCTTGTGTTAAAATTTCATAGATTTCTGTTTACTTATACTAAAGTTATAGTGCGTAAACCAAGAAAAATGTTTATTTGGGCCCCTTTTTGGCCCCTAATTCCTAAATTGTTGGGACCAAAACTCCCAAAATCAATCCCAACCTTCCTTTTGTGTTCATAAACCTTTTGTTTAAATTTCATAGATTTCTATTTACTTATACTAAAGTTATTGTGCGAAAACCAAGAAAAATGCTTATTTGGGCCCTTTTTTGTCCCCTAATTCCTAAACTGTTGGGACCTCAACTCCCAAAATCAATCCCAACCTTCCTTTTGTGTTTTAATTTCATAGATTTCTATTTACTAAAACTAAAGTTATAGTTCGAAAACCAATGTGTCTACGGACGACGAAGACACCAACGTCATACCAATATACGACCGAAAATTTTGTTTGCGGTCGTGTAAAAACTACCACAACAAATAAGGTGTGATAACAATGTTCTTACATTTAATTAAAACATTAAATGTTAAAAAATTATCCCTGTATAATTACTTCTTATGACATATGTATGACATAATAAAGAAATCAAATTAAAAAAAAAAAAAAATTTAAATCATTTTCCTGAAATCCTTTAAAAAATGGTCAGTCCTCTCTAATTTTTAATTAATTTTTTTTTGCATATAGCAAGAAAATATGTGGAGGTTAAAGTTTAGACAAGTACAAATAAATTGTATAATGATTATATAGTCCAATTTCAAGATTAGATAAACAACTTAAAATACCATTCATATTATATAATTATAGTCAATGTATTGTCTCAATACTGCATGCCATAACCATTTACCGGTAATATTACGTCTAATTGTCTATAATGGAGAAAAATTGTCAAATAAAAGCTGGCATGGTAATCATATTCAATAAAATATGACACAAGCAAAAGAAAGATATATACAAAATTTACCTCAGTACAAAATGGTGTCAACTGTTGATTTACTTTTGGCTGAACATATTGGTGGAAGACTGATTCTGTTTGAAGAGTCACAGCATTTATCTTCAATACTGGAAATTCTATAATTTCCTAAAAAGTACATTTTTGAAAATTTAAATAAACCTTGTATTACCATAAATTTACACAACATGTAGCATTTAACCTGAACTTGAAATCAATGATAGGCTTTCTCATTTCTGTGGAATATCCATAGGAATAATTCAAGAATAGTGTCAAAGGACTGTCGTTGTCCTATGCACCCTGGTTTACCAATTTGATATAGAAGTAAGTGGCATAATTCAAATAAACAGCTGCACCATGAACACATGATACGCCTGTCAATTTTTCATAGGTGGAGAAAGCCGGAGTGTCCCGAGAAGACCACCAACCTTGGATAGGAAAACTGGCAAATCTAGTCAATTGAGATTGGAGTCGAATTCTCCTGCAAGAGCAGGGTTCAAACTCACAACCTCAGTTTTGACTGGCTAGTAGTAGAACTACATAGACCACTCTGCCAACAAGGCACCTATAAATTATATAAGATATGTTATATACATGTACTATGTAAGATATCTTTTAAAGTTTAGAAGATAACTAATAAAGTACATGTATAGAAGTTATCTTATAAAATTTATAAGACATAATATATAAGATATCTTATAAAATTATATTATGTGAAATATCTATTAAAGAAATCTTGGGAGTACACTGTAAGGCCTAGAATGATGCATGTTTTTCCAAACTTGCAAGACTGCCATTTAATAATAGGATAATGTTATCAAGTATTAAATTCTGGGACCATTTAATCACTTCAGATGGAAGTTAAGTTCACCAAATATATAATGCTACAAAAATAAGCAACCCATGGGTTATAAGCTTACTATTAAACCCCTTTTTGGTTTGATAACACAAGAAATAATTGACCAGGGTTTTCAGGAACAACATGCAAATATTTCAGCATCTCCAAAATCAATTTTTTTCTAGAGTGTTTACAAAATGAGTGAACGTGCAGCTTATGTTGATGCTTTAAGAAATAGATCAGTTCGATCATCATTTTGTAAAACTGGTCTCCAATTAAAGGCAAAAAGAGACCCACATTTGAAAAGGTGAGCTGACACAATTGCATGTTGGCATCCAGATTTTTTACTTTTGATATTTGAAAGTTGAAATCAAATGATCTCACGTTTGAACTGATCAGAGCATAATACGCTAAAAGGAAAGCATATATTTAAAGAAAACAAAATTCAAGGACTAACTTGGGGCAGGATGTACACATAAGTGTCAAATGGAATAAGCACATATGAGGGTCAAATAAAATAAGCAAATATGAAGGTTAAATAAATTAAGCACAAATAAGGATCAAATTGAAATAAAACAGCACATTGAAATACAGCCCTTCCAAATGTTATATTAGCACATCAATAAAACAATGGGGTTATATAATGAATTTCTTACACATGCATTATCATTGCTATTCTGCAACCAGGATTTTTTTAAAAAGGAGGGGGTAATTCCCACTAAAGCGATAAACAATCAAAGAAAATTATTTGATGATTTTACTAAAAATTTACATATTGTAAACAACATATTTATTCTTGGGTGATCAATTTAGGGCGAACACCACTGACACATCCATCACTACGCACAGGGGCTTGTTTAGTGGGTCAGACGAAGTTTTACTGTCAATGGCGATCACTATCCTATATAAAATATTTATTTTTATAAGCCCCTGTGCACTACCTGACTACGTCTGTATGATATCTGCCACTGGCACCCATCATCATCATACTGATACTAAGTGAAACACATGTCCCATCTTTCTTTATACAAGTTAATGATATGAAAAATACCTGTGGCACAATTGTTCTCCCATTCTCACATGTTGCTTCAAAATCCAAAACCAGAAAATATTTGAAAGGTTGTGGCTGTAAATTATTTGTGCCCTGTAAATTTGTATCAGAAACTGCTGCCATGTTTATACAATTAGTTGATATTGCAATATGTTGTCTGAAAATTCGTTGTACTATCGGTTTCAGGAGATTGCATGATGTTTTGTAAATACACATGACAACTTCTACTTTTGGTTTCGTTTCTAAACTACGACTTCCGGTTTAGTCATGTGATTGATATTTTCCCTTGACCTTGATCATGCTGAACATCAATAAAGATGAGATCATTCAATACAAATGATTCTGAATGGCATATCTGGTAAATATTTCAGATAGTTTCTCCTGAGTTTTTCAGAAGGTGATCATAAATGTGATGATAACTTTAAAAATTGAATATTTGTCCACTTAACCCAACATAAGCGCAGGAATCTGAGATCAGCTCACAAATGTCTAAAATTGATACAAAATGACAGATGATTAAAGAATTTGACCATAATATTCCACCATTTGCAATATATTTAAGTGTATGGACAGAAATTATAAGGATATTTATAAAGGGGACAAATGCTGATTGTATACACAAGATTGGTTGTACGTTTAAGAAATTTTTGACAAATTTTTTACATCTTATCGCTATTTCGAAATCTGTTTGCCTTGACTTAAGAATCTGTGTACGCTTGAACTATTGACGTCATACAACAATCACTTTTCCATTTTTGCATCAGATATTTTCTTTTAAGACATCAACATTTTACGAGATCTTTTGTGATGTTCAGTAATTGAGGACAAATAGCGATAAGGTGAATTATATATGTTGCAACAAGGTATTGGTGAATAAAGTAACTAATCTGAATGTAGCTGAATTCATCCTAAGACTTTGGTGCATCCTTGTGAAGCCTTCGACTGATTGTATGCTGAAAACTTTTCCCTCCTGGTGCATATATCCCTATTTGGATATGTGTGATTCTTGACATTGCAGATGTAAAGACTCCTATTGTCAACATCATGATGTAATGATGTAAACACAAAGGTACAGACTTGGTATGCCATATATAAAAACAATGTTGACACAAATTTGTTAACATCGCTTTGTTTATGAAGTAAACTATGTAAAAAAAGGTATAGACTTAGTAAAAAGTATGAACACAATGTTGCCTTGCTACTGTTAACATGTCTATGATGTAAACACAGAGATACTTGGTATACAATATAAACACAATGTTGACTTGCTACCGTTAACATGTCTATGATGTAAACTCAGAGATACTTGGTATACAATATAAACACAATGTTGACTTGCTACTGTCAATATTGCAATGTCTACAATTGGAACAATGTAGACACAAAGGTATAGACTTGTTACATAAACAATATAAGCAGGATCTTGACTTGCTATTGTCAACATACATGTAGCAATTTCTACTATGTAAACAATATTAACACAAGTTATAGATAAATTAAACAATGTAAACACAATAATGACAAGATACAGTAAGCATTGCAATGTCAACAATGTGCACTGGGCATACTTAAAAAAACTGGGTTAATAAAAACGTTTTTACTTGTTTGGTTGCTGACTCTTAAAAAAATTAATTATACATCTTATGATTTTAGGATGAATATCATTTTCTGACATATTCAAAACAATGGATAGTTTGATAGTTGACCTTGACAAGGTGCTGGATGACTTTGAAGCAGAAGGTAATATTAACAGTTTTACATCATGGAACTAGTTTATGTGATTAGATTAATTATGACTGATTTCAAATTTAAGCAAATAACCAGTTTTTATATGACTGCAAAATTTTTGCAGTTGAATAATGTTATCACGCTATCAGGGTCATCATTGTTTGAAGACATTTGGTTCCAGATAATAGCTTTAGTGTAAGTGTATGTATCTCTATGAAATTGTACCACAAGGTTCCAAGGGGTTATTCTTGTAGATGTTTAGGAATAAGGGACCGCCATAAAGGGAGAAAAAAACTAGGATTTTCTGGTTTCCGAATTTATGAACAAGATTTTCTTTTTTTATTAAAATGTATTACTCATACATTTTGATAGTATTTATTCTTGATCATGAATTTATAAAATTGCTTAGTTTATTTTCTAGTTAAATTGATGATAAATAAAATTGCTAATATGGAACTTTCTAACAACTAATAACTTCTGTACATGTAAGTGCCATGTTTAGCATAGCGCACCAATTTCCCATCAGAAAAGTAATTTTTGAAGTTTTTGTAAACTTTTTGGTTTGTTGTTGGTTTATCTTTTAATTCCTAACCTGTAGAGCCAGCTAAAATGCAACATAAACTATATAAAGGGAAGTAAGATACACATTAGTCAGACTTAGGTCGTATTTTAATCTTTTATTACCAAAATGTTTTTATACAGTTGCAAACTCATGTGAATAAATTTGTTTAGTAAATTTATGTCAATTTTCAGAGTCCACAAGTAGAAAACCTACTGGAAATGTGTCATCTGAATATGCAACTTATCTCTCCAAAAATGAGGATCATTCTTGGGAAGAAGTAAGTCGAGCACCGGCAGGTTCTGCTCCTAATTGGAAGAGAAACAGCAAAGATGAATATCTGTCCTTTATTGATTATGGCGAACCTTATGAACCAGCAAGTAATTTTGATTTGTCTGAGGCAGACTTTGCACCATCATTGAAAACAAAAACAGAGACTGTATCATCCAAATTCAGCAATGTCATAACAAATGGACATGTTGAAACGGTTGAAAATGGAAATTTTGACTTTGGTCACAAAAATCCTGATAGATTATTACATACCACTAAACCTGGTGATTTAACACTAACAATGAATGGTTACCATGACAATAAATCTGCACCAATGCATATGCATAATGAAAACAATAGTCAGATGATTGATTTACATGGTTGTGAAACTTCTGATTTAACAGAAAATGAATTCGGAAATGTAGATCGAAGTGTGAACTTTGACGACACTTATAACAAATTTCCTATTCAGGTAGTGGATATATTCACACCTGTATCTGAGGATGTACCTCAAATACCTTCATCTACAACATATCAACAGAATGCCATACCAAATAACTTTTATCAAAGTAACGGGAAGGATAATGTGGAAGAAAATATTCATGTAAATTTAAATGAAAGTGTACCAGTGAATAGTCATGATAGTGCAATATCTCATGATATAAATATTTCAAAAGTTCCATCAGTGAGGAACGAAGATCTAACCAAGAACAAACCTATGGAAATGATTCATAATAATTTGCATGCCAAAACTCCGTCATCGTCTTCTCATACATCAGAAAAGAGAGTCAATGAGTTAAAGTCAGTTAACACTGAGCTATCATCCTCACTTACTTCAGACAATACAAAAACTGACTTACAGCCAGTAAAAACTGAGCTTTCAACATCATCAAAGACAGACAATAGAATAACTGAGTTACAATCAGTTAAAACTGAGCTTTCGTCCTCACCTGTGTCAGATAATACAAAAACTGAGTTACAGTCAGAAAAATCTGACTGTTTAAACTCTGAATTAACCAGGAAAAGAACAGATCAAATACAATCAAATCTTGCAGGAAATAATGATAATAAGAAGGCAGATGAAGGATATGATTCTTATGACTGTCTAGGAAGAGATGATGCTAATAGTGTTCTGTTTGTGAAAAAGGAAGCAACACCGACTTTGGACTTATCAGATGTTATTTTTGACAATAATGCATCAATAAATGATAGTGTCAGTGGTGTCCCAAATAACAAACCTTTGGATTCTCCTGAGCAGACTACTGTCAAGGCATTGGATAATTGTAAGTTAGAGTCATCTAGTATTTCAAAAACTGCAATACAAGGGAATCAGGTACCAAAGGAATCTTCAGTGAAATCAGATGAGTCTGAAGTCATTGGTTTTGGTCAAGAGGTTAATATTGATGAGGATGACATGGACGATTATCTAAAAGATGTACAAGATGAAAATTCTGTGATTTCAAACTCACTAACATTAAATAGTGATGCCGATTCTGTTCCACCTAGATATTCTCTTATTGATGAACTTCCTAATTTGGGAAAGGAAACATCAAATGAAGATATTCACAGAAGAGATCAAAATGAAGTGCAGGATCATTCCAAAACAGTTGTTATACCACCTAAAATAAGCTTGTCCGAAACACAGGAAGAACTTGAACGAATCTCTGTTGGCGATAATATTCCTATCTGTAGACAAAGTGTTCAGTTAGAAGAATTGAAATCAGCCAGAAATCAGACTGATGGGTTGGATATTCAAAATGTGCAACTGCCATCCGTTGAAATGGGTGGGGCAAGACCGAAAGAAATTAATCGACATCCTGATATTCAAAGTATATCAACAATTTCTTCAGAAAATTCAGAAGTTCAGGACAAAGAACAGAAGCATACACAAAATCTGAATGAAAATGGGCTAACTTTAACCGGTGAATTAATCCCAGGGACAGACAATGATTTACAGGTGGTAGATGTTTCAGAAATTGAAAAATCTGATTTTGTAAGTGATCAAAATGGAGATGAGGATAATGATGAAACTCCTGTGATGAGGCGTAATATTCAACCCAGTATTCCATCTGATTTATCACGTCCACATTCATGGGGACCATCAGGCTCCGATACAGTCCCTTTCCCTCACCATAAGCGTCCAAATAGTCTGAATATTCCCCAGCGTGGAGAATTGACTATGACAGGGGAGAGAACTCAGGCACCTTACACATTCCCATACCCACCAGAAGATACAGACGATACAGAGGATGCAGAGGATACAGAAAACCTGACACCAGAAATTCAGGAAGATCTCATTCAGAATGAGGATGTTCAAGGTAATGGTATGATTATTTCATTCACCCTCCTACTATGTGGTTTCAACAAAAACACAACGAACAAAGAATTATACATTGTAATCATGAAAAATGGAAAACATAATTAAAAAAAAAGTATCATAAAATAACAGGTTCTATCACTAAATTAACTTTAAATTCAGAAATTATTGCAAGGTTTTTATTACTGCGAAAAATGCAACAGGGTTATAATAGCACTATTTTTAACTCACATTAAAAAAAATTATACCAGATTTTTCTCCATATGCATGATATCCCAAAAATAAAAATCATATTTTAGTCTAAAATGACAAAAAATCACAATCAAAAATGCAGGCTATAATTTCTGAATTTATAGTAGAAATTGAAACTTGATACATGATTTTACATATGTTCCTCTTCTCAATACATTGTAGTAATAAACCCTTTTTAAATATTTTATAACCAAAACCCAAAAACACAGTGTATGTTCGGCTTTTTTTTTTTAAAGTGGTAAATATTGAATGAATTTTATCTGAAACTCCTAAAAATAATTGTGAATTATGAAATTTTTATTCTAACCATTTGTTTCAGGTGGCCTTTTGTTAGATTTACTAAACTTCCACATGAACATCTTTTGTTTTCAGCACCTGATTTTTCTTAAACAGCTCTACTATAAAATTAAGATAGAATTGAAAACTAACTTGTAAGAAATTAGAAAATAATTGCAAGTTTTTTGCTTTAAAACTCAATAGATCTGAGTAAATATCAATTTTTAAGATACATTTGTACATGCATGTGTATGCTATATCACATATGAGAAAACATTAATTACAGAATCTGCTTCTCTATAAAGATTTCAATTTGTGAGGAAGTCAAACTATTTACATCATGTTTATGTTACATGTAATCGGCAATTTCTATGTTTAAGCATTTTATGGACATGATTCCAGTTATTCATCTGGTTTAGTCTCACTTATACTTGACCTTACAAACAAAATGGGTACTGTAAATTTAGAAATTGTTGCGAGGCTTTTATGAATGAAAATAATGGGACTAGGTGAGTATCCATAGTTATAAGAATTGGCATTCTGATATCTGATATATATATCTGTGTACAGAATTTTTTGAAATCCCAAATAAATAATGCATTCAATTATTTCTGAATTGACGGTAAAAGGTTTGAAAGTAGCAGCCTTGTCATTAAATTAAATAACTTTGCATAAACAAATTACCAATTGCAATATCTTTTACAGCTGTAGGAGGAGAGCCAATAGATGGGGCTAGTGGAGCATCAGGCCACACCCCTTCACCTGACCCATCAAGTCCTGAATCACAAGTGGTAGAAACAAGTTTAGGGAAGAGTGCACCTATGTGGATTCCTGACAGTGTTGCTCCAGTGTGTATGGGGTGTGAAGTCAAATTTACATTCACTAAGAGAAGACATCATTGTCGCGCTTGTGGAAAGGTAAAATTTATAGGATGAAGTTTAATTTTATAGTGAATGAAATCATTAATCAGATGTTTAGAAGTATTTGAATTATGTGTTGAAAAATATCAACCTATCAAACCTCAATTGATAGAGATACATGTAAGTTGATGATGTAACTGGATATAGTTAACCTCTGTTTGCAGTTTCCCATCTGAGTGATGTTGAATATAGAATGGTGATGGCCAAATGTAACAGAAAATGCCCTCTTTTGTACTATAAAGCTGTGTGCCAAAATTTGCAATAGTCCTATAGCCAATATCTTTAAAATGTGGTTAGATTTTGTACATTACTGTTAACCTTATTGTGTGTATAAGACAATTAGTCAGGCTATTATTTACATATTAATCACAGACCTAATTTTTATTTCACACAATATTAATTTATGAAAAAGATTTTTAGTTGAATGATGTCTTTTGAGGGGTATTATAAGAGATCCTGATAGTGCAATATTGCTGGTTGTTTCAGGTATTCTGTTCAGCATGTTGTAGCTTGAAGAGTCGCTTACCGTACATGGAGAACAAAGAAGCCAGAGTGTGTGTAGAATGTAATCGACAGATTTCAATAGGTTTGTTATCACAGTTATCTCTGTAAATTTCTTATCAAGTTCAGGAAAAGCTTTTCAAGAATTCATTGAAGAAACTAATAAGTTAAATGGTATTGTTGATGAAAATATCAGTGAAAAACATTTGCTTTCAAATTAAGCAACCCGTACATAATTGATGTAGCTTCTAAGGTATACTCAATACAAGTTTTATTAACACCATTTATGTGGTTGAAAATTGATTTGAGTGCTAGAAAATTAAAGTACCCGTAAATTATTCAATTTCTGTCAAAATTGTGGGAAAAAAATGTGTATATATTTATTAGTAATTTCAGAGATTTCTTGGAAAGCGTTGGAATGCTGCAGGTGGAATGTTTTATGCATAATGTTATGCCCATAGTCAAATATTCATTTCTTTCTGCTATCCTTTATTAAGAGATTAATTTATTTTGATAATTGAAATTTATTAGAATGTATTGAATGACTTAATAATATTACTTTGGACTGGTAAATTGCTTTGCTTATTTTTTTATTTATTCATAAAACTTTTACTTGCAGCTTAGCTAGAACAAAGTTATATATTATTTTGTAATGCATGTATTTTCTCTAATGACAAGTTTGTATCATCAAGATTAAGATCGTACCTTAAAAAAAGAAAGAAAGAACTTGGCAATTAACACATGCAAACAAACATTTACATATGAAGACATGTTTCCCTGTGTATGAAATTGTACACTGATGTACAATGTTGTATTTAGAAAACAACCCTATCTTTGACCTTTTACAGTTGATATGAAAGCAAATACAGTGACACACTCAAAGTCTGCATATCCAGTTTATACCATAAGCTGGCATTTTTTTAAACGATCATTTACAATAAGAATTTATAGGACAAAGCATTTTTTTTTTTATAAAGACAACTATAAAATACACATATCTGCAAAAATATCTGAGGGACTTCTCCTATTGTACATAACAAATGTCTTACTGGGCTGCTGGAACATAATTCTGACTAGGCTAATCGATCTGATCACTTATAGGTCAACTATTTTATTTATTGTCAAAACTACTCATATATGTACATAATTTCCTACAAGTAGTCAAATCTATTCAGATTGTTAAAGGACCCCTTTTTAAAACAAGAAGCAGTTTAATTCAACATTATTCAGATAAGGATGTACTTAGGTGAAATAAAAAATCTAGAAATTAACATAGATCAGGGGCGGATGCAGGAATTTTCGAAAGGGGGGTGCTAACCCAGGGCAAAGGGGGGGTGCAGGGGGGGTGCAAAACATATGTCCCGATACAAATGCATTGATCGGCAAAAATAAAGGGGGGTGCGCACCCCCGGAACCCCCCCCCTGGATCCGCCACTGTAGATACTTTAAATCAGAAGTAAACAAAATAAGCTAGAAATATTAATAGGTTATGGAGCTCCTTTTTGTGATATTTGATTTTTTTAAATGGCAGAAAAGGCTGATGTGGACTTTTACCTTTAGTCCTTATATTTGCATTCACATTATTTAGGTCTCAAATCATCAGAAAAGAAATCCAGAATCTGACTAAATTTTGATCAATGACCATTTATGAGCTATTGAAGTCTCATATGAAAAGAAAATTGTATGTTATGGGGCAAAATACCCTCTATCGTAGGAAAAAACTCAAGGAGTCCAAACAGCTGACAAAAAATCCAAAACCTGATCTAAGACTCTAAGTACATCCTTAAAACTGGAAGAATCTTTGTAAATATTACTGAATTTACATGAGCAGTTAGAATTTTCGATTTCACCTAAAGCTAGTAACAATGTGCCCTTAACTTCAGTGGCCAGTAATCTGAATAGAGTAATCTACATTTATATACATGGGTGGTTTTTCATTTTGTTTAATGTTAATAGCTTTGATGTTGGCAACATGCTTTTTTGACAATGCTTTTTCTGCTTGGTTATTCTTAGCTGAACTGTCGAGCAGTGGTACTCCTAATCCTAACAACCCCAGTGAATATTGCTCGGTTATTCCTCCCTCGCAGCAAGCTAGTGCACGTTCACAGCCTCCCTCAGTTCTTGTGCCTGCCAGTGTATTAAAACGAGAAGGTGAGTTTCTTTTATAATTTCCTTTTTCATATTGAATGGCTTATAATTTTTTATCTGCAAAATATGTGTTTCAGTACAAATTGGAATTTAGTATGATCTAGAACCTGTTACCACCGAGTACAAATCAGAATTCCATTATTTCTAGTAGGTAGTAGTACCTCCAAATGAAATTAAATTATTATAAAAAGAACATTTCGTGTTACAATTTATTTCTTTGACCGCATTCAGGCACAAGGATAAAAAATTAGTACAAATGAAAATGACCAAAACAGTATGACAATGATAAATTATTTCATCCATTATGAAGTTCATTGTAATTTTTTTTTTTTTTTTTGATGTATACAAGAACAATGAAGAATGTTAAAATCTAAGAAAGAAAAATGTAAACAATGCACCAAAAGTAAATTCAGGAAAACAACACTTGTAAAAAATTATATTAAAGTTTATACAATGTATCAATATTGCTACAATGCAGATTCTTGCAATCAATGTTGATTTATGAACAGTTACTGTAATTGTGCAGGAAAGCTTAATTTTAGATGTTGTCCATATTGTTAAAGCCAAAATTGTTTGCTTAACAAAATCCCATTAACAAAATTTAGCAAATATTAAGTATTCCATCAGATTTAGTTTGTAAAAAATATTGATTATACTCTAGTGGCGGTTCCAGAAATTTTCACTTTCTGCCTAAATGGGGCATCACTCAAGTCATGCTTCAGTGATTCCCTATATATATAATCATCCAAATTTTCCCCACAAATGGTGCACAAGGGCTCCCTCTTAAATCTGCCTTTGATTTCATATTCTATCATTCAGGTATTTTCTTTTCTTACTTACCCAGTACAATCTTGATTCACTAACAATTATTGTCAGTGATACTCTGGATACTACTAAAAAAAAATGTACAATTCAAGATCCTCCTGATTTCAATAAGTATAAACATAAGATGTATGGTTTTATAAATCTGTGGTGTAAATCAGATTTCTGATATTTACTATAAGACATCAGAATTCTTATTTGTACTTGGAGGGTTCTGAATTTTACTGTATTCTGATTTATACTGTAACATATATATGAACATTTTTATCCTTTAAACATATTTCAATTGTCAAAAAATTCACAATATTAGATAAATCCTTCTTTACATTCCAAGTTTGATACCATTTGTTATTCGTTGAACATTTAATTTCGTTGTTCACCGAAATCAACGAAATCCACGAAAATTGGTATCCAACGAATAATAATGAATCCACAGTAACATAAGTAAAATACATGTATGAAGAGTCATAAACATAAGTCTAAGTCTATTTACATACATACCAATTATCAAAAACATTATTGTACATTCCAAGTTTGATAACATGATTTAGCATGTTTACAATTTAGAAGTATCATTAACATAAGTGTTGTTTCATATTCCAAGTACAAAATGTTTCATAAACATGATCAGTCGTCACATATTCCAAGAATCAAAAACATTATCCGTTGTCACATATTCAGTCGTCACATTTTCCAAGTTATAATCATAATCAGTCGTCATATTCCAAGTATCATAAACATGATCAGTCGTCACATATTCCAGGTTTCATAAACATGATCATTCCTCGCATATTCCAAGTATCATAAACAAGATCAGTCTTCACATATTCCAAATATCATAAACATGATCAGGTGTCACGTTTTCCAAGTATCATAAACATGATCATTCATCAAATATTCAAAGTATCATAAACTATTCCAAGTATTGTAAACAAGATCAGTCTATTTACATATTCAAAGTGGAATAAACAAGTGTCCTTTTGTTAAAGCGGTTTCTTCTTCTCTTGCTCCTTCTGTTCTTGGACAGTGCGGTAAGTGTTGGTTCACTTATATTTTTACTTTTTACCTTCTGTGAACCCCTGCATCCGCAAGGATCCACCTCGCCACACTAGCGTTGTACCTTACGACCAACAGCATGGATGATACCACAGACCAATACCAAGATTCCCGATCTTTTCCTGAAAATGATAAAGATTCTGCACTGTCCAAGAAGAGAAGGAGCAAGAGAAAAAGAAACCGCTACAACTGCTGATAACACTAATAAGAAATCAAGACCACCTAGCTGAATTTATGACACTACGCAAAATTAACATAAAGATTTAACAGAGTCTCAACCATAACAATACTTTACCACCGGTTTAGAAAGAAGAAACCTGCTGTAAGCTCTTACAGATTCAACATCAAACCACAGCTCAAGCTTTAATCATTAACACAACTCATAATTAAATATTTACGAATCTACCACTATTTTAATTTCAAAATGTGCGACGATCATACACTTCACACCATTACTGACGCAATTGGAAGCAGTAACTCGAGGGTCCCAGAGCGAAGCCAGTTGACTGTACGGAATGAACAGTGAGGTGTTGTCCAATTTGGAATTCACTGACATGATTATTAGATAAATATAACGTACAATACCACCAAAGACCTCCCATGAGATTAACTACACAGAAGGGGATAGATGTCAACCACACGAGATGCTGTTACCATTCAAGAAAACACTAACATTTCTATTAATATATTTTCTATTTTAATTTACTTTCACTTTCTATTTATATAACGTCACCATAACTACTATTATGTAACTTACACTTCCGGTTAAACCGCTAAACCGCAAGATTCATACTTCACTGTCATATTTCTTTGTATAATTGTCCTGATGATGCCTATCTACTAGGCGAAACATGTAGACCCAATAAACAGATACTATGCGGTAAAAACATGAGTGTTGTTGTCTTTATTGTCGACACATTCTTTATTTTCAAGATGACTGTGAATACCTAGCGGTATCCACTCGTTTTTACCCTACCGCACAATCACCACTCGAGGTGTTGGTTCACTTATATTTTTACTTTTATTAAAACTGTAAGAGAACTGACAAATAACAAAGATATGATTATCATAATTATAACCTTTAAACACCTGTGGATGCTGATTATCATAATTATAACCTTTAACACCTGTGGATGCTTTTCAGATACCTTTTCAATGTTAAATCTCTAATATCTTTGGAATATAAAGTTTTGATTTTAATTACAAAAATAATTTTACTTTTCATTTCATTATAATAACTAAATTTGGTTATTGTTTCACCTCAATGAAGTTGAAAAGGAGAGACTTTGCCATGCTGTTTCTGGCAGTGACGGCTTCAAAAATTTGGTTGTAAGTGTAGAAAGATGTGTCAAGAACAGTATTCCAATTTCCTGCTGTAGAACTTGATTAGTTTTTGTACCTTTTCATTTGATTTTATAACAGTTGCATTTTGATTTCTTTTGTTTGATATCTTCTACTGCTTATTTCCATTATTGTGATTAATAACAGGAAGTACAAGGCAGACAAATGAGGGCAAACATGTGATGTTCTCTGATGGTATACGACCAGGAGGTGATCTGACAGAACTTGATGGATCTGATACAGCTAACAGACTACCAATGAGACGATCTGGTAGGAGTCAGAAAAAAGTAGAGAAAGGATCCCCAGGTACCAATATATAGAAGCTGAACTAGAGAACAAAAAATCATTCAATTTGTAATAATGTTATCAGTATTAATGCATATAAATTCTACCAATTCTTTTTTTTTTTTTTTAACATTTTTTTTTTTAACATTCTACCCATTCTTAGATGCCTCACAATATTTCTCCAAATAGTTTTGATGTAAAATTGTCAGACATTACATTGTATAAGTAAATGTATTTGAAAGTTTGATGTCTTTTTCGTTAATCAATGACTTAAGTTTTTTCTTATACAATGGTATAATGATAACACTTTGTCAAACAGTGGAGAATGTGAATGAAATGAGGACTTAAATATTGAATTTCAACAAAAAAATGGTGAAGTCTATATAAAAATTATTCTCAAAGTTCCACAGAAGGGTTAATAAATGTATGTGTATCTCTAGATGCCCTGCATATACATTTCCCTTACACAAATCAACTGGATAAGTTGTTTTTTTCTAACTTTATAGCCTGCAGTTCATGAAATTGAATATAATATTGGTTAACTCATTATGTAGTGTCTGCTGTTTATATTTCAATATTTTTACTGATTTCATGATAATTGCGTTGTTAACAATAAAATTGAGAATGGAAATGGGGAATGTGCCAAAGAGACAACAACCCGACCATAGAAAAAACAACAGCAGAAGGTCACCAACAGGTCTTCAATGTAGCGAGAAATTTCCGCACCCGGAGGCGTCCTTCAACTGGCCCCTAAACAAATATATACTAGTTCAGTAATAATGAACGCCATACTAATTTCCAAATTGTACACAAGAAACTAAAATTAAAATAATACAAGACTAACAAAGGCCAGAGGCTCCTGACTTGGGACAGGCGCAAAAATGCGGCGGGGTTAAACATGTTTGTGAGATCTCAACCCTCCCCCTATACCTCTAGCCAATGTAGAAAAGTAAACGCATAACAATACGCACATTAAAATTCAGTTCAAGAGAAGTCCGAGTCTGATGTCAGAAGATGTAACCAAAGAAAATAAACAAAATGACAATAATACATAAATAACAACAGACTACTAGCAGTTAACTGACATGCCAGCTCCAGACTTCAATTAAACTGACTGAAAGATTATGATTTCATCATATGAACATCAGGCACAATCCTTCCCGTTAGGGGTTTAGTATCATACCATCATAACATATATGAGAAGAACATAACCCGTGTCATGCCAACAACTGGTTTTTGAATAAATGTGTTTAGTTCCGATGCAAAGACCCTATAAGTGAATCAATATTAACGCCAAAATATGCAATCTTTAATGACCTGACAACAGTATCGTAACTATATCCCTTCTTAATAAGTCTATTCAAAGGTTTTGTTAGTTTTTGAGGTGAATACTGACACCTTTGTGCTTTATAAAGAATATTTCCATAAAAAATTGGATGTGAAATACCTGAACGTATAAGAAGTCTGCATGTTGAGCTATATTTACGAATGATGTCCTTATACCGATGATAAAATTTAGTAAATGTTTAACAAACATTTCTGGTATTAGATATATGTAAACTAAGTCATATTTTTATGCCCCACCTACGATAGTAGAGGGGTATTATGTTTTCTGGTCTGTGCCTATGTCCGTCTGTGTGTCCGTTCGTCCGTTCGCTTCAGGTTAAAGTTTTTGGTCAAGGTAGTTTTTGAAGAAGTTGAAGTCTAATCAACTTGAAACTTAGTACACATGTTCCCTATGATATGATCTTTCTAATTTTAATTCCAAATTTTGACCCCAATTTCACGGTCCACTGAACATAGAAAATGATAGTGCGAGTGGGGCATCCGTGTACTTGGGACACATTCTTGTTAATTATTTTTCAAAACTTGTTGGATAATATCTTTAAATTTGTACTTGTATTCTCTAAGAGCCTATTTATAAAAAAAATCCTGTAAACCTTTCTTTCAGATGCAGCTCATCGTCAGGTGGCGAGAAAGTTACGAGCTGGTGAAGCTAGGAGACATTTGTGTTTGATTCCTGAGACTGGTCTTCCTCCTGTCATCATATCTACGGGTGAAAAGGGAGGTAACTACAGTGAGATAAACACATAGAAGTCAATAAATAGAACATAGAAATACTTCTGATAAAAAATGTTCATAAAATAAAATGAGAATATTTGTGGTCTGTCTAAATTTGTCAAGGACATATAGGCTTTTGGCTGAGTTGCTTAAAGTGCAAAACCAGCTTATAGATCTACAATCTAGCAGGGAAATTAATCAACCTCTCCTACTCAGTCTGCACCAAATAATTTTCCAACTACTAGTGCGAAAACCAATGTTCCAACATTTTTCTTATCTGTCTAAACAAAGTTTTACAAATACTAGTCTGGGGCATGGAACTAGTGAATAACGGTACACTAGTCTGGGACATGGAACTAGTGAATAACGGTACACTAGTCTGGGGCCTGGAACTAGTGAATAGCGGTATACTAGTCTGGGGCATGGAACTAGTGAATACCAGTGCATACTGTGTACAGGTCATTGGTTCTTATTAATGTGTCTTTAATTTTGCATTTATGTTATATTTGATGAGTAAGCTTTCTCCTATAGGTATTACTGACTTTACTTTTATATTTTCAGGTTATACAACAGAAGAGAATCCAGAAATAGAAAAGATAATGCCTCAAATCAAAGGTATTGTTGTAATACATGTATCTATAAAACCTCAGTCTATTATCAAATCACATGATTCTATTCTTATTGCTTATTTAAAGGAAAAACTTATATCTTCATTTGGATGTTATGGCCTTACTTATGTTCTTATTACCAAACATGACATTATATAAATATAAAAAAAGGGGATGTGGTATGCTGAGACAGTTATACATTAAAGACCAAGGCACAACTTTCGAATGGTTTATTAGCAAAAAAAAATTTTAAAGTTTCAATGATGAAGTAAACAAACATGTATGTAAAAATAATAACAGTACCTTTGCAGCGTGCTAAATGTGTATTGATATTTTTGTTCTATTTATAGATGAAGAAGCAGACCCTGTGATATTTGCCTTGAATGCCAATTTATTTGTACTAGTAAAAATTATTAACTGTAAGTAAAATGATCTACATTTAGGATTAATTTATTCTTTGTAGTAGATGCTTATAAATGGGCAGTAAATATATTGACTTTAAATAAGATGTTACTGTGTTAATACTAAATAATAAATACTATTATTGTATAGCAATATAATATTTCCCACAGAAAGTAACCAAAAGTTAGCGTGCAATAAATTCTAATATTGCACTAGTGCAATAAATCTTCAAAATTCATGACGTCATCAATGACAAAATCTTAGTTTAAACCAATTTTTCCTTTTAAATATTATATTGCTATACAATAAAAGGGTTATTGCATGAATATTGGGGAATATTGTCCCTCGTAGAACATATATTGCACTCGCAAGCTCGTGCAATATAAAATTCTACTCGGGACAATATTCCCCAATATTCATGCAATAACCCTATATTCTTCAACAACAACCAAAAAAATATGATTTACGATGTTCCAAGTGTTCCAATAAAAACAATATTCAAAGATCTAAATACAGGGTTAAATATGTAACCTTTTAGAATAAGTTTATTTAAAGGATCAATAAGTTTACCAGGTTCATTTCTAATTCCCGGGAACTGTATGTCTTATTTGTCATTTTTTTTTTATATAAAGAGTCATATAGTTTGGATATGAGATATTTATATATTTATATTTACAGTGGATTGTTGTGTCAATCGTACCTGTTGGTGCTTTACATCCAAAGGAATGTGCAACGTTGGACAAGATGAAATTGTGTTTGTTTTAGAAGTTATACCAGATGAAGAAATGATACCGCTCGACATATTACGTCACTTTTACACTATCTATGAAGAGGCTGGCAAAGGTATTCATAAACTTGATATTAGTGACAACAACTGGTTATATATACATTCTTTATAAAATTGTCCATTTGACAATATATATGTGGATTAATAAACCAGAAATAAGTAAAACCTAATTCATGTCTTAGAAAGACAGAATGACAAAAAATAGTTTTCTGTTTTCTAGTTGCATTCTTACCTTACACTTAAATTTCATTTTTTTTACTGGAAAACATGGCTGCAGATCTATTATTATTTTTTTTTTTTTTTAATTTCACAAAGTTATTTTAAATAAACATAAAAGTGGGACCACACAGGAAAATTCTTGTGTTGCTGAATATATGAGGTTCAAGGGTCATTAAAAAAGGTACAGACACTGAATATTAAAGCTAAAATGATTTATTACATACATGAACAATTTTAAAAACAAATGTGCATGAAATGAACATTTCAAGATCTTGAATTTTAATCTAAGCTCGTAGACGTAGAAAAAGAAGGAAAAAAATAAAAATTGGTAAGAAAATTATATTTAACTTCTATTGTGTAATGTTCAACAGTGCATGCTGTTTTTCAAAAATTAACAACTTAATTGAAAACTTTGCTAAGTATCTATTTGAATATTAAAATATCTTACAGAAGAATATATTTTAAGTTTGAAAATTTGCACATTTCTTCATTTATTCTCTCACAAAAGCATTTTTTTTTTTCAAGTTTGAATTTGGGCATCGTCTCACTTACATTCTAGTGTTATGCCCCTTTACAAATGGAAAAGTTGCTGAGTTTTGCGTTTCCATTCTCTAACTTTAGTCTGCCTCAAAGTTCAAACAAATGTTATGAAACATATGTGCAATGCTTATTACCACAAAACCCAGATCAAGTTGAATTTTGGTGGCCTCACATTTACTGTTCAAGGGTTATTTCCCTTTTCAAACAGAAAAAATGTTTTACATCTTCATACTGCCTTGAATCCTTTGTATGTTTAATATAAAATTTAGAATAACAGAGTAGAGAAAAATCTCATACTGTCTTTTTTTCTTATTCTTATTTTGAATGCACTTGAATGAAAAAGATCATAAAACTTTTTTCTTACAATCATTTAAAATTGAAATCTTTCATTACAGTTTGACTTGCATGGTCTATAATGCAAAGAATGTATAAAATTTGTCTTGATTGCTTCAAGTTTGTCTGTCATTAGGACTATTCTAGGAACAAATGCAGGGATAAGACAGCATTTTCGAAAAAAAATTCAACAACATATTTATTTCCATTTGGCATGCTTCATTACCCCCTTTATGCTTGATTATGGGAAATTTGTAAATTGATTACTTGATTACAGTTTTAAAAAGTAACACAAAGATGTTTGATTCTTCCTATATCTTGTCTGATTGAAAACAATGGAAATAAAATCATAACAGATTTGATTAAGTACATGCAAGAGATAATGATGTACTTTTTATGCCCCACCTACGATAGTAGAGGGGCATTATGTTTTCTGGTCTGTGCGTCCGTCTGTCCGTCCGTCTGTTCGTTCGTCCGTCCGTTCGTCCGTCCGTCTGTCCCGCTTCAAGTTAAAGTTTTTGGTCAAGGTAGTTTTTGATGAAGTTGAAGTCCAATCGACTTCAAACTTAGTACACATGTCCCATATGATATGATCTTTCT
This sequence comes from Mytilus edulis, assembly GCF_963676685.1. Lineage (NCBI taxonomy): Eukaryota > Metazoa > Mollusca > Bivalvia > Mytilida > Mytilidae > Mytilus > Mytilus edulis. Next base: position 110,608,846 of record NC_092344.1, on the reverse strand, counting down.
AATTTTAATGCCAAATTAGAGTTTTTACCCCAATTTCACGGTCCACTGAACATGGAAAATGATAGTGCGAGTGGGGCATTCGTGTACTGAGGACACATTCTTGTTAAACATTAATTTATTTAAAACTGTTGGAAAATTATTCAAGGCAGATATGCCACACTGACAAGAAAGAGGAAAGATAGCATAATCAGTAATTTAGGTAGAAATGATTTAGATATTATTAATTCCTATTAAATTGTGCATGAAACAAAAAAAGTTAAATTTTTGGAAATTCTCAATTTTGCAAGATGAAAAATAAGGAGTAAGGAACATCCTTTTTCAGTAACCATTTAATGGGTAAATTTTTAACTTTTGATGAGAATGAGGCTACACATGATCTTTTGGGCTTTCAAAGGCTTATCAAATGGTCTTGTATTCTTATGAAAGTACAGAAATTAAACACATCTTCAATTTTTTTCAGGAAATACTGTGACCCACATGGGCCATACAATATTCAATCAGCCGTTCCTTGATAGCCGTGATCACGGAGGAATCCTATACATCAGACCTACATTCCAGTGTTTACATAAACTCTTACTGCCATCCCCACCGTATGTGTTTGGTATCTTACTTCAGAAGTGGGAAACCCCATGGGCTAAAGTGTTCCCTCTCAGACTGCTCCTCAGACTAGGAGCAGAATATAGATGTAAGTATAGATATATTTGATTTGTGACATATTGCCTTGCATGGTCTATAATGCAAAGAATGTATAAAATTTGTCCTGATTGCTTCAAGTTTGTCTGTCATTAGGACTATTCTAGGAACAAATGCAGTTATATATGAAATTGTTTCTTACTACATAGACTTTGAATAAGGTACACATGTAGTGTTTGGTATTGTTTAATGCAGAACAGAAAAGGACAGAGGTTTAGAAAAAAAAAAAAAAAAAGACACCAAAGGGACAACTAAGATCATTTTTTGAAGGAGCAGCCATCACCATTGCCACCATAGAAATAAGACCAATACTTATGAGGGGGCCTGAACCACACTGTGCTTTATTTGAAAAAAACCTTCAATGCCAATAAGATTGCAATATATTCAAGACAGACTTTTGTCAACTAACATAAGTGCCACCAATCAATATACATTAATATGCAAGTTTCCCTGATGGTTCAGAAAATTCTCAACAATGGAAAGGTTTTAGCTTTGTGGCAATAACACCAGATATAACTAATTATAACAAGATTCGTCTGGTGTGTCAGGTATTTGTCAGTAATAAATTAATTTTAGGTGATCTACAAAACACAGATGATGGAAAACTGTTGGTTTTACACCTGGCACAAAGTATGTACATTCTATAGCATTTATTAAACAAAATGTAAATGGTTCACACATTACAAACCTGGAAAAAAAGAATTCAAATCAGTCCAGTCCACATGTTTAATATGTGTGCAATCATTGTGTGAAGTTTGAATATCGGTAATATTGAAGGAAAACTGTTGGGTAAAACACAACATACTAGGTACTGAGTCGAGTTGTAGCAAGACCTGGGGTAAAACACAACAAACTAGGTACTGAGTCGAGTTGTAGCAAGACCTGCTCTTGCCTTTAATGCAGATAAAAAGATGAAAATATAAACCAGTGAGTTTATAAAACTCTTGATAGAAAGATTTAGCAGTGCCATCTTCAGCAAAAACCAAGGGTGAATTCAGTTGCAACAAAAGGGTAATCAGTTCCTTCTATAGAGGCACTGAAAGGGTAATCAATTCCTTCTATAGGGGCACTGAAAGGTTAATCAATTCCTTCTCCAATAGAGCCACCATTTTTGTAGTCACAAGGTGCTGCTTAAATGTTGCTGCATCAATAGGATGAAGTTATCTCTATTGTCTAGATGTTCACAATGGTCCCTCATTGTTTGAATTCTTGGTATAAGTTATAAAGCTAGCTGTATTTGTGGCATTATTTATTTCAAGTTAACAGGATACATGTTAAAAAATATTTATTTAGATTAAACACATTTATTACAGACTATCCTTGTCCATTGATTAGTGTAAGGAACCGTAAACCTGTGTTCTTTGAGATTGGTCACACCATAATGAACTTGCTGGCTGACTTCAGGAACTTCCAGTATATGTTACCTCAGATAAAGGGTGTTTCTATACATATGGAAGACAAGAAAACAACCATAACTTTCCCTAGAAACAGATATGAAGATGTAAGAATTCTAACGATTGACATGTACTCTAATATTTATGTATTTGAGTTTTGTATGTTTTTATTTATCTCAGTTTTTATACGAGCGCAAAATTTGAAAAAATTTTCGTCGTATATTGCTATCACGTATGCGTCTTCGTCGTCGTCGTCCGAATACTTTTAGTTTTCGCACTCTAACTTTAGTAAAAGTGAATGGAAATCTATGAAATTTTAACACAAGGTTTATGACCACAAAAGGAAGGTTGGTATTGATTTTGGGAGTTTTGGTCCCAACATTTTAGGAATTAGGGGCCAAAAAGGGCCCAAATAAGCATTTTCTTGGTTTTCGCACTATAACTTTAGTTTAAGTTAATAGAAATCTATGAAATTTTGACACAAGGTTTATGACCACAAAAGAAAGGTTGGGATTGATTTTGGGAGTTTTGGTTTCAACAGTTTAGGAATTAGGGGCCAAAAAGGGACCCAAATAAGCATTTTTCTTGGTTTTCGCACCATAACGTTAGTATAAGTAAATAGAAATCTATGAAATTTAAACACAAGGTTTATGACCATAAAAGGAAGGTTGGTATTGATTTTGGGAGTTTTGGTCCCAACAGAATAAGGGGCCCAAAGGGTCCAAAATTAAACTTTGTTTGATTTCATCAAAATTGAATAATTGGGGTTCTTTGATATGCCGAATCTAACTGTCATGACTGTGTATGTAGATTCTTAACTTTTGGTCCCGTTTTCAAATTGGTCTACATTAAGGTCCAAAGGGTCCAAAATTAAACTTAGTTTGATTTTGACAAAAAATGAATCAGTTAGGTTCTTTGATATGCTGAATCTAAAAATGTACTTAGATTCTTGATTATTGGCCCAGTTTTCAAGTTGGTCCAAATCGGGGTCCAAAATTAAACTTTGTTTGATTTCATCAAAAATTGAATAAATGGGGTTCTTTGATATACCAAATCTAACTGTGTATGTAGATTCTTCATTTTTGGTCCTGTTTTCAAATTGGTCTACACTTAAGTCCAAAGGGTCCAAAATTAAACTTAGTCTGATTTTAACAAAAATTGAAATCTTGGGGTTCTTTAATATGCTGAATCCAAAAATGTACTTAGATTTTTTTATTATGGGCCCAGTTTTCAAGTTGGTCCAAATCAGGATCTAAAATTATTATATTAAGTATTGTGCAATAGCAAGTCTTTTCAATTGCACAGTATTGCGCAATGGCAAGAAATATCTAATTGCACAATATTGTGAAATAGCAAATTTTTTTTTAATTAGAGTTATCTTTCTTTGTCCAGAATAGTAAGCAAGAAATATCTAATTGCAAAATATTGTGCAATAGCAAGATTTTTTTTTAATTGGAGTTATCTTTCTTTGTCCAGAATCAACTTAAATCTTTGTTATATACAATATACAATGTATATTCACTTTTTACTACCAACTGATAAATTAAAATAATCTTTACCATTCAGTGATAACAAGCAGTTTTTTTACATCTTAATATTTTATGATGTATTTAAATGAGTAGTTATTGTTGCAAACTCAATTAGAAATTTTAATTGGGATTAGTTTTGGAATAAGGGAAAGGGGGATGTGATTAAAAAAATTGGGTTCAATTTTTCTCATTTGAAATTTCATAAATAAACAGGGCCGTAACTACCTATGAGGCAGGGGAGGCAGTTGCCTCCCCTGAATTTTCTACACCAATATTTTTTTTTTTGAAGTAATAAAATGAAATATTGACAATATGTACACGAAGAACTTGAATTTATATTATAAACAATACAAGTTAACAGTTTTAACACTGTTATCATGATTCGTGATATATCTGTCATTTTCCGGATTTTTGATCGAAAGTGAACCGTTTCAGTATATTTTTTTTTCGTGTGGCCGTCCGTCTGTTATTCAGTATTCGTACGAGAACACATATGAAACTTTGCTTTCGACAATTTTGAATAAACTTAACTATTCACATTTATTTAGGGGCTCCATTAAGCAGAGGAAGTTCCCTTTGTATTGTGAATCTTTTATGATATCTGAAATTCGTTACCGGCTGAATCAGCTGTTGGGTCATTTTTTAACGTCTCCCGGCCGATCGTACGAGAACATTATGGTAAATGCCTTAGTAGTTAAACACTCCAATTCGTTGAAGCAGAGACTTTCTAAACTAAGTATATACTAGTTTAGAAAGTCCCTGGTTGTAGTTATATACATGTCTGTTCAGTTTTCAACAATATTGAAATTCAAGGTCCTCGACAAAAAAAAAATCTTGCTTTCTATGATCTTGCTTTATATGTTTTTTTAACTGACCAGTTTGATTTCTAACAAAAATATCTTAAAATACAGATACTAATTGTTTGCATAAAAGTTGCTTCCAGGATCCAGCAATACTGATGTTTCTTAAACATGTTAAAGTAAGTAAATCGAAGGAAAACAGGTCATTTTTAGCCATTTTACTGCGAGAAGGAAATCAGCGGGGGGCTGCGCCCCCCAACCACCCTCTTTAAGGGGGCCTCATTCGGCGGCCCCCAAACCCCTGCCTCCCCTGAAGTCGAACCCTAGTTACGGCCCTGATAAAAAAGAAAATTTCTTCAAACATTTTTTTGAGAGGATTAATATTCAACAGCATAGTGAATTGCTCTAAGAGAAAACAAAAATTTTAAGTTCATTAGAACACATTCATTCTGTGTCAGAAACCTATGCTGTGTCAACTATTTAATCACAATCCAAATTTAGAGCTGAATCCAGCTTGAATGTTGTGTCCATACTTGCCCCAACCGTTCAGGGTTCAACCTCTGCGGTCGTATAAAGCTACGCCCTGCGGAGCATCTGGTTCTGATTATAATAATTTTCTTTAGATATGACTGTGTTAAAAATCATGCTCAAGAATTAAGGATGTAGAATTTTAACCAAAAAATATACATTGCATATAAAAGATTACACTTCAATTATCAGGCTTTTCTTTTTGTGCATTTAAAGGTGATCACAAATTGCAGTTAGTAAAGATGAACCAGCTTGGTGTTTAGCAACTGGAAAGATATCTTATGTTTCATGCCACATATCTATACATATTTATAATAATAACAATGTAAAATATAACTAACTGCATATTTAAAATACATTATGAATTGTCCCTGTTTTTGTTTTCACAGATAATGAAAGTTGTTAGTAATAGTAATGAACATGTGATGGCATTAGGTGCAAGTTTTAGTCTCCAGGCTGACTCACATTTGGTCTGTATACAGAACGATGATGGCAACTATCAAACACAGGCTATAAACATACAGAACAAACCCAGGAAAGGTAAATAATAAACAAAGGCTATAAATATATATAAAAAGAAACAGAAAAAGTTAATAAAAAACACAGGCTATAAACATTCAGAATAAACCCAGGAAGGGTAAATACCAAACAACTATACTACTAAAAAAGTGAGGTCCAATTTGTTAGCTGGCATGACATAAATACGACGAATCAAGGAATTCAACCTTATATATAATTAATATAAGATAAATGTATTGATTAAAAATTACACCAGAAAACTGTGCACCTAAATATAATCAGTATGGCTTTAACAAATGAAAATACAAATACTAAAACTTAGGCTGAAAATAAGGCATAAGTATTTTAATTCAGTTACAGAATGCTATGGGTGTTATCTAGTTGACTATAAACATACAAAACAAACCCAGGATAGGTAAATACCAAACACAACCTATAAACATACAAAACAAACCCAGGATAGCATACCTGTCAACCTGTGACGATGAAAATGCAGGTCATGACCTGCATTGAAGAATCAAATCTCAGGTCATAACGCGTACGAACTTTTTCGAGCTGAATTTCAGTATTTATGGTACATTTTCTTATAATGTATATCAAAGATACCAAAACATCAATGCTTGTTCACTTTGTTTAGTCATTTTAAATCTTATTAAATATTATTTCATTGCACTTTTAAAGATTTTTATAAATTTGTGAACTCAGTCTTATGTGCTTTACTTTTTGAGAAAATATACTACAATCATCAAACACTGGAATTTAATGTAATTCTTAACTGTTTGAGACTATTGACTTTATAGCCTTTAACCATTATATTTCTCATTAAACAAGGAAATTAGACTATGATAAAATATAGTAATACAGTTAAAGGATGTATAAATGTAAGAAATAATTTTCAACTTTTTAAACAAAAAAGGTATAAAAATAATGAAAAGTTATTTTTCAATATGCATTTGAATTTTATATTTTTATGATTTAATCTTTTTCACCCATAAAATGTAAATATAAGGAATAATTTTGAATGGTGACAAATAAGGGGAAGTAACTCTAGTTCAGATTGTAAACCAATGGTACAATTTATTTACGACCTAAAGCTAAGGTAATTGGTGTTAATTAACATGGTGTTTGACACCAAAGCTGTCAAGTGAAGCCATGCACTTAAAGGTAAATAATGATCAGAGGCTATAAACATACAGAACATATTCACATGACCTTGACCATAAAATCATGGTTTATTGATCAGTTATTTTGATACCTGCAGTATGATTCTGATTTTTAAAAAAATCAGCATATACCTGTAACCCTGTCATTAATCAGCAAATCAGATTAAATGTGCCATATTATTTTATTTCAGTCACTGGTGCCAGTTTTGTTGTATTTAATGGTGCTTTGAAGACAAGTTCTGGACTGAAGGCTAAATCAAGTATTGTGGAAGATGGACTGATGGTCCAGATAACACCGGACTCCATGGTGGCCCTTAAACAAGCTTTAAAAGACATGACAAGTTATACCATAGAATGTGGCAGTGTTACAGCTGATAGTCCTGATGAAGTTGTTACAATACAGTGGGGTGAAGATGATAAAAATATAAATATTGGGTAAGTGTACCCTCTATGATAATATCTACTGTCATTATTGATATCCAGGGAGAAGAAATATTTATATTGGGTAAGTGTTCTAGACATTAATTATCTATACTATTGGCCTTATTAGAAGAAGAAATGATAATGATATGTTATCGTCCTTCCCTATGCCCATATCACCCTGCTCTGTTGCTCCGTAATTATTGAATCAAGGCTTCAAAACGAGACCAGGTATTATCAGCGACGTCACAATGTGAGGGGAGAAGTTATCAGCAACATCACAATGCGAAAGGAGACGTTATCAAGCTTGTTTTGTTAAGCCTAAAACTGTCTTAGGGAGAGGAAAAAGACCAGAAATAGAACGATAAACAGATAATTGGGTTTTCTTCGTAAAGATATCGTAAAATATCAGCCACTCGACACAATGTGAAACTTTTTTAGGCCGTTCGCTGCGCTCACTTTCCAAAAAGGTTCACATTGTGGCTCCCGGCTAATATTTTATGATACCAATGTGTAAAAAACCTGATAATCTATACAGATAAGATATATATTCACATACCTGACATGAGTAATTTCCCTTTAGTTCATCTGACTGCAGGTTTTAATTTATATATTTTCAGCATAAAAAGTCCAATAGATGATATGTCAATGGATGGTATAGAGAACATACACATACCTAACATGAGTTATTTCCCTTTAGTACTAGTATTAGTTTTGATCTATATATTTTCAGTGTAAAAAGTCCAATAGATGATATGTCAATGGATGGTACAGAGAACATACACATACCTAACATGAGTTATTTCCCTTTAGTACTAGTATTAGTTTTGATCTATATATTTTCAGTGTAAAAAGTCCAATAGATGATATGTCAATGGATGGTATAGAGAACATTCACATACCTAACATGAGTTATTTCCCTTTAGTACTAGTATTAGTTTTGATCTATATATTTTCAGTGTAAAAAGTCCAATAGATGATATGTCAATGGATGGTATAGAGAACATACACATACCTAACATGAGTTATTTCCCTTTAGTACTAGTATTAGTTTTGATCTATATATTTTCAGTGTAAAAAGTCCAATAGATGATATGTCAATGGATGGTATAGAGAACATACACATACCTAACATGAGTTATTTCCCTTTAGTACTAGTATTAGTTTTGATCTATATATTTTCAGCGTAAAAAGTCCAATAGATGATATGTCAATGGATGGTATAGAGAGCATACACATACCTAACATGAGTTATTTCCCTTTAGTACTAGTATTAGTTTTGATCTATATATTTTCAGTGTAAAAAGTCCAATAGATGATATGTCAATGGATGGTATAGAGAACATACACATACCTAACATGAGTTATTTCCCTTTAGTACTAGTATTAGTTTTGATCTATATATTTTCAGTGTAAAAAGTCCAATAGATGATATGTCAATGGATGGTACAGAGAACATACACATACCTAACATGAGTTATTTCCCTTTAGTACTAGTACCGGTATTAGTTTTGATCTATATATTTTCAGTGTAAAAAGTCCAATAGATGATATGTCAATGGATGGTATAGAGAGCATACACATACCTAACATGAGTTATTTCCCTTTAGTACTAGTATTAGTTTTGATTTATATATTTTCAGCGTAAAAAGTCCAATAGATGATATGTCAATGGATGGTATAGAGAACATACACATACCTAACATGAGTTATTTCCCTTTAGTACTAGTATTAGTTTTGATCTATAATTTTCAGCGTAAAAAGTCCAATAGATGATATGTCAATGGATGGTATAGAGAGCATACACATACCTAATGCCACAGATTATGTTGGAGAAAAACAGATAGTAAGATGGACCGATGTGTTCTTTATTCAGAATAAGGATTCTGGGTCAGCGAAGTGGGAACCAGTAGATCTGAGTCGACTAGCAGAAACTTTGTCTAATGCCACATGTATAGCTCTTACTCCTCATCTAGATAAATTAAAAGAAGCAGATTTGACTAAAGTAGCATTGAGAGTTAATATCGAAATCGAGAAGGTAATTTATTTTACAAAAGTGTTTAATTTCAATAATTTAGTGTAAAGTGTAAAGGTGACTGTCACAACAGCTTAAAGTAGCATACAGCTATATTTGCTACACATTTTATAAACAGTTCAGGTTAAGAGCAAACTGAAAATAAACAATTGAGATTTGGCTGGAAAAGCCAAAGAAAATTAACCTTGAGAGCCAAGTAAGAAAAGAATGACAATCGAAATAGTATACACAACAAGGATGTGGTATGATTACCATTAGGACAACTATCTAGCAGAAAAACACATGACCAGGATGTAAAACTCCAGCGACAATGCAGCCTTTAACAATGACTGCTCCTGGTTTATAACTGTTTATGTTTATTAGTATGTTTTCTTGTAGTGTATAGAAATTTGAAAAGATATTGCAGCATGATTAATATTTATCATTTGTAGGTTGGATACGAGATTGGAGCTAATGGTGAGAGATTACCTGATTTATACATGAATGACCTAGATAATGAACTTATACCTGTGATACATAGTGCTGCCTCACAGAACAGAGGTGGTGCCATTATTTTGGAACTTATATTTCATATACTAGATTAAAACCATTTATCATATTCAGTATCAACTTCATAAGAAATCTATGTATACACAAAAATGTACAAAAAATCACTTCATTATTATTGTTTCAGTTGAAAACCATTTCATCAAAAACATAATATGGTTACTATTGATGTGACTACATAAAGGATCTGTCACAACACATGTATATGTGTCTCAGATTATTTTTTCTAAAGTGAAATTAAGATTTCATTGGCAATTTTTCTTTAAAAGGATCTTCTCTGTTAAATTTTTAGTTCTCAAATTTTTCATGTTCCTTTTTTTAGAAATACATGTCGGGATTTGATATCATGTTGACAGGAAATTATACTTAAAGATTAAGTTATTATTGATATTTTTATTATAAAATCAAATTTCGTATCGCATCATATTTAAAAGCATAACTTAGGAAAAGATGACAAATGTATTATTTGACAGTTAATATTTGTGCATATACAATATAATCGGAGACCTTGTAAACAGCAAGCTTTGTATATTTGATTATGCTAATATATATCTGAAAAAATCATTTCTTTTGGTTATTACTAGAAACTTTGGTAATTACTAGAAACTTATTCAAATTGACTGGGTTTTCTCCATGAAGAGTTGTTGGATCTCATCATTTCTATTACTGTTTATTTTCTTACTGTTAACTAAACTTAGAAAGCACTTTCGGTATAAACTGGTTAAGTTATTGTACAGTATAAATTTTAACAAGGTCTGTTCACGTCAAAGTTGTATAGGATAGTAAGCACTGATTTAGTATAATATTTACTTGTACATTTTTCATAGAATTCAATGTATTTTCTAGTAAGTAGCCTGTAAAAGTCTCTTTAATTCTTACTCATTTTCATAGAACTCTTTTTTATTTTTATGAAAGCATTATAAATTTTCCACTAGAGAAAATAAATCATTTGATACAATACATATCTTAAAAACTGTTGAAATAAATACCACAGATAATAATGTCACAATGAAAATATATATGTATTAGTATTTCAGTGAGCTTATTTGTATACAACTTTCTCTGAACAGATTTCAATAAGTTTGTTAAGTTTAATTTGATTATTGATTTATAGAATATATTTATTTGTGTATAAAGTTACAAATATTTTGTATATTTATTAATGTTTGATTATTCTTTATCTACAACATGAAACCCCTGACAGAAGTAAAAATGATGTATTTTGTTTACATTAAATGTTTGAGAATTCTTTATCTACAACATGAAACCCCGACAGAAGTAAAAATGATGTATTTTGTTTACATTAAATGTTTGAGAATTCTGTTAAAGGCCACATGAAGTTGATTTGTGTTTTAAATGTATATATCTGTTGAGAGTTTAGTCTTGAATCTTTGCTACCTAGTTTCTATGCTGTTTATACAATATTTCCTGAGAGTTTTGTAACAGTTTAGTACCTACTTAGTATTTCACATAATAGTTTAAAGCATTTCTTATGATTGTGTAAAGAGAAAATGTGTATCTTGCTTTGCCTTGCTTGGTTATGTATGTTTTATGTATAAGTGTATTTCAAATATTCATGTTTAATTCTAGTCAATATGTTTTTGGTCAAGATTTCCTGAACATATTATTAAAATCATTCAAAAATATTGAAAATAGATATGAAACATTTATAAGAATTCTTTCCAGATATTTTTCAGTATATTTTTCCAATTATTTTTCTATAAAACATATGTTAGAACTTCAGTTTTAAAAGAATAGTTTATTGTTAATACTAATCATGATCCACATGATAAGAAACTGTATTAATATTTTTTATACCTTCTTAACTTAACATCCATAGAAATTAAATTTCTTTTCAAAATATTTTCTTAAAGTTTATTAAGGTTGTACCTAACACTACAGGGAGATAACTCTGTAAAGTCAGCTAAACGTTTTAATTACGTTGTGTAGAAAAGGGAATATTAAGCTTCTTAATGATCAAAATTGGTGCTTGTCAAACTGCTATATAACCAGTGTATTTTTTTCTGACAAAACGGTTGGTTCAAAATTTTTGAAATGTTTATATTTTTGTTAAAGGGTGAAAGTAAATACTTTGTCAAAATTTTATTTAAATTAAACGAGCCAAATTAATTTTAGTGAAAGTGTTAGGTACCACCTTAATTTCCAAAATTTAGATAGAATTGATATTTCTGTTGTGTGATGAACTGTATGACTGAAAATTGTTAAGGTAGCACATATTGTATGTTTCCCTGCTAAAAGATTTAATATTAAATAAACATAGTAGATGTTGATAAAATAGTAAAGATTGCTTTAAAAGACATTAGATTGACATGAAAAATATAGTAAAAGTATTAAAATTTGTTATGCAAAAGAGACCAAAATATGCAATTTTCAATCTGACGATTAAAAAATTGATTAAAAGCAATATTTAAATCTAGCTGTATATGAAGCATTTAACTATTTACAGTATATTGCATTATAAGAAGAATAAAATAAATACATAGCTAAAGAGAAGATTCAAACAACTGATATGACTTGAACTGATCTGTTTTGCTCTAAATTAGAGGAAACAAATCAATCGCTAGTGGTAGGATGGGTTATTTTGTAAAGTTTATTTTGATTTTTCACCTCTTAAAAACTTTCACATAGGATGAGTATGGCTTTTTATTAGCTCACCTGGCCCGAAGGGCCAAGTGAGCTTTTCCCATCACTTGGCGTCCGTCGTCGTCCGTCGTCGTTAACTTTTACAAAAATCTTCTCCTCTGAAACTACTGGGCCAAATTAAACCAAACTTGGCCACAATCATCATTGGGGTATCTAGTTTTAAAAATGTGTGGCGTGACCCGGCCAACCAACCAAGATGGCCGCCATGGCTAAAAATAGAACATAGGGGTAAAATGCAGTTCTTGGCTTATAACTCAAAAACCAAAGCATTTAGAGCAAATCTGATATGGGGTAAAATTGTTTATCAGGTCAAGATCTATCTGCCCTTAAATTTTCAGATGAATCCGACAACACGTTATTGGGTTGCTGCCCCTGAACTGGTAATTTATGGGAATTTTTGCTGTTTTTGGCTATTATCTTGAATATTATTATAGATAGAGATAAACTCTAAACAGCAATAATGTTCAGCAAAGTAAGATTTACAAATAAGTCAACATGACCAAAATGGTCAGTTGACCCCTTTAGGAGTTATTGACCTTTATAGTCAATTTTTAACCATTTTTCGTAAATCTTAGTAATCTTTTACAAAAATCTTCTCCTCTGAAACTACTGGGCCGAATTAATCCAAACTTGGCCAGAATCATCTTTGGGATATCTAGTTTAAAAAATGTGTGGCGTGACCCGGCCAACCAACCAAGATGGCCGCCATGGCTAAAAATAGAACATAGGGGTAAAATGCAGTTTTTGGCTTATAACTCAAAAACCAAAGCATTTAGAGTAAATCTGACAGCGGTAAAAGTGTTTATCAGGTCAAGATCTATCTGTCCTGAAATTTTCAGATGAATCGGACAACCTGTTGTTGGGTTGCTGCCCCTGATAGGTAATTTTAAGGAAATTTTGCTGTTTTTGGTTATTATCTTGAATATTATTATAGATAGAGATAAACTGTAAACAGCAATAATGTTCAGCAAAGTAAGATTTACAAATAAGTCAGCATGACCAAAATGGTCAGTTGACCCCTGAAGGAGTTAATGCCCTTTATAGTCAATTTTTAACCATTTTTTCGTAAATCTTAGTTATCTTTTACAAACATCTTCTTCTCTGAAACTACTGGGCCAAATTAAACTAAACTTTGCCACAATCATCATTGGGGTAATTTGTTTAAAAAATGTGTGGCATGACCTGGCCAATCAACCAAAATGGCTGCCACGGCTAATAATAGAACATAGGGTTAAAATGCAGATTTTGGCTTATAACTCAAAAACCGAAGCATTAAGAGAAAATCTGACAGGGTTTAATTGTTTATTTTCCACTGTAATTACTGGGCCAAGTTCATTATAGACAGAGATAATTGTAGCAACAAGAATGTTCAGTAAAGTAAGATCTACAAACACATCACTATCACCAAAACACAATTATGTCATGAATTTATCCATGTCCATTATTTAATATGCACAAGACCAAGGTGAGCGACACAGGCTCTTTAGAGCCTCTAGTTTTTATAAAAGCAGCAAAAAGTTTTTGATTTACAACATTTTGTTACAGTTATTTCCCTTTGCTGCCATGATAAATGTCAACATGCACAAATTCCTTCCTAAATAAATTTTGTATAATTCCCATCTTAGATCTCTTACCAGATTTGCTTGTAGCACATGCTTTAATTTTGTTATTAGTCCAATTCCGATGAAGGCCAAGGGGACTTTAGGTTTGCACTCTGTCTGTCCATCCGTTAGACCAGCAAATTGGTTTTCAGCACTTTTTTTCGTCATGTTTGAAGATATTGATATGATAGTTGGTACATAGTTTTATCATGACAAGTTACAGATTTAAGTCAAATTTTGTTCCTGTCAGATGATATTGTGCAGAACAATGGTCCTTTGAACACAAATAGTCAGTTTTTTCCACACTACTTTTCGTCACACTTTAAGCATTTTGACCTATTATTTGTTATATAGTTTACACCATGTAAAGTTAAAGATCATTTTAGCATTTTGTTCCAGTACAATAAATTTTTAACCAGTAGTGGAATATGTATTGCAATACTCTCAGAAAGCTTGTTCAAAAAAGAGAATCATCCACTTTGTCCTCCAGCATGATGGCCAGGGGAATTAATCTAACTCAAATTACTTCATTTTGAAAACTCTCTTTTTCTTTCTTTCTAATGCTGGAATTATAAAAAGTATAACTAACCCATCGAAAGTCCATCATCATCATCTTAAAGACAATAAAACATTTTCCTTTACACAAATTCTTTATTTTGGATGGACACAAAACTATCAAAAATAATGATAAGCAACCTAAAAATGCAACTTTACAAAAATTAACATTTAGAAGTAACCATAAGGCATTAACAATTTGCAGATTCAATACGGCACTGGGTTGAGCCATTATGAGGTGCAACATGTTCAAGTGTAAATCACAAATGCCACTATATTGCTATACAGAATTTATAGTAACTTAATTGTTATGCTTTACAATTGTTGATACTAGTATTTTTTTTCAAACAGATAAATGAAAGTTTTTTCAATATTGCTGACTTACTGCTAAATTTGCCAGGCTTCTTTTGCAGGAGATTAGTGCTTTACAAAATATATTTCTTTAAAGAATATCTATTAAAATTTCATAATACTTCAACAATAAAACCTGAAAATGAGAGATGGTGGTAATTTATTTGACGAAATCTCATAAGAAAAGAGGGTATAGTGATATCCCATAGGAATCCCAGAAATTTATGTGAATGATAGTATCTAACTTCTTGTAATTGATACACAGGTAACAGGTATGTTGTTTTGTTACTAGGTCTGTTGTTGGTTTGTTACCATTATTGTTGTGTACCCTGTGTTCTGTAAAGTTTCTATAAATAGAAAGGTGACATATGATGATTATAGATGCCACTGGTTGGTTTTGTTTGATGATATATTACATATATTTTGGACAGGAATAAATTATCATTATATCATGCATTGATGTTTGTTTTTTATTTTCTTGTCTACGATGCAATTTGTTGAAAGTATGACATAGGGATTGCTTTTCCGTCAACAATGACAGCTACCCTCCACTGTCAACAATTGTTAACTTAGATTTTCTGCTTAAGTTAGTTTGATAGGAACTACTTCTGATAGATCATTGAGGATTAATACAAAGTTGCATTACTATCAGTTAATTTCAGTTTGAGGACTATTTTGAGGCCCTGCCCATAGGACATGGTCCAGTGACTTTGAATTTATCAGCAATTTTTAATGTTAAGTTTTTCTAAAGTTATATTGATAGGAATTTCTTACAATAAACAACAATATTTTCTATAAAGTTATATTACTGAACATCTCAGTTTATCGACCATTTTCAGACACTGCCCACTACATCATGCTTCAGTGACTGAATTAATAAGCAATGTTGCTGTCCATTAGATTGTCTTTTTCTCAATTGTATGCCTACATGCAAGACATATATCTGTGTCATCAGTTTCATATACTTTTTATACGACCGCAAAATTTGAAAAAATTTTCGTCGTATATTGCTATCACGTTGGCGTCGTCGTCGTCGTCCGAATACTTTTAGTTTTCGCACTCTAACTTTAGTAAAAGTGAATGGAAATCTATGAAATTTTAACACAAGGTTTATGACCACAAAAGGAAGGTTGGTATTGATTTTGGGAGTTTTGGTCCCAACATTTTAGGAATTAGGGGCCAAAAAGGGCCCAAATAAGCATTTTCTTGGTTTTCGCACTATAACTTTAGTTTAAGTTAAAAGAAATCTATGAAATTTTGACACAAGGTTAATGACCATAAAAGAACGGTTGGGATTGATTTTGGGAGTTTTGGTTTCAACAGTTTAGGAATTAGGGGCCAAAAAAGGGCCCAAATAAGCATTATTCTTGGTTTTCGCACAATAACTTTAGTTTAAGTAAATAGAAATCTATGAAATTTAAACACAAGGTTTATGACCATAAAAGGAAGGTTGGTATTGATTTTGGGAGTTTTGGTCCCAACAGAATAAGGGGCCCAAAGGGTCCAAAATTAAACTTTGTTTGATTTCATCAAAATTGAATAATTGGGGTTCTTTGATATGCCGAATCTAACTGTCATGACTGTGTATGTAGATTCTTAACTTTTGGTCCCGTTTTCAAATTGGTCTACATTAAGGTCCAAAGGGTCCAAAATTAAACTTAGTTTGATTTTGACAAAAAATGAATCAGTTAGGTTCTTTGATATGCTGAATCTAAAAATGTACTTAGATTCTTGATTATTGGCCCAGTTTTCAAGTTGGTCCAAATCGGGGTCCAAAATTAAACTTTGTTTGATTTCATCAAAAATTGAATAAATGGGGTTCTTTGATATACCAAATCTAACTGTGTATGTAGATTCTTCATTTTTGGTCCTGTTTTCAAATTGGTCTACACTAAAGTCCAAAGGGTCCAAAATTAAACTTAGTCTGATTTTAACAAAAATTGAAATCTTGGGGTTCTTTGATATGCTGAATCCAAAAATGTACTTAGATTTTTTATTATGGGCCCAGTTTTCAAGTTGGTCCAAATCAGGATCTAAAATTATTATATTAAGTATTGTGCAATAGCAAGTCTTTTCAATTGCACAGTATTGCGCAATGGCAAGAAATATCTAATTGCACAATATTGTGAAATAGCAAATTTTTTTTTAATTAAAGTTATCTTTCTTTGTCCAGAATAGTAAGCAAGAAATATCTAATTGCAAAATATTGTGCAATAGCAAGATTTTTTTTTAATTGGAGTTATCTTTCTTTGTCCAGAATCAACTTAAATCTTTGTTATATACAATATACAATGTATATTCACTTTTTACTACCAACTGATAAATTAAAATAATCTTTACCATTCAGTGATAACAAGCAGTTTTTTTACATCTTAATATTTTATGATGTATTTAAATGAGTAGTTGCAAACTCCATTAGAAATTTTAATTGAGATTAGTTTTGGAATAAGGGAAAGGGGGATGTGATTAAAAAAATTGGGTTCAATTTTTCTCATTTGAAATTTCATAAATAAAAAAGAAAATTTCTTCAAACATTTTTTTGAGAGGATTAATATTCAACAGCATAGTGAATTGCTCTAAGAGAAAACAAAAATTTTAAGTTCATTAGAACACATTCATTCTGTGTCAGAAACCTATGCTGTGTCAACTATTTAATCACAATCCAAATTTAGAGCTGAATCCAGCTTGAATGTTGTGTCCATACTTGCCCCAACCGTTCAGGGTTCAACCTCTGCGGTCGTATAAAGCTACGCCCTGCGGAGCATCTGGTTAAAGGTATGGAAGCAAAGTGACAGAATGTTCTTTGTTCCATCCAAGTTCACAAGTCAATGAAATGTTCATAGAATTTACTGCACTTAATGATGCAGTTGATCTCTCTATCTGAAATAAAGCTGAAAGGGAACTTTTGGAGTACCTTGAGCCTATGCATAAAGCTGCAGATGTGTGTACTGATTTTGACAGCAAAGACATGATTAGTATGCAATGAATAGGCCTTTAATCTTATTACTCTGTGCAAATGTATGGATGTATCTTGAGGTTTATATTTTCTAATCCTTTAAAAAATAAACTGACTTTCATTTAATGCTTTATTGACCAAGTTTTACTTTTGAAAGCAGTCACAGATATAAAGAGACATACTTTCATATAAACTAGTTTACTGATCCAACCAAAGGTAGAACTAGAACTGTCCACCTTTTCAATCTGTATCCATTTATGTGAAATTTAATATGCATGTTCCATGGATCATAGCATACGCGTAGTCTGGGGCCTCTCACTTCCTGAAGTAAAGAAAAGATTGGGCCAGGATCCCAGGATAATTCTAAGAAAATAGTTTAAGTTGGCTTCTAAATAACCATAAGTTTTAATGGAAATTATTTAAATAAAATGTGGTATCCACATGACCTAATGGACTATGTATGATCATGTAAACAAACTATTATCTTATTGTCATGAGAACATTTTTTTTCTACTTCAGCAGTATCATACAGTCAAAGGCATTATAACCGTTGGTGGCCTTCGGCTGATTTCTGCTCTTTGGTCTGGTTGTCTCTTTGACACAATCCCCATTTCCATTCTCAATTTTATATTGTAATAGCTTTCTACATAAAGGTTGATGTGGCTTATGTATTAAGATTTGTTATTGGTCCAATCCCTTAACATCCATCCTAGTTCGATTCTAAGGGTACCAAACACTGCTTGCATAATATTTGTAATCGAAACTTCACCCCATTATTTTATCAAATGAAGCTTATATGATTAATACATAGAATCTTTACAAGTATTACACTAAACGTAGTCCTCTCTTTTATGAAATACTGGCTCGTCCCCTGTTTTTTGTCCGATTCATTAGTGACCATTAGTGTATTAACAGACGTCAGCTCATGTACACTGTTTACTTGCTATTATTATTCTAAGTGCTTGGATTGTCGTTGTAGGAAACCCGAGAAGCCGTGGACTTGATTTCGATTTTAAACTTACTTAAATGATCTGGTACACATGCACCAGTTGGGTGCTTCACTACACCCTGATACCGTAGTTCTCATACACCTCAGTGGCGGATCCAGGGGGAGGGTTCCGGGGGTTCATCCCTTCACCCACCTTTTTATAACGACCAATGCATTTGAATTGGGATATTGGAACCCCTCACCCTTAATCCCCCTTTTTAATGCCCTTTTGAACATGGCTGGATCCGCCCCTGCTCCTTGTTTTTGTTTAGACACAGGATTGAGGAATAGTGGTATAAAATTATACCTCATATATCTGTGGTGTTCATGAAATCGTAATGTCAAGGTCTTTATCTTTGGAAATTTATGTTAATAATACAACCTGTGTCAACGTTTACATTTTATTTCTCACTGTTATATTTATCTCTGTCCTTTTGTTATTGGTTCTTTACCAATCTAATTAAAATATTGATCTCCGATTTCGTTATACTACTCATATGTAGTATATGTTATAAAACGAAATCAGAGATCAATATTTAAATTAGTTTGCTTAAATGTGTAACCGAAGAAGAAATTTTACAAAATTAAAATAGTTTTGTTCTCTTATAATTTGATGTAGCAGCTAAGCTCCTCTTGCCATGCTGTCAACGATATATAATTGCCTTTTTTTATCATGTATTACCGAGAATGACCAATTAAAATTCAAATCTCACTGTTCGACATTGTGCCAGAACTCACTTGAATTGGATTTTTCCCATGTGGTCTTTCATAACCAACTTTATGATATGGGTCTTTATTTTGAATCACATGCGGTGATCTATAGGTGTTTTCTTGTTTTATCTGGACTTTTTTTTTATATAGTATGTCTGTTTAGAGCCAGCTAGCCTATATTCATATCTCCTTCACCTTGTAACAGTTTTTAAACATTTGTTTGATGTTATGAACTTGTATAATATAATTGCAGTGATGATCAGTGATGGAACATTTGTTGTTGATTAAAATTGAGAACGGAAATAGGGAATGTGTCAAAGCGACAAGTTCACAACAACCCGACCACAGAGCAGACAACAGCCGAAGGCTTATGTGATCGTCTCATCTTTTAGACCAATGCTGATTTAGGGCTTCGACATATCCAGAGATGGTCTCTTTGACAAATCCCAATAACCCACTTACATGTTTAACCCCGCCACATTCTGTATGTATGTGCCTATGCCAAGTCACGAGTCTGTAATTCAGTGGTTGTCAGTCGTTGATGTGTTCCATTTCTGTTTTTCGTTCATTTTATGTACATAATTTAGGCCGTTAATTTTCTCGTTTGAATTGTCTTACATTTGTCATTTCAGAGACTTTTATAAATGACTATGCGGTATGGACTTTGCTTATTGTTGAAGGCCGTATTGTGACCTATAGTTCTTAATTTCTGTGTCATTTGGACTCTGGTGGAGAGTTGTCTCATTGTCAATCACACCACATCTTGTTTATATATTCAGATATCGGTTCTTCGATATATCCAGATATGGATGCAAGAACGCACTAAACATCGAGATCCCTTATGGTTGTGTCATTGTGTCATTGACGTATATAACAAATGTCCTTTAATTCACACCAGATGTTTCAAAAGAAATTGAGTTTGAGAGAAGCTACAATAGCTTTCACAAAATATACCCCAAGTCAATGTTGTTGTTTCAGTCAACAAAATATGTCAAAAACTAGACATTTCTTATTTCAATTTTTGCGGTCGTATAAAAATTGTGTTATGTACAGCAACCGAGCGAGATAAACAACCAGAAGACCACTGCTTCAATCAAAAATATTATCCTACAATGCAAAACTTTTGCTTAAAATATGGTTTTAATTTGTATAACAATTTGGTGCCAAATTAGACCCTTCATGCCTCACCTTCTATTCAAACCGATCTAAAATTGCTCTTTCTCGGTGAACACTTTCATCGAAACTATTAACCTTCCAGACGACAGAGAATTAATGGGTTCCATAAATATATTTCTTTGATCTCAATTCTTAATTTAAAACGAAAAATGACTTCATATCTGCGCAAGACTGAGGCAAGAAACCTTATAGAGGTAATTAGGCTATGCATTTTCTTTTGTGCTCTCATCTTATTTTAACCGAGTTGTTATATTTGCTGTTTCTCCTTTAATTAATGTTCCGTGGTTGGATTTTTAAGCAAGACCCTTTGACTTGGAACAAAGTGTGCGATATGCAATTGGGGTAGTGCACTTTTTTTTTATTTGTCAAAAGTGTGCACAATTGTTCCATATCATTTAGAATTGGAATCGTACCAAAATCTAGTTATCTTAGCAATATTTCAGTAACAAAACCCAACAACAACAGTTGGTTGACCAAACTTGAGTCCAGACAAAAACCTTTACCATGACAGTGTTATATGAAGAAAAAAACATACTATTCGTTGGAAAAATAATGGTCACTCCTGTGACTATCGTTTATTATAATTAATATTATATACAGAAGGGTCGTTCCAAAGGAACAGTTGTTTTTCAAATACAGTCATGTCTCTTTTTATTAACTCCTATTGGTTCTTCAGTAGAGTGTCCAAGTATCACAACACGGAAAATGATAAATTAATTTTAATGTCACCATAAAACATGCGGAATGTGTCATCACAGAATTTGAAAATTGAAATATACGAAAGTTAGTTCTATTACATAGATTAATTTAGAAGCATTTCCTGTGGACAATGGATGGACCGGATTCATCGTATTCCTGTTTGCTGATCCACATCTGTTGGAAGGTCGAGAGTGAAGCCAAGATGGAACCACCGATCCAGACGGAGTATTTCCTTTCTGGTGGGGCAATGATTTTGATCTTCATTGTGCTTGGAGCAAGTGCTGTGATTTCTTTCTGCATTCTGTCGGCAATACCTGGGAACATGGTGGTTCCACCAGACAAGACGGTGTTGGCGTACAAGTCTTTACGGATGTCGACGTCGCACTTCATGATACTGTTGTATGTGGTTTCATGGATACCAGCAGATTCCATACCCAAGAAGGATGGCTGGAATAGTGATTCTGGACACCTGAATCTCTCGTTACCGATGGTGATTACCTGTCCATCGGGCAATTCGTAGCTCTTTTCTAGGGATGAAGATGAGGCTGCAGTTGACATTTCTTGCTCGAAATCTAGAGCAACGTAGCATAATTTTTCTTTAATGTCTCTTACGATTTCTCTCTCGGCGGTGGTTGTGAATGAGTAACCTCTCTCGGTGAGGATCTTCATCAAATAATCAGTAAGATCTCTACCGGCCAAGTCGAGACGGAGGATGGCGTGGGGAAGAGCGTAACCTTCGTAGATTGGTACGGTGTGTGTGACACCATCTCCAGAGTCTAGGACGATACCAGTGGTACGACCGGAAGCGTACAATGAGAGTACAGCTTGGATGGCGACGTACATGGCTGGTGCATTGAAGGTCTCGAACATGATCTGGGTCATCTTTTCCCTGTTGGCTTTGGGATTGAGTGGAGCCTCAGTCAGAAGGACTGGGTGCTCTTCTGGGGCAACACGGAGTTCGTTGTAGAAGGTGTGATGCCAGATCTTCTCCATATCGTCCCAGTTTGTGACGATACCGTGTTCAATTGGGTACTTCAGGGTGAGGATACCTCTCTTGCTCTGGGCTTCATCTCCTACATAGGAATCTTTCTGGCCCATACCAACCATGACTCCCTGTAAAATAAGAATACAAATATGTCATTATAGAAGTGCTAATGAATTGGGCATATTAATAAAAAATAAAAGTAATATAATAACCTTCAGGGTTTGCTATAACGCTTTTCTATACGTAATTGAGTGGCGAGGCTTTATCGATTTATCAGCGGCGGATCCAGAAATTTTCATAAAAAAGGGGGATCCACTGACTGCCAACTAGGGGGCCTGCTCTAGTCATGCTTCAGTCATTACTTATATAATTAACAATATTTTATTAAAAAAAAAAAGTGGGGGTCTGGGCACTCGCCCCCTTCTACTTCCCCGCTGGATTTCAAAATTTTGCCAATCATTTCAGAAGCATGAGTAACATTTCAAATATTACTGTGCACCGAAATTGGTTGCTAAAAGTGCAGAAGTGTTATGTTGATATGGTCTATCTTAGAGGGAATATAATATACTTTGAAAATGCTACTCAGATAAATTGAAGTGTCTCCATAAAACATCCTTTGAGTATTTGTTTTTGATATAGTAGCAAATTTAGTTTTAATCATAGCATGTTGTTTTAATCATAGCAAAAGTATGCTTTTGAATACAAATTATATACACACAATTTTGTTTGTCTAATATAATTATAGAATCATTATATTTGTCATGAATTATTTTATATGATATAAATAAGAAACTGAATGATTTAGGATAAAGAAATTATCTTTCAAGTTTATATTATTTCATGTGCACCCAACTGGTATTCATTGTAACAAGCTAGGGCATCAATGTTTATAATACAAACAAGATGATATCATTGACTGATAACAGGATGAATGAATGGAAAGACTAGAATTCCATATTAGGAGAAACCGTCTAGAAGAACATCTGTACAGAGGAATTCTACTATGTAAATAGGTGGGGAGGCTATGATTGATGCACGCACTACATCTTAATCAATTATGTAATTGTGATTAGTCATAACATTACATCCAATATAAGATTTTGTATTTTGTAGTTCATGCACTGAATAAAGCTAAATTGCAAAGATATCGCGAATATAATTGGATAGTACATATTTCATAATATAAAACAATTAAAAAATACTTCAATGTATTGTAACATAAAAATATTTGGAAACATTCATGATCAGCAAATTTATTGTTTAATCTCATGAACTGGAAAAAAAACCTTCATATTCGACTTGCATAATTTCTCACATGTAAAATTATACGTATACAATTTAAAGCCAAGCTACTACCATGACTACTCGAACATGTCTCCGAAATAAAATGATCCGATCCCCCCTTATAATGTGGAGTTTGTCATGTTTGTTGGTATATCGGCATCTTTTGTTCTTCCATATAAATAGCGACGGGGAAGGGAAATGAAAAAAAAAAATGGTATCGAATGTATATAGAGGCTCGAATTTCTGGACTTCACAAATACAAAATGTGTTCAAAAATCACAATCAATTAAACTTCATTTCAGTATGTATGCATGTACCCTTTGATCATTCATTTATTCTTGATGATATATCATATTACAAAATGAAAAGGTTAAGAAAATGTTTAGAAACTGACCTGATGTCTTGGTCTTCCAACAATGGAAGGGAATACGGCTCTTGGAGCATCATCTCCAGCAAATCCGGCTTTACACATACCGGATCCATTGTCTACAACCAAAGCGGCTACTTCGTCGTCACACATGTTGATTTGTTGTGAATAGTTATAAACGAGAGATGTATCTCACCCTGATTTCTACAACTGACTGGCGAATTGTCTTACTCACGCGTTCGTTTTATCATGATAGACAATCAGCTTCCAAGAATCGACTACGATTCACACGCTGTGCGTTTTCCATATAAGGAGACAGGTGCTGATTCAAAGAACTGAAAGATTATGCGTTTTCTTCCTCCAAATATAGACGCTTCACATGTTCAAATCAATCGATTTTGAGATAGAATATAACACTCGAACTTTTTAATCAGTTTTTACACGTTATGACTTTAATCATAATTTCTAAATATAATGTGATAATAAAAATATGTGGTTTATTGTAAAAATGCATTCTTAATTATGAGGAAATAGATTTTATTGAATTATTTTTTGTATCAAACTGTAATTAAAGTTAGAATATTGAATATTACAGGAACGAAATTAGTTTGTTTAAAAATAAACATCTACACGTGAAGGGGTATTATCACAGGCACTTAATTGTCTCTGGAAAAAATATCTGAATAAAAAGTATAAAGGATTTTATATATAATAGTTTCAGAGACAGTGCATGCAGTGCCTATGAGTATTATGTTTGAAATAAACATGTGAACTATATCTTTTCCAAGTGTTATTACAAGTTATAATGACAGAATATTACAGGAACATTATTATTAAACTCAAAAAACATATAAGAAGTAAAAACATAATAAACATCAACACTTGAAGGAGTATTATGGGAATGTTATGGGCCGGTGTTTTCCCTTTTTGCTATGTACAGGGAGTTTATTTTGGCTAGGCTTGATGATTGAATCAGCTTTGAGATATATTTTCTATCTCATAATGATATATTAAATTGTATAGTGGATCTGGTATACATTCACACCATTTCTCGTTACATTCTATCTAAATTATCGACCTGATATATTTTTACCGCTTCAAACAATCTATACCCATGGAGATTTTTTTTACGGATATAAATTATTTCGGAAATTTTTTGTTTTCATCAGCAAATTGAAAGACCAAAGTAATTTTGCAGACGGGAAAAAGAGTAACATTTCAGAAGTGTATCAAATTTGATACATGGAATTAAATAAGTAATCCCACGGGGCCCTCTTCCTACTTTTTAGATGTCAAATATATCAATGGGGTGCAAATTCACCAAGATTATCATATGGTTATGATAATGATTGATCTGTCAATGGCACAATTACACCAAGGAGGTCTCATATAACCTCCTTGATTACACTTTCCATCTTATGGTTAGATAACTTTAACTACCATGTGCATCACCCCTTATATCTACGATATATAGATGAACCCAATCTGCTTAAACTTTTATTGACACAACATGGTTTAAATAATCCTTTTTATCTAATTAAGATATCATGGATTGTATGTGATGCTTAACTATAATACATATGTTTATCATAAAATCCTTCTGTTTCATGAATGGGTTATCAGTAATTTTGCTAGCATCGGGGTGGAGTTAATTTCACAAGTATCAAATATACGAATATGGAGTTGTTTTATAAGCACAGTTGTACTTCTGTACGGAAATATTTGCGTTGAAATCCCTCTCGGTAATTTAATTGCAAATAAACTAGACGCGATGATAATGGCTGGTTTAATTATAAGCAAATAAGTTTTCAGTACATCCATCATTTGTCCACAAAAAACGGAAAGCCAAATTCCGTTTTTAACTAAAATAGATGATTGGGAAAGAATTTATCTAAACACTTGGAGATGAGGAGAAACCAGAGACATATAATACTATTTTTTATTCAGAATAAATCCAGTACAAAAGGATCATCGCTGAAATACATGAAAACATAGAAAAATTAACAAAAAAGGGACAGCAATTGTCACGGTGACGCATAACAAACAATAGACATATCACCCACATCAATATTTCCACTGATTGTACCAAACTTAGACAGAAGCTTTTTTTTAAACTTTAATTAGATTTGCAAAGACGGCGAGCGGAACCCTTACAAATTTTATTAAGGTTTATAGGATTTTTTGTTCTGAGACACGTGCCTGTGATAGAAAGGTACAATCAACATCTTCGATTGACTTATATGTCAAATTTTGAAGAAAAATTCAAAAGAGGGTCTTTATACAAATATATATCGGCAGTATTTAAGAATTTAAGAGACTGCAAAATAACACATATAGACTGAAATGGGTAACAACCAAATTTGGCATATTGGCAATATTAGAATAGATATAGGAAGATGTGGTATGAGTGCAAATGAGACAACTCTCCATCCAAATAACTGAATTTATAGAAGTAAACCATAATAGGTCAAGGTACGGCCTTCAACACGGAGCCTTGGCTCACACCGAACAACAAGCTATAAAGGGTCCAAAATCAGTTACTAGTGTAAAACCATTCAAACGGGAAAACCAACGGTGTAATCCATATTAAAAAAAAACGAGAAACGAGAAACATGTATAAATTACATAAACAAACGACAACTACTGTACATCAGTTGCAAATATTTGCAGTGGGATTAAACGTTTTAATGGTACCAAACCTTCACCCTTTTTCTGAAACAATAGTATAACATCACAACATAGAAAAACACATGATCAAATATCAATTGGAAGGCTTAACTCAATCAAAAAACGTAAATTAACACACTATGAAGCATATTTAGTGGTACTAAAAGTACAAATTAACAATAGCGAATTTGAACCTTTTCAGGTGCAAAATTTAAAAAAGTTTTTTTCTCAATCATCGTTGTGGTCGTTATTTGAACCTGGTGTTAATCTTGAGTACAATCATATGGAGAAACTAATAGACAATACATGCAAATTACCCAACACGTAAGTAGAGACATGTCTCTGGCGTAAGTATACTTCTTTTGAGTAATATGTTTTATAGATTTGATCTGTCAGTATATTGTCTCTCCCCTCCCCCGGGTTGACTAGGGAAGAAACAAAATATGGCCACTTGGTCTTCTTCCGACCGGACGTTAACTAGTTCTCGTCCTGAACTGAACACGCATGAAATATTTGCCACTGAACGTTAAACAAACAACAATCAATCAATCTGTATTGTCTCGCTCTTCTGTCCTGGCCTTGTATGACTTATATTACAGTTATTGTAAACGTTTATGTTTTCTTTTATGTTTCTCAATTTATGTCTATAATAATCAGTCCTAGGATTTGTAGAGTAATACTGTATTACTACTGATACTATAATAGTAGTCTCAGATTACTATAAGATCTTTAAACTTGTATGGTCTGATATGTATTTGTACATTAGGGCCCTTTAATTCGAAAATAAAATATTTGCATTCTTATTCTTATTTTTATATAACTTATCTATACTGTCTTTAAGGTTGATTGTCTATTAAAACAATAAATCTTGAACTATAGATATACGAATTCTATTTCTATACATACAAATCAAATCAAAATCAAATAATTTTATTGGTGTAAATTCCTATACAGAAATGATACCAGCTGACATTTACAACATACATATACAAATACATAAATAAACAAAAAAACAAAAAACAAAAAAACAAAAAAACCAACATATTTTCTCAATGATAAGAGATACATATTTTATATCTACATTGCGTGAAGGTGTTATTCAAACTATATTATTAATTC
Organism: Mytilus edulis; assembly: GCF_963676685.1. Taxonomy (NCBI): domain Eukaryota; kingdom Metazoa; phylum Mollusca; class Bivalvia; order Mytilida; family Mytilidae; genus Mytilus; species Mytilus edulis. Next base: position 110,581,096 of record NC_092344.1, on the reverse strand, counting down.
AAGCTATTACAATAAGCTTTAATACTAAAAAAAAGCTCTTAGCAACATTAGGTTTACTTTACTGAATGAATATTCAAATCATACATATCGCTTATTCCAGCTCACACATATAGAACTAATGTCCGTATCATTACTTTTCAAAATGAAACTAACTTATTTTGTTCAGACATATTTCACTTACATTACAAAAGAGTACATTTCTATTAAGTTCTAACGCTTTACATTCAATGAGGAAATGGAACTCATCCTCAATTCCATCCTTGCAAATTGGACAAATTCTCTGTTCTAAAGGTGTTCTATCTACCAACTTCTATTAGTAATTTGCTATTAATAATTCTGATTTTTACCATTTTAGAAATAACACTTTTGTTAAGGTCCAGTAGAAGATACTTTTCTAATTCAAAATTATTTTTAACTTTGCGATATGTTCTTAGTTTATTACCATGACTATCTTTATTAGAGTCACAAAAGAGCTTGTTTCCAGGATTTAACGAATCAAAGTTCCGAGGCTCTTCTAATTTCTTCTTTGACATAGTATTTTGATTTTCCCAGATATGCTGAAAACAAAGTTTACCAACTAATAACACTTTTAATTTACTACAAAAACCATTAGGAAAGTTTTCAAGTAAAAGTTTTCATTGTATGCTTTCCGCTTTACCATACTCTCACTGTCCATATTAATGATATGAAGCCAAAAATTAATTGTATTTTTAAGGGATTACAATGAAAGTGGAAATAAAAATAATTCAGAAAGTACAGCATAATCATTATTAAGGGTCTATTTTAAATTTACACCCAATAAAAATACATACATGTGGGATTGCATCGCATACTCTTTACGTCACAAGTCTAAAATGAAAGTAGCCCTTTTTCACAATATAGTCCGGAATATTTATCTTTATTTCTTAAAAAAACAAATGTCCATACTGGCATTTCATTGTAAAAGAAAAATTTTCTATTAATTTTTGGGATACAAAGGTCTTCTAACTATTCGGTATTGATTGATCGAATCAACAAAATAAAAAAGTGTAAAAATGTATGCGGATAAATATCAATTGAACTACTTTTATCGGAAGAGGACGTAGACAAACAAAAACAAAACACATTTATTTTACAGTTTCAGTCGTCATTTGAGATGAATCTCAAAATGGGCACGGCCAATAATAAGGCCTTTCGTTGCTGTTGTTGTTTTCATGTTAGAACAGGTGCCATTTTCATTGGTATCATAAATTTGGTATGATTATTATTTATCGATCCATTTCCGTTTATAAAACACACGATAATTTCTACAATATACAAGTTTAATTGTTATGAAATAACCATGTGACTGAACACAGTAACTTATCTTCCAGTTGTTATTGATAAAATTCCGAGAGATGTCATCACTAACATTTGAGAGAAAAAATATCTCCATGTATTGACTACATGTAGAAAAAAACAAAAGAATGATGTACCTAATTCCACATAATTCATTAGCCCTCCAACTTTTTCTAGTGTCTGACATGCGCGTAGCTACGTTTACGTCAAAACACCCGGGCGTACACTTGAATTTTGAAAATAAAACAAATATTCAACATAGAATAAGAAAAACTGGTCAAAAGCACATCAGCCTTGTGCTTCATTTTTTCAATGGATTGTAATTTTGAATAAAAAGGGACTAAATTTACTCAAATAGATTATTTAATATATTTCTTCGAATCTTTTGTAAAAGTCTGAATCTAGTACTATGAATTCTACGAACTTTTCTTATATTTAAAGCAATTCACTATCTGCTCAGATTCGATATGCTGTTTGTATTTTTGTCGAGCCAGTGATTTATGTCCCAAAAGCGACACAAAGCGGCGTCAACATTTAGGTTCCGAATGTGGATAAAGTCTTTTGAATGACTCTCCGTGAAATTTTATGAAAGTTGGACAGAAACTGTTAATGATCAAAAGAGTATTCAGAGCAATATAATAATGCAATTATATCTTTAATTTTCCCACATTTTAAGGACAAAATGTATTTCTTTCTGCAATTGATAAGTGGTCGCAGTTTGGGCTTACATTTTGTTATTTCTCAATTACATGAACTACTTGTCGAACCTTCATCGAATTTTATGAAAATGCCAAAGAAGCTTTTTCTATTACTTATGTCTAAAGCTAAAATTTTGAAAGCATTTTTTTTTCGTTCATTTTCTGTTCTTCTCTGATAGACAGCCGGATAACCGGACTCTTCTTTACACAGTTAATGCTCAATTTATAAACCTTCGTAGATTGTCGTGAAATATTCCAGTTCAAGAAAAAAATATCAGAAGAAAATTTTAGATTTTTTTTAAATCCCTTTAAAGGAACGATAAATTGATTGACTATTTGTGGGGAGAAATCCTAGGTGTTCCAGAATTTTTTTATATTGCACCTCTTAGAAATATTTTTTTCGTGTTCATTAAAAGGTGCTTTTGTGGATTGTATGCTCACTCACGGCACCATTTAAACTTATTTAAAAGTAATATTGGTTTGGACGTTTTCTCTAAAACCAATGACCATTAGGATAGCTTCCAGTTTAACACGATGAATAAGTTAACATATTACAAGATTTAACCAAAACAAACAAACAATTTAGATTCAAAAGTATGTTGCTATCAATGATTTTTTACTGACAGGAATCATTATGGTATCTCATTCTCGATAGCTTTTGGGAGCTTTGTCCCTTTCGAACCCACTACCAGCAGGTGCTTTAACATTGAACGATTGGCATCCCTAATGCATATCCCTCGCCAAGTCTTGGGCGTACACATAAAAATGACCCTGCTACGCCACTGTCTGAAAATTTATTTAAGATTTTATCATTTATCTTCACTTCATCACCTTCATAAATGTATTGTCTTGATTCTCTTTTAAGAAAAAATAACTATTAACTTAAGCATGTTAAGTAAAGACAAATTAATGGTTGCTGTTCAAATGTTTAAAAAACAATTGAACAAGTGCTTTAATATAAACTGAAGGTAGGGAAAAGTGAAAGTATGGGTACATACCAGTATAAAGAGAAAATTCCATAAGATGACTAGTGATACAAATGCAGCACTTAAAAAAGTTTAATTTATCAAATTTGTACTTTGATTATTACATTTTTTTTTACAGCTTGGGTTCATGTTTATGGCATGCACTTTAATCTTCGCCTCAATTCATCCAGAGGTCCTTGAGAAATCCATGCAAACATGTCCAGTAGGGGACAACACCAAGAACCAGGATATTGTTATTGATGTTAATGTCAAAGGAGACCAAGTCAAACTGGAGACTTGTGGGGATGTCATGTTTGTACAGAAGAAGTTTACAAAAGGTACATCAAGAAACTTGGTAGTAATGGTTGTCATGCTCATTTAAGAGGATGACAATTTGGTTTCACATTCAGTAAGTAAATAAGGAAATATTGTATGATTGCCAACAAGACAAGTACAACTGTCAAAGGAAATCCAGGGACTTCCCTGATTGCCAAAAAGACAGACAAACGGTTTTTAATGTACAATATTATACAGTTTGAAAATGTCTGCATTGATAAAATGCAAATATTGCAAATCTTATATTAGTTTTTGAAAAGAACAAACAGTTTTGATAATCTAATTATAAGGAATTGCACAATATAGCAAAGTGGTTTATTTGAATGGTTCTAGATGAAGTTATATCATGTATTTACAATTTGTTTGAGTCATCTGACAGTGTAACTACATTTATATACTTGATACATGTAATGCAGATCTTAGAATAATTCTTTGTAATGGGGCTTTAAGATATTTACCAAGCATATATTTATTTAGAATTAACTAACTTATAATTTGCTTTACAGATAACCTTTGTGTTGCCTTTGCTATTGTGATGTGTATGATAACAATAACAGGATTCCTAATCTATGGTATAATGAAGGTAGGTTATAGCAATAATTGGAGTGCAGTATTTTTGTTATTTTACTTTTTCCTATTGCATGGAATGTTGATGATAACTTATACAATCATACAAAATCAGAAGTGAACTTTATCCAGGTCAAAGTGCATACCACTCATGTTGCCATGTCACTTTGATAGACAATTTGTTTTTTGCAATATTTGATGCTCTACTTGACTTTTAGACATTGTATCTTGATATATTATAAAAAATATTAGACAAAATGTACAAAAATCACTTATCAAAATCGGACATATACACAAAAAAAATAATTTCAACAGCCAGATTCTTTCAAAATTTTCCAAAATAAGGGATTTGATTGATTGTTGGTTGCTTTACGCCGCATTATCACAAAATGGCTATATCGCAGCGACCAAAATAAGGGAAGAAACATTGCTGATGAATTATTCATTTGCAAGTAGTGACCATGCTACATGAAGCCATTTTCTGTGTTCAGGTGTTTGAATTTTGTATTTCCTGTCTGACTTGTTTTTATATTTTGCAGCATAGACCAGGCTACATGATGCCATTTTTCTGTGTTCAGATGTTTGACTTTTGTATATCCTGTCTGACTGTAGTTGGATATTTCTCCTATGCTCCAGATATGAAGTTGTGGCTGTGTCAAGAAGGATTGGTATGAAGTTAACATTAAATTTAAGCTACCGTTCAAGTTCTACAATTTTCTGATGTGTCTTACCAGAGTTATGGGACTTTAACTGTTTGAATTCAAGTAATTTTCACATGCTTTCAATTAATTTAAGAATGCTGTGTCTAAATTATTTGTAGCTTACAAGTTTTGTTTGAACTGTTTATTTAGCTCCTTTTCAATCATGAAACTGTTCCTATTATTCCAGAGTTTCTAATAAAAGGAATTTTTCAGATGTCAAGCACTAACTAAATACTTTTGTCCCAATTTTTCTACATACTACTTAACAGAATGATGTCATATTTGGTCAGCAGCTTGACAGTGATAACTTTATGTCAAGTTAAGAAAAAGGTTGCTTAATTCTAGCCTTTATAATGCTCATTGTGTCAGCCTATTGAAAAACAAATCTGTTTGGCTTATGTTTGAAATTTATAATAATAGAGATAATTGTAACTATGCACCAAGTGGCAAAGAAACTTATGAAACAATCAAAGGTACACATAAGACAACAAATTTAACAGCCATTGAAACATTAAGAATCAGTGGGCTTGATTTTGAAATATTTCACATTCTATTTTGATCTTTGAAAATATAATGTATACCTAGTCTGTGATTGAAAGGAAATATTTTTTGTAGGCTTGTCTCCCCTTGATGGACAGACTATTGGCAATGGACCGTGATATTCTGATGATTCTTTGTCTGATCTGTTTCATTTTATGGCTGTCATTTAAGGTAAGTTTCAGAGATATGCATAAACTAGTTTCTACTTTGATATGAAATAAATGCATATATGTAGGAATTTTGTCATAATATCTATTCAAGTTGGAATAAATATTCTATACCATTAATTCTGTCAGGAACATATACTGTAATATTTATTCCTGTAGAAATAATATTCCAGAATATTTTCTACTTTTGGAACTAATATTATGAAGGAGCTTCTATTCCTAGACACCTCGACCAATAAAAACTGGCTACCACGAAATAGCCTAAATGCGGTGCTTAAAATTGGTGTTAAAACACCAATAATCAAAATCAAATAAATTACAAGGTCCACTGTACAAAGAAAATGACAGTTCGATTGGGACATTCGTACACATGTACTATGAACACATAAACTGTTTAGAGTATATTTTTTTTTATAAAATATACATAACATATCTCAATAAGAATGCAGTTTATGTAAAGTGATGTCAGAATCACATTTTTTTCCACTATAGTAATTTAAATTATGTTAAGTCACTTATAAGTTATATTGCTTTAATTCTTATATTTGGGGATGAATATGAACTAATGTAGCATTAAGTTAACATCAAATGTTTAAAGTAAAGAAAGTTGTAATCAATAAAAAAAAGATTGAATAAATACAATTCATCTAGTGTTTGGTTAATGTCAGATGCTCAAAATCAATACAAAAGTTTGTAACATATGCGACATTTGTTTTAACAATTATTGAAGCACAAATTGTATAAAAATAGAAAGTGATGACTCAATGCAATTATTATTTTTATGCCCATGTGGTAGAGGAGTACCCTTATCTATGTGTACGTCCCAAAATTAGTTTCCGTTCTCTTACTTTAGTTTGTCTTAACCAAATGTTATGAATCTTATACACAATGCTTATTACATTTTGTACTACAAAACATAGATGTTTGAATTTTTGGTGGCCTCACTTTTACTGTTCTAAAGTTATGCCCCTTTACAAATGGAAAAACATGCTGAATGTTTTGTTTCTGTTCTTTTCACTTAAATTTGCCTCAACCCAATCTTATCAAACTTATACACAGTGCTTGTTAGCACAAAACTCTGATCAAGTACACATTTGGGCTATGTCCTTTTATAATATTACATGCAAGCTGAAGCATCATCTGTGTCCATGGAGACAATTCCCCATCTATTTTAAACTCATCAAGTTTCATTTGATTGACCAATAAATGAACCTGGTTTAGAAAATTGGGATAAAATTAAAATATCATATCATGGTAAGTAATAGACAGAAAAAAATTCCTTATCTCACTTTTAAAATAAGATGGTTTTGTTGGTGTAGTTTCATGGAAATAATTACATTTTATTCTAGTCTGAACAATATAGGTAAATTGCAGGTATTTTGAGTTAATAAATTAATATGGTTCTTTGGTAGACTATCAGTATCATGTAGATGTTTTATTAACAGATTTGTCTAATACATTTAGCTTTACACTCTGTATTGATGAATACTGAATACTTTCATGATTTATATTATAAAGGCTTATCTGATTGGAGTGATCTGGGCTTGTTACAAGTACTTACAGATGAGCCTAGTAAACAGAGATGTGGTTAGAGAATATACTGTTGATCCTGATTCTGAGGTACAAAATGTAGATAAAAACTGTAATAAAGTCAAATAAAGTAGCAGATATTTGCTCTTATAAAACAACATTCTTTGTACTACATCATAAATCAATAGAAATAAATAAAAGATAAAACTGATTTCTTTCAACGGATTTGTTTATGGTACGTTTAAAAAAACATACCAGGGTACTAATTAAAAAAAGGACAAGAATGCTTGTTGATTATTAATAAAAAAATGCATCGATGGAAGTTCAGTATAAAGATGAATTATTTAGTAACATTTGAAAGATAATTAATCTCATTGTAAACTTTAGTTTTGGGTTGGAATATTATTTTAAATAGAAATACACAAACAGACAATATCACCTACTTAAATATGCACATAATATTGGTTTATGTCTGCTAAATTTAAATTTTTATATGATGAGCCAATAAATATTGTACTTTCAGATGTTACTTCCTCCAAAGTATGAAGATGCTGTCAAAGTTCCCATGGACCAAGCTCCACCACCTTATGCATCATAGAAAAATTAGGTTACAGCTCTCTTGTACATACGTGATGATATAGATGATATTGAATGAAGACAAAATAAATATCTGTTTTCATTGGACTGTAGGAGAGCTATTTTATTTTCGTAATGCTTAATTTAATAGGATGTCACTTTTTTTATTGTTAAAGCTTTATTGGATCTTAATTTTTGCCATTTTTCTGGAGGATACAGGTGATAGAATCATGTATTACAAAATATACTGACTTACATGTATGTTAGTAAATGTATTGATTTAAATTATAATGTCATGTGTTTATGATGTGTAGGAAGATTATTTCCAGTGTTTCAGATGTGTAAGAAGATTCATTTATACTCATTATCAAGTTATCCGCAGTTTTTCTGTATAATTGAAAAATTAATGAAATACCTTTAGGTGTAAATTTTACAACTATGGTATGGATTTCAGAAATACTGTTTGACTTGCATATTTAATAATATTTACTATCTTCATCATAATTTGACATGTTAGGTCACAGTATTTAAAAGTTACATACATATCTTTGACCCTATGAACTTGTGAAGTGATAAACATCTTTTGGACCAAGTTAAATTGAATACTTTCCATATCAACTGTTTTCCAAAAAGGCCCCTTTCAATTTGTCTTTCAATTTGAGATATGTTCATATGAACATTGTGCAATTAGATATGTGATAGATTTATAAAATGGAGTTTCTTCAACATGGTATAGAGACGTTTAACTCATTCCTTATATTTATATTACTTTGATGTTGAAACACTACAAATATTGTTTTTGGAATTCTTTATTGAAATAAAGTTGGTTTTACCTAAATGACTTATCATGCTTGAGGTTAAACCTTCTATTCATAATTGCAGAGCAAGTTATTGCCAGTTATGCCATTTGTATAATGCCATTGTCTTCTTTTAAATTTTAGTCCTTCCTACATGACCAGTCAAAACAGGACAGGACAGTTATTTTGAAAGCTTTCAATGGACAGAAGATATTTTTTGAGGGGGTATTTAAGTTTTACCCCTGTCCCTCTGTATGTATGTACATCCGTTCATACATCCCAAAATTGGTTTCCATTCTCTAACTTTAGTTTGCCTCAACCAAATAATATGAAACTTATACACACTGATCATTACCTTAAAACACGGATCAAGTGTGAATTTTGTGGCGTCACTTTTACCATTCAAGAATTATGTCCCTTTATAAATGGAAAAATAGCTGAATTTTCATATCCATTTTCTAACTTTAGTTTGCTTCAACCAAATGTTATAAAACTTATACACAATGCATTATCACAAAACACAGATCAATAAATATCAGATGATGTGGTATTAGTGCCAATAGACAACTCTCCATCCAAGTCATAATTTGTAAATGTAAACCATTATAGGTCAAACTATAGCCTTTGAATGAATTTTGGTGGCTTCACTTTCAGCTTTCTAGAGTTATGCCCCTTTACAAATGGTAAAATTGCTTTAATTTTCGTTTCTGTTCTCTTATCTAGTTTGCCACAACTAAATGTTATGAAACATACATAATGCTCATTACCACAAAACTCCAATCAAGTACAAATGTGGGTAGCATCACTTTTACAGTTCTTTAGTTATGCCCCTTTATAATATTATATGCAATTAGGAGCATCATCTGTGCCAATGGACACATTTCCCATTTATTGACTTTATAAATAGATTATTATGTATTAATTTTGGTAATCACATGTCATGATATTATGCAGGCAGAACTAGTACCAAACGTTTCACCAGATATTTTTGATGTGTCCGCTATTGTACCATAGCTGTACCAAATAAAAATAAATCACCATCTACACTTGGCCTTTACAATAATTCTTAACTTAACTTAAATAAAAGAAGACAATGTGCAAGCATCAGTAAGACAGCAACCCCAAAATCTCATGAAACAAAAATGACAACTAAGGTCATCACCTGGTCAGTACATTCTTTCACCTTTTGCATTCACTCCTACAGTGACAGTAAACGTCTTCAACAGAGATCACTTAAGATTGCATTCAATTTATTTAGGATGAAAAAAAGAACAGCCATAAAGCTTCAAACACCAATGAAATACTTGACATAAGACAGCCATAAAAACTCCTTGTTAAACTTTTTTGTAAGAACTTGACCTCACCACTATTATAAAAGGAAAAATAAACTAAGGAATGTCAGAACTGACCGTTCAAGGGCTGTATAGCCAGTCAAGGTTGTTAAGGTTTATGTACCCTTCTGTAGCCATTTTTGTACGAACTTTTCAAACTTCAATTGTATCAAAACTACAGATATAATGAATAATAGAGATAGGCCATTTTGTACATATTCCAAGGGGAAACTTGATGCAAAGCATTATTTTTTACTGTTCCATTTCATTTAATAGAAAAAGAGGACTTTGTGGCAAATAAATCAAGATTTTTATAGAAAATCCACAGCCTTTATCCTTGTACTCTCATATTTGGCAATTTGATGACTGATAGATATAGGATTATTGCATGCAGTGCTAGCATTAATTTCCTTAAAACAAGTTTATAAATGTAGTTATTGGTTAAGACAAGTATAAATATGGCCAAAATCAAGTACACCTTTTAGGGTGTGCTCGACTTTAGTGACTCAGCACGAGGTGTTTTGGAATTTACAGGTTACTTAGAACTTTTTGTAAAAAATAAACACTAGCACATCATAGAAAATCAAGTGAGTAATTTATGTTTCAAATTTTATAACAAAAATCTCTGTATTAAAGGCTGTGGATTTTCTATAAAAATCTTGATTTATTTGCCACAAAGTCCTCTTTTTCTATCAAATGCAATGAAACAGTAAAAAATAATGTTTTGCATCAAGTTTCCCCTTGGAACATGTACTAAATGGCCTATCTCTATTATTTATTATATCTTTAGTTTTGATACAATTGAGGTTTGAAAAAATCGTACAAAAATGGCTACAGAAGGGTACATAAACCTTAAAAAAAATGTCTGATGTCAATAAAAAACAGAAAAATGTACTAAAATCAAATGTTCAGTTTTTAGCTCCCAACCATGGCCGTGTAAAAAAAGATAGCTTATTGTGACTTCATATCTGACTGAGAAGTATTTATCAAACATTTGATGCATTTGTTCAAAGCATATTTTCTGTAATATTTCGTAAATATCAGTCCATGATAACTTGAGTATCAATTGGTAGAATAAATGAAACTTCTGGAAGCTCGACATAGGGATAGTGATCTTGCAGTGGTGCTGTTAACTAATTACTTAAAAGCTTTCTATTTTAGAATGTGGAAGACCTGACTGCTTCATACTTTGTATATAGATGCCTTATGTTATGAAGATTCCATCTGTTATATGTTCATTGTCCTTGACCTCATTTTCATGGTTCAGTAGCTACTTGAAAAAAGTTTTTTTTTTGTAATGTTAATTTCCACATGTAAAGTTACCTGTGACCTAATTATACACCAAGGACTAAAAAAACATAATTTCAATACCAACATCTATTGTTCTTCCCATAATCTCCCATGTAGGAAAAGCCAGAATAGTAAAATTCCAAATGTAGGAATAGCCAGAATAGTAAAATTCCAAATGTAGGAATAGCCAGAATGATTGTAAGGGTACATGTCTCTGGTTTGGTTTATATGACCTTGACCTGATTTTCTTGTATCATGTTAAGTTATGTGACACTTGTAGTAAAACTTTATATTTAGGACTACCAACATAAAATCTACGGTCAGTAAAGCAGGTTAGGCATATCAATGTGTGCACTCTTGTTCTTTTAACAATGGTTTCAGGATGAGCTTTCCATGCTCATAGTCGGATCCCGGGGGGGGGGGGGGGCTTTTGAGGGAAACCTTTGGTTGATTATATAGGGAATCACTGGAACGAGCCCCCTTATAAAAAGTTCTAGATCTGCCACTGATGCTTGATTAGCCTGAAACTTATAGATTGGAGATATGGTTAAGGGGAAAAACATTAATTTTGGGATCAAAATGGTGGTCAGGGTCAATTAAGTATAAAATGGGATAAAGTAGTTTCCCTTGCTTGATTTGAATAAAACTTGCATAAATGGAAGGGAAAAGGAAAAGCCTTTAGATTTTGTGGTCTATATGATTAGGTCACTGATTACAAATAGGCCCTCTGTGGAAAAAAAATATTGATTATATAGAGAATTACTGAAGCATGACTGGAGCGGACCTGCTCTCAGACAGTCAGTGGGCACCACTTACGAAAATTTCTCGATCTGCCTCTTTGTAACTTGATTGGAAAGAAACTAATAGCGATGGACGATTTAGGAAAAGGGAATAAGCCTGGTGATTTTGGGATCATCAAGTGATCAGAGGTCGAGGTCACTTACTATAAAAATACATATTTTGGAACAATTGTTTCCAGGTTATAAGTACTATATATACCATGGTTTTTACGAGTTAACATATTTAAACAAACGAATCCGAAGGATGAGTTTGTTTAAATATGTTAATGAGTAAGACACATGGTATATAAAATTTGTAATATAAATAAAATGATTGACAGCTTTAAGACCTTCAACTAATATTAGACACTGATCACGTTACAGTTTTATCCAATGAAATGGAAGCGCGCGCAAGTCACTTTTGCGTTTCGTGTATGATCGTCTGTGTATTTCATGTAATAGAACCCCTGAATTTGCAGACAGTAAAGAAAATGTCGGATTTTCCCGATTTTTTTTTAGTTTTGCGCCCCGTGTATGATTGTAGGCGCAGGTAATTTCATAATGTCATCAGACTGAGGTAAACAAAACTGTCGGATTCCAGCGACAAGGATTAAATAATTATTCTAATGACGGTAAGAATTGTTTTTTTTAGTTTTCAATGTATCATACAAATTAATCATATTTTACAGAATTTTCATCTAATTGAAAAATGCTTTTCTTCCGTTATTTTATTAGATTATTTATTAAAACACAATTTTAATGATAAAACAATATTTTAACAGTGGCGGATCCAGGGGCGTAGATAGTGTACGTCCGCTAACCATGTTTTTTCACAGATATTTGTAGCCGATATTTATTCCTTTTTGTATAGGTACCCCCTTTTTTAAATCGAAATTTAATTGAATTTTCGCAAAGGAAATGATAGTTTTACATTTTATTTTTTTCAAAACTGAAAGAAGAAACATTTAGTAATTGTTTCTAAAATTAAAGGAATTCGTAACAATCCTATATAGTTTGAAAAGGGTTTCTTGAAATGTGGTACACATAATTTATTGCTTTTTCTTATAAAATGAAAACAAATGAAGATCTTGACCTTTTAGTACGTTTTACAGTTTCCTAAATATTTTAGAGGCGGAGCTTCAGCCATGGAATAACATGAAAATGAATATGTTATACCATGGCTGAAGCTCCGCCTTTTTTCCTTTGGATTCTAGTCGAGTTGCATATTTAATTAGCAAAGTACGGTACAACATAAATTTGCATATAATATACCATGGTTTTCCCTCACCACACTTTTTAAGCAAATTATTTCATAAAAACATCAAAGGAAAAAATCCAATTTATGTTACAATAATGGAATGAAACATATCAAGATGAGAGATGCAAAAACAGGGATGAAACTTATTGACTTGGGGTATATGAGGCAATGGTCATGGTCCCTAAGTAACTTTAATAAATTAAAACCATTGGAAAATGGTTTCAGTTTATAACTAAGATTTTAAGCTTGCTTGTTTTGAATGAAACTTTATACAGATAGATGTAAGACATATGGCAGGAAGGGAAAGAGTCATTTTGATGTATGTGTATATGCAGAGATGTGTATACTAGTATATGTCTGGTATATGTCATGACAAGGTCACAGTTACTAAAAAGAAAAATTGTTTCAGAATGGTAATTTGAGTTCTTTGTAAGATGTAGGAAAAGGTCAGAAGCTTATTGATTGTGAGATCGAAGTCGGCAAGGGGAGAAAGACTTGCTTTTGGGCTATATAAGCTATTTGTTTAAAGCTTCATACTTTCAGAGGGTAGAAGACCTGGGTGACTCAACCCCTGTATTTTCCGAAGTTTACCTTTATTATACTTCCATTGTCCTTGACATCATTTTCATGGTTCAGCAATTGCTTGAAAATTATTTATTTTTGTCATGTGAATTTCTCACTTATTATGAGTGTCAGATAGGAAACCTATTGTATGATGTGGGTTCCTTCATACGCTGTAAAGCAAAATTATATCCGGGTGAAATTTGATCCGGAGGAAAAAATGTGACAGTAGTTGTTGTTATTTTTTTATCCAGAGGAAAATATTTCCCTGTGATATTTGTTCCTTTGCCGTGAAATTCTATCTGGGTAGTTAACTTATTGAATAGTAATTAGAAAAATCTTATCCTTTACAAATACTATGAAATAATAATAGTTTATTTGAATTAAAGCTAAATTGTTAAAAAAAAAAAAATGTATTATGATGGGAAATAATTTCACAAACTATCATTGACAAAATTTCCTGAAATATTCAAGTAAATATCATTCTTTTAAAAAGAAATTATCGTGAAACATAAAAAAGAAAACCAGAAGTAATTTCAAAGATCGTAATTGTGAAATAATATCATGATTAAATAAGGTAAGTGAAATACAGTAAAAGTGAGTTGTTTTCAGATCTCAGTACAAATATAAATTAAAAAGAAGAGGTAGAAATAGAGTTGCATTACTACTGTTAACAGTAATGGCAGAATTTGATTATGATGATATTTTTAACTATATTCATAGTTTTCTATATAAATAGTTTTGTCTGGGGACAAAGATGTAGTTGTTGATTATATGGAAATCAGATAAATCATAGCATAACAATATATTGGAACAAAAGGAACTTTAACAGCTGAAGTATTTACCTGTGAAATATTATCTGTCTTATTAAATCATGTTTTGAATCATCTTTTTATATAAATGAATATATAAAAAATAAGATTCAAGGAAAAATTTCACTATGAAATAGATTCAGGAATATTTAAAATATAAATTGCTCATAATTACCTCCCTTTGATAAATTATGCAAATTTGTTCTACCTTTGTGAAACATTTTATAATTATAGTCGGGTATATATTGATTGCGAGTAACTTACATAGTAGTTAATGGGATTCTATTTCACAAGGTTCTGTGAAATATAGTACGGCAAATATATGCCGGTACATAATATCCACTATACACAGATAGATTACCTGTGAAATTCCATGCCTGGAAAAAAATTACTGTGACAAATTATCCCCAGGATAACATATCACAGAGGAAGAACTAAACCGTTACACCTACATGTCATTAATACAGGGTTCACCTTATTTCATGAAGGTGGATTATCATGTCCGTATCTAAGATACGATAAAAAGCAATATGTCAACTATATTTTAAAGAATGACTGTAAGATGTACATGTCTGACTGGTTTGTTTTATCCGACCTTGACCTTTATTTCACTGTTCATTAAACAATGTGGGTTTTTTGTGGATTGATTTATTTCTCAGGTCCTATACACAATAGAGCAACTGTATTTGTCGCATGGAATGATTAATAAGATGTACGTGTATGTCTTGCAGGTTTCCAATAACCTTGACCTCATTTTCATGGTTCATTGGTCAATATAGAGGTTCATGGTTTAGTCAGTTAGATAGATAGTACTAAAAGAAATAAGTCAACTATATTTGGTGTATGGAATGCTTGTAAAGCGTACATGTATCTGTGGCATAGTTCATCTGACCTGACATAATTTGAATGGTTTATTGGTCAATGTTATTTTTAGCTAACCTGGCCCGAAGGGCCAACTGAGCTTTTCTCATCACTTGGCCTCCGTCGTCCGTGGTTGTTAACTTTTTACAAAAATCTTCTCCTCTGAAACTACAGAGTCAAATTAAACCAAACTTGGCCACAATCCTCATTGGGGTATCTAGTTTTTTTTAAATATGTTCGATGACCCGGCCAACAAACAAGATGGCCACCATGGCTAAAAATAGAACATAGGGGTAAAATGTAGATTTTGGCTTATATCTCTGAAACCAATGCATTTAGAGCAAATCTGACATGGGGGTAAAATTGTTTTTCAGATAAAGATCTATTTTCCCATAAATTTTCAGATTAATGTGACAACCTGTTGTTGGGTTGCTGCCCTTGAATTTGTAATTTTAATGAAATTTTTCTGTTTTGGGTTATTATATTGAATATCATTTTAGATAGAAATAAACTGTAAACAGCAAAAATGTTCAACAAAGTAAGATCTACAAATAAGTTGACCCTTTAAAGAGTTATTGCCCTTTATAGTCAATGTTTTACAATTATTGTAATTGTTTGTCATCTTTTACAAAAATCTTCTTCTCTGAAACTACCAAGACAAATTTAACCAAACTTGTCCATATATAATCATCATTAGGGTATCTAGTTTAAAAATGTGTCCGATGACCCCGCCCGCTAATCAAGATGGCCGAAATGGCTAAAATAGTGCATAGGGTAAAATGCAGTTTTTGTATCATATCTCTGAAATCATAGCATTTAGGCGGCAAATCTGACGAAAGAAAAAATGTTCTTAATGTCAAGATCTATCTGCCCTGTAATTTTCAGACCAATCACGCAACCCATTGTTGGGTTGCTTCCCCTAAATTGGTAATTTTAAGAAAATTTTGCAGCTTTTGGTTATTATCTTGAATATTATTATAGATAGACTAGAGATAAACTGTAAACAGCGATAATGTACAGCTAGGTTATATCTACAAATAAGTCAGCGCGAACAAAATGGTCAATTGACCCCTTAAGGGTCAATGATTAACCATTTTCATAAATTTTGTAAATATTTGTAAATTTTTACAAAATATTTTTCTCTGTGACTACTAGGCAAAGTTCAATATAGGTAGAGATAATTGTAAGCAGTAAGAATTCTCAGTAAAGTAAGATCTACAAACACATCACCATCATCAAAGTACAATTTTGTCATGAATCCATCTCGTGTTTTGTTTAATATGCACATAAGATCAAGGTGAGCGACACAGGCTCTTTAGAGCCTCTTGTTTCATGGTCCTGTCAGTTTATCAGGTACATTGAATAGTAAGTTAATATATATGGTGAATGGAGTTATTGTTAGATGAATGTGTCTGTCTGGAAGGGTTCATTTGACTTTGATATCAACATTATTTTTCAATCATGATTAAATAATAAGCAGGCAAACATTTCAGTATGTATGTGCAATATTGTTTATTAGTTGTTGTTACCTAAATAAAACTAACTTTCGGTAACTACCGTACGAGTACTCTCAGATCGATACTTTGCATTTTCGGTGTGTTTGTTTGTTATTTATTGTCATGTATTGTTCTGATGAGCCTAGCCATTTTGATTCGTTTTTATTGTCTCGCTTTGACGGAGACAAAAAGCGAGCATAGATATGCTGTTTCCAACGTCGTTGTCGGCGACGGCGTCAACAATGTTTTAGTTTGTGATTAGGTCTAGTTTATGGTGAACCACAAGTGGTAGGTCAATAATATTTGGCCAGTATGCAGTTGTATAAGCATTGGTACATCTCATTTCCATGGATATTATTTGGCCCCGTCCCCTCAGTCATGGTCTATTGGCTTCGAAACTTTTGCTTATTTTGCATGTATTAGTTTGTGATTAGGTCAGTTTATGGGGAACCACACGTGGTAGGTCAATGATATTTGGTATGAAGTTGTATAAGCATTGGCATATCTCATTTCCATGGAGATAATTTGGCTCCGCCCCCTTAGTTATGGTCTATTGACTTTGAAATTTTTTGTAAGTTACTCATGTATTAGTTTGTGATTAGGTCAGTTTATGGTGAACTACAAGTGGTAGATCAAGGATATTTGGTATGCAGTTGTATTAGCATTGGCAAATCTCATTTCCATGGAGATAATTTGGTTCCATCCCCTTAGTCATAGTCTATTGACTTAAATCAGAGACATATGTATATGTCTCTGCTTAAATTTTTGTAAGTTATGTATTAGTTTGTTATTAGGTCAGTTCAAGGGGAACCATTAGTGATAGGCCAATGTAAATTGATATTCAGTTGTATAAGCATTGGCACATCTCATTTCCATGGATAATATTTGGTCTCGACCCTCAGTCATAGTCTAATGACTTTGAAACTTATCTAAGTTTACATGTATTAGTTTGTGATTAGATCAGTTTAAGATGAACTGCTAATTTAAT